>NC_079318.1:10291802-10601418 GCF_029931775.1 Euleptes europaea
TATCCAGCCTTTCCTAAAAACCTCCAAGCAGTTCACAGCAAGCCATAATAAGACATGATAAAATATTACAAAACAGTAACAATTAACACTGGAAACTATTCAGATTATACCCTCTTCTGATCTTGTCATTAGTAACATAGCCTCTTTCTAGTCTGTAATTATTTTCACTGTAAGAATAATGCAAAATTGATGAATGAGTCATATCCCTTTAAAAAGGAAGCAAAATCTGTGCAAGTGAAAACCAAATTTTGTACTCTGCACAAAAAAAGTAAATTCAGCCAAATTACAGGGCACAAACTCTGCTTATGTTCCATTGTGAGGGTTTATGAAAATATACTGTCCTGATTTTAACCACAATCACAGGCAGTCTCATTCCCATCTACCCTTCAGAGTGACCTACAGATACCATGCTGTTGCAAAACTATTATTTCCACAATTTTCTCACCTAATGCAGAGGGCACCATTGGAATCACCGTCACCGAGACATTATCCGAGCTCCTCTGGCCCGCAGTGTCAGTCACAGTCAGCTGCAAAATGTAAGTACCTTCTTGCAAATGAAAGAGCTTCACAGTTCCCGGCTGAGGTTCCTGATCCAAAGAAACCAGAATATTCATTGGTCAAGTTCTGTCCCTGGAGTAAGGCGCTGACACACCAATAAAAAACGATAAAGGTAATCTCCTCTGCAAGCAGTGGGTCATTACTGACCCATGGGGTGATGTCACATCACAACATTTACTAGGCAGACTATGCGTACAGGGTGGTGTGACAAGTTTTGACACCAGTAAAAACTTGTAATGAAATAGTACACATGAACACACACATGAAGCTGCCTTATACTGAATCAGACCATCAAGGTTCATCAAGGTCAGTACTGTCTACTCAGACTGGCAGCGGCTCTCCAGGGTCTCAGGCTGAGGTCACAAAATCACAAAATCACACAAGGTTGGAAGAGACCACAAGGGCTATCCAGTCCAACCCCCTGCCATGCAGGATCCCAAAATCAAAGCGCTCCCGACAGATAGCCATCCAACCTCTTCTTAAAGACCTCCAAAGACGGGGACTCCACCCCCACCCCCGAGGCAGGGCTTTCCACCGTCAAACCACCCTCACTGTCAGAAAGGTCTTCCTAATGTTTAGGTGGAATCGCTTTTCTCTTAGTTTAAATCCATTACTCCATGGTCTAGTCTCTGAAGCAACAGAGAACAAGCTAGTTCCCTCATTAACATGGCATCCCTTCAAATTTTTAAACATGGCTATCATGTCACCCCTTAACCTTCTCTTCTTTCACATCACCTACTTACCTGGTCCCTTTAACTGCAAATGCCTGGGATTGAACCTGGGATCTTTTGCATGTTAAGCAGAGGTGCTACTACTGAGCCACAGCCCCTCCAGGAGTTTCCCAACCTGGAGCTGGCAACCAACCCCCCATCCCCCACCAGTGGTGGTCAGGGGGGACATGGCCACCTTCGCCCCACCTCCTCCCAAAAGCATCGGGAAGTGTCAGCCTCCCGGGGCAGAGTTCTTTGAGATCACGGGAGGAGCAGCCTAAGGCTGGAGTGGGATGGGGAGAGCCGCCACTGCCGCATGCGAGCCCAGGGAGTCCAGGGTGCCGGAGGTGTGTGAAGAGAAGCAAATGTCTTTCTGTTGCTTAAATATCTCTCGATCCACTTCAACCAGATTATTTTAGTTTACACACAATAAAACAAAAGGCACAAAGCTGGTGATCCATCTTCCTAGCCAGCTGGATTGCATTTGCGGAAATGAGCTGGAGATCCATGGTTTGCTGGGCAGAGAAAGGCCCCTTGCGTGGTCACAAAAGCTTACCAAGTGGCTAAGAAGCAAATGATAAGAGGGAATTTCTGTGGACAAGAGAAGTGAAAAGCCAGAAATAGACAGTAGTAGTAATGATGGAAGCCTAATGAATGGCAGTACATTTGGCGAGTGATCTCCTCTGGCAGGACTCCTATGGCAAGCCACACTGCCCAGAAGAGGAACATGTCAGAAACGGTAACATTTCAGAAATGCCTTGAGCTCCTAACACACTGCACACTCTGCTGGACCACAATCACATTTTTTAGAAACATATTATCTCAGTGTTTTGGAGAGCCTGTACCCTTTCAGCATTCAATAGGAGGAGGATATTTGTCTAAAATGTTTTATGCTTAATTATACTGCTCTTAAAAAAAGAAAAAGGGTGGGAGGAGTGGGTACAGTGAGAAGCCTTAAACTTGTGATACTAAAGTCAAGAATTTGATAATATTGAGGACCTTCAAGATGGCGGAGATGTGAGGAGGCAGCTGCTTCAGCTCTCTGGTAATTTGGGTTTTTTTCCCCTTTGGTTTTGTTATAATTCTTGTAAACTGGCATCTGTGTACTCACTTAGAGATACAAGGAGTGAGATAAGGACAGCTGGAAGTGTCAGCTCCAGGCAGTGCTCCCAGAACCGGAGTTGATAAGCAAATTAAAGAGAGTCTCAGGAAGCTACGGTAAGATAGAGGACATCGAAAGCAATTATATAAAGTCAAGTTCAGCAAAAAGTCTGCTACTGATACCAGTCAGAAGAAAGGATAATGAGAAAACACAGGGGAAAAGGCATGAAAAGACTGGACCCTAATTCCCCCTCCATCTCCATGTTTTAAAACTTGCAAACAGCTGCGTATAGGTGAGCTGTTCTGTAACAAATAAGTTCAAGCTTCTGGGACAGATAGAGGAACATGATTCATCTTTGTACCAGCCGTTATTAATGCCACCTATGCAAGAAGCTTCAGCTGCAGAAGAGACGGAGGAATTGGACGGTGAACCGACGTCCCCTTTAAAAATCAACAGCCAGCAGTCATTGTTACTGGATAATGCAGGGAGCGTCTCTAGAGCAGAAATGTTCAAATGAGTGGAGAAGTGCTGTTAGAGAGACTGAAACAGGGTCCCAGGAAACATCAACAGAACACACTGCCTGCTCACTCTTGACTTTCCCAAAAAAAAGAAATGCTCTATGCTCCCCTCTATTACAACATCAAAGGAGGACAATCCTAACAAGACACCTGCCATGGAGGCAGGCAATGGCAAACAACCTCCAAAGGTCTCTTACCTTGAAAACCCTACGCGGTCACCATAAGTCAGCTGTGACTTGATGGCAAACAAAACAAAACAAAACAAAAAACCCTCCACAGTGCCCAGTGCCAAAATAGTTCCGAACTTTGCTGGAACAAAGGCAAGGCCTGGTCTCCCCACAATATAACAACAATGTTACAATTAACACAGCAAACTACATCAGAAACAATTATCAATTAACAATAAAAACCAATTGCAGAGAGCAGTTTAAAGCAGCAAGTTAAACATGGCATCAGGAATGGTTAACAGAAAACTTTCAAGTAAATCAGGATACCCCACTTCAAGCAAGCTGACCCTGAAAGTTTTGGGGGAATTTTGCTGGATTTTTAAAAGAAATGGCATCTAAATTAAAAGAGGTTTTTAAACACTAACATTCGTTCCAGTATAATTTTTTTGTGAGTCAGAGCTGTCTTCCTCAGATGCATCAGGTATCTGTTAAGTGAACTCATCCAGGGACGTAATTCTTCCCGTTGCTGGCTCATTTGAACTTATTCCATCTTGACTGAGAGTGTATATCAGTAGTGGCCAAGTACAAAAAATAAACAGTGAGGTCTCATGTACTATCACAGTAATCACTTATTACTTTTTTTAAAAAAAAACCTTTGCAAGATATGGTATTTTTCCTGTCTCCTTCACACTTGCCTATGTTATTTATTTAAAACGTTTATACCCAGCCTTATCTGAGCAAACTCAAGGCAGCTAACAAAACTGCAATAGCTGCAAGGACAAAACTGTGAGGGTCTGTATGCCTTTGCCTGGTGTGGTTTCTCTCCCCCCCAACCTGGACTCGTAAAAGCAGTCCAGGCCTTTTGCCTTTCCTTGGTTCAGGCGCTGGGTCTGACAGGCCCAGGTTGGAATGTCTCTTCCCACGTCCACCTCCCTTGCTCTCTCTGACTCCCTCCCGCCAGCTGTGGCCTTGGTGGGTAGATAGCCTAACGAGTTCCCTGAGGTCTTTGATGTTCTTGTACCATGCACAATTATCTCGTAGATTCCCATAACATACGTTTGACATCTGCTTTCCCGTAGGGGTTATAATTCTGTCTTTGTGAAACTGTATTCACTTGCAACTTTATCAGTGTAAGGCCTGTACTACCTGAAGCTTCCAATAAAGTTCCTTGTTTCTGCATGACAGTCTGAGCAAGTGGTTTTATGGAGTTTGCACAGGAAGGTTGGGAACCCTCACATTAAGTTGCAAGTCCTCTGCCTCGTTGTCCTGCTCCTGTACCGTTCTTGGACAGCTATGGCAGGCAACGGGGATGACAACGACAATAAGGACGACGCTGTACCCAAACAGCCCGACCTGACCCCTTCGGAAGGGAAGTCGACTGGGAAGACGCCCAGTGGAGCTGACTCGGGTTTGGGTGCAAAGCCCAAGCCCACCCGCTTGGAGACCTGGCTGGAATCTCCCCGGCATTGGTCGCTCCCGCAGAGCGACGCGCGGTCACGACGGACTGCGGTTCACGGGTTGGGGTTCGAGGACGATCCCGCCCGAAAGGAAGCCCTGCTGCTTCACCAGATGGATGAGGAGCGGCAGCGCTGGCAGAAAGAGCGCCAGGAGTTACTGGACCGGATGGATGCCATGAACGCAGTGATGCTGGACATGGCCCAAGCCATGGACGACCTGAAGGTTCAGACTCCACCCGTGGTTCCGGTGGATGGAGGGCAACAACCAGACCCACCCGTGGTCCCCGCACCTCCCATCTGTCCCGCTCCACCGGCCCGCCGAGATCTGAAGATCACGTATGACGGGTCGAGTGACCAGCTGACATTTTTTATGGTGCAAGTGGACATTTTTATGCGCGAACAGTCCTGGACTTTTACCTCGGAAGAATCCCAGGTCCAATACGTGGCGTCCCTCCTACAAGGTGAGGCGGCCGCCTGGATGGTACAGCAGTATGAGCTCCGCTCTCCGGTCTTGCGAAGTCTCGATGACTTCATGATCGCCCTTCGACACCGTTTCGAGGACCCGCATTTGGGTGAGCGAGCAAAAACTGCCTTGCAACAACTGCGCCAAGGGACTAAATCTGTCACGCAGTATGCAAGCGAATTTCAGTCGCTCTCTAGTCGGATTTTGGACTGGAGTGAAGCTACCAGGGTGCAGTGTTTCCGCGAAGGTTTGAACCCGGAATTGCAACACTGGGCTTTCATGCAAGGTAACCCTCCTGATGTTGAAGGGTGGGTTCGTCACGCCGCTGACATCGAAAACCGAAAGCAACTGCTGCTCCTGTCCCGACAACGCACCGGACGGGAGACCAAGACCCGGGGAGACAGGCCCGGCGGTCCGAAGGACTCTCGTCCCCCCTCGGGGGGAGGACCCTCCGTGACCGAACGCCGCAAACGCTTTGAGAGCGGGGTCTGTCTCATTTGCGGGGGGAAAGGACACTTTGCTTCTCAATGCCCTTCCCGACCCGGACGTCCGGGACCGTCTCGTCCGACAACGATCGAACCTGAGAAGCCCCCTCCCGAGGGGCAACCTCGCCGCCGGAGCGGCGCACCAAGCCGACGGGGCGCACCCTCGGCCTTGCACGCACGCGCCGAGGTCGAAGCCTCGGACTCTTCTGGCCCATCGGGGCCACGGATTACAAATGAAGCCTTGGACTCATCGGAGTCACGGATTACAAATACCGCGTCTGCTTCCTCCAGCGAGGAGGAGGACTGGGACAGGCCGGCAAAAAACGCCGTCGGTCTGCTGTAAAGGGGGCTCCTCAGCAGACCGCTCCGAACGTTGTGAAAGGAGCTCCACTGATGGTAAGCGCTCAAGAAGACAATGTGTATGTAAAGGTCTATCTCTCACTGCCAAAAGGGGGGCCCACGTTAGAATTTACGGCCCTAGTTGACTCGGGTTGTGCCCGCACCCTTATAAGCGAAGAGGCTGCCCGACAATTGCGAGTTAAGAGAAAACGGCTACCTGAAAACGGCGAAAACACTGCAAGCATCCAGCCAGTTAAAAGGCATACAGTGATATGAAGGGTAAATTGTAATCTTAAGTGTAAGACACTGTGGTATTAAAGTATTTCAAACATTCATATTTGTACATTTTCTGCATTTATTAGGATCTATGTGATATATATTTTTGCACCTGATAGATTCCCCCTCTTATCAGTACTAAAGGGTACATTCAGAGTATGTACCCCCCTTTTTTAAGTGGAAGTAAATAACAGAACATGCCTTCCACATGACCAGGTACTCACCGACACAGCCTAGCTCACAAGCATAATTCCTCCTAAATGCTGTTTCATCACTAACCTGGTGGAATACATGAAGAAGCCTTATTCCTCTTTTGCTGCCTGGCCTGTTTGTTTCTCAGCTAATAAATGTAAACCAAGGGCGCACCTCTACCTTTGGGTAACTCAGCTCCCATGGTGTACTGTTAATGCCAGCTTCTGCTCCTCAGACTCACATCTTCGTAGTTGCTGCACAAGTCCCATGTGGCTTGCCCTGTCTCTGCCACAGAAGGAGAAGCAGAGGAGGAAGACACAAAGGCTTGTACAGTCCTGATGGAGCCAAATTTTCTGCAGCAAATTTTATTAAGTGGGGTGAATTTATATGCCCGCATTCTAATAAGGACTTAGATATAATATCAGGTAAGACAGCACACAGAATCTTGTTCTCAAAATGTCAGATGAGATTCTCTGTACACAGTTTTATGTGGAGGGTTTACTTTTTTGTGTAAACAATTTTATTATTTTAATGTTGATACTGTTTTATTGGTTTTACTGATTTTCACTGTTTTTTTAACGTTAACAATGTATTTTAACCTTCTGTACTAAACTGGGAGAGAGCCAGCATGGTGTAGTGGTTTAGAGCGGCAGACTCTAATCTGGTGAACTGGGTTTGATTCCCCACTCCGCCACATGAAGCCTGCTGGGTGACTTTGGGCCAGTCACAGCTCTCTCAGAACTCTCTCAGCCCACACAGAGGCAGGCAATGGCAAATCACCTCTGAACATCTCTTGCCTTGAAAAACCTACAGGGTCACCATACGTCAGCGGTGACTTGATGGTATTTTCCACCACCACACTAAGTTGGGCACTTCATGGCTAAGAGGCAACATAGAAATAAAGTGCACTCCTAAGACTACTTTCCTGGGAGTAAGTCCCAGTGCGTAGCTTTCAATTAATAGGCTTCTGAGTTGTCCTGTCTAGCATTGTTCTGTAAAGACAAAATTCCATGGAAATATACTTCTGTGGAAGGGAATGATTTTGGAAGTTTTTTTCCTTCTCTTTCTCATACTTGAATTGTAAGTAGGTTGTGGAACTATTTTGTTTGTTCTGCTGTTGGATCAAACCAGATGACAAATTTCCAGAGTAACAATATATCACTCGCCACAGAGTTCAATTGCTTCATGGACACACAAATCATTCAACAAGCAAAGTTGTCCTTCAGTCAAACTTCACCTGGCCTAAATAAGCACAACCTTTTCTTTCCACAAAGTAGCAGAGGCAGTCTGATAAGGCACACTTCTTCCCTTTTGAAACAAGTTGACTCGAGAAATATGGCAGCTGACTTTTATCTTGGTCAAACATACAGCTTTATTAATAGAGGAACCAACAACAGAAACTCAGTATCTGCTTAATACCTGGCAGCCAGCAATATTACGATGGCTTAACATACCGGTAATCAGTAATTAAATCAGTTCTAGGAAGTAAAATTGACAGAAGCAGACAAAACAATAGGAATAATCTATAGCTTTGTGGCTGACTTCATGCCTTCCCCCTTCTATGAAGCACACCATTGTCTATGATTACATAATATAATGACATACACCAGGCTTTTTGGTGATGGAAACAAGCCCTGGAAGCCCTCTCAAGCCCCTGCCCTGTGCAGCTCAGCAATTGTGAACAAGGAAGTCTTCAACAAACCATAGTTGGGCATCGGATTAAACGAACACAACAATTATATCTTACAGTTATATCTTTTTGACTTTCAAAGGTTTATACCCAAAACATCTTGTTGCTTTCTAAGGTGTTACTGGACTTGAATCTAACTCTTCTATTGCAAACCAACATGTCAAGCCCCCCCCCCCCATTATAGTTTGTTCTTTTGGTCACAGATCAGGATTCCAAGCCAAGATCAAACGTTGGTTTGGAATCCTAATTTGCAGGAAAGCAGAACTAACTGCAGTTTATTGTTTCATCCAGTTTAAATGAAACAATGAATTTCTGTTTGTTGGGAATGTAGAAGCCTTCAGTTGAGCAGCACTGGAAAGGGGAGCATGTGAGCCCAGCCACCTTCCATGGCTCATTCCCACAATTATTAACCATGATTTGATTTTACATCTGAATGTAGAGATGATGCACAAGAATAAAAATTGTATGTATAGAATACTCCACTGGTCACAGAAGAAAAAAGGAATACCCAATGCTACGTATGTGTGCATGGCCATTCAACATTTATCTGATATACATTTTCAATGAACAGATCTAATTTTCTTTAGCTCATTATTATTACAAGAAAAACAACAACTAATTTCAAAGTGAAATGGTGAATTTCAGTTTGCAAGAAGAAACTGTAACATCGCATATACCAGTCTACAGTTTTACTATGCTAAACAGTTGATGCTGGGAATTGCCAAGGATGAGAAAACTGATTTAAACGCAACGTTTCTAGGATGGTGTGTGTCGTGAGTCAGCCTGAACTCTCCTCGGAAGAAGAGGAGGAAGGAGTGGCAGAGCAGGGTGATGCACCGGTGGAAGTCTTACCAGGGCGACCGGACCATAGATCTGAACCAGCAAAGACGACAGATGCAGAAGAAGGTGGTACGTATTGGGAAGGAGCAGAGGAACAGAGAAGGTTATCACCTCCAGACCCACCCAGCCCAGTTAGCCATCGAAGATCAAAGGTTCGGCTCAGTTTGCAGGAGAGGCATCACAGCGCGAGATTGCAGGCAATTGGTCGTAGGTGTTTGCAGGAGTCAACACCAGTGAGTGATACGGAACAGCTGGCCCGGGAAGGGAGTGAGGAGGAACAGCCATAAATCTTAGGCTGGCCAGTCAGTCAGTGTGGGAACAACTTTGCTAATTACTGCAAGCTCTGCTGCTCGTGCTGAGATCTCTGCGCTCAGTATTATCTCGCTTAGGTGCCAGCTACCAGCTCCTGCCCTGCTGATATCCCTGCAGAACCTGGGAGGACCGAGCCTAGACCTTGATGCAAAGGAGCTCATTCTGGTGAGTAGACCTGTTCCTTGTTTAGAGTGCTGCCTTGGTTACACACTCAGTCCACCCGCACTACCGGGAAGAGTAAACCGCGACAGGCTCTGCTCCCCCCAGTACTCTCCATTGCTGGGAGTGGAGTCAGAGGCCAAGCACCTCTGCCTGGTCCCTGCCTGGATGCAACACGTTGTTCCCACCCCAACTTACTGGCTGAGAATGGAGGGAGAGGCTGCAGCTGCACTTGCTAACCAAATGCAGGCCCTGCAGGGGCAGGTTACCCAACTTACACAAGTGGTGACCTTGCTTCAACAGCAGCTGCTGCAGCAGCAGCTCTCACCTCCTGCTTTCCCAGCCAGACCACCTAAATGTCTGGTCTCTTTACCAGAGAAATTTGCTGGGAATATGGAAGAGTTTCCCATGTTTCTGGCTCAGTGCCAACTGTACATTTGGCTCCGGCCAGGAGATTTTCCAGATGCCAGTACTAAAGGGGGGTTTGTGCTGAGCCTGCTTAAAGGACCGGCAGCAAAATGGTCTATACCACTCCTCCTTAGGCAGTCCCCTCTGCTTCAGGATTGGGATGGATTTCAGGAAGAGCTCCAGAGGGCATTTGTGAATCCAGTCAAGGAAGAGAATGCCAATAGACGAATCCGTCGCCTGCGGCAGGGGCGGGGCACTGTAGCTACTTATGCCACGGAGTTTCAACTCCTGGCACAGGATCTGGCGTGGAATGAGGTAGCCCTGGTGGATCAGTTTGTGGAAGGGCTCTCGGATGAGATCCTGGATGAGCTGGCCCGTACGGAGCGACCGGCAGCTCTTCGGGACCTGATAGTGCTGTGTCAGCGCATAGACCATCGGCTGGAAGCCCGAAGACAGGCCCGGGCTGAGAGGTCACCGAGAAATGAGTCCCCCCATCGGCTTGCACCAGTTCCCGAGCCAGGCCCACCTGCACCAAGGGAGAAGGGCGAAGGGGATCCCATGTTGCTAGGGCCCGTTAAAAAGGCAGCCCCGGCTCATAGAAGCCCAACAGGGCTGGGGCAAACCATTACTTAACATGGGGCCCTTGACTCCGGAGAGGGGCCACTCCTCCTCCCCATTGAGCTATGTCTGCCTTAACAACGACTAGCAACCTTCGCCATGATTGATTCTGGAGCAACGCGCTGTTTTATGGACCTGGGCTTCGCCCGTCAACATCAGGTTCCAGTGCGGGCCAAGGCGAAGGTCTCCATGGTGGAGACCATTGATGGGCGTCTGCTGAAGTCCGGTCCAGTTATGCAGGAGACTGAACTCCTCGGATTGCGCATAAAGCAATACCAGGAGCCACTCCGCTTTGACTTGGTGCACATGCTTCGGTTCCCCGTGGTGTTGGGAATGACTTGGTTGATCCGGACCAACCCCACCATAGACTGGACCCAACGAACAGTCCGCATCCTGTTGGGTGAGTTGGACCCTCCAGGGCCGGTGCTTGCGGTAGCAACCGCCAGCCAGAAGACACCCATGCTCCCAGATCAGTATGCTGATTTTGCAGACGTGTTTGAGGAAAAGGGGGCTGACCAGCTCCCCCCTCACCGTCCCTATGACTGCGCTATAAATCTGGTCCCAGGAGCTCCGCTGCCTAGCAGTAGGCTCTATTCCCTGTCAGAGCCAGAGCGAGTAGCCCTTCAAGAGTTTCTGGAGAAGAATCTGGAGCGAGGATTCATCCGCCCGTCCACCTCTCCCACCTCAGCCCCGGTGCTATTTGTTAAAAAGAAGGGAGGAGAGTTACGGTTGTGTCATTGTCAGGCTGCTATCTCGGTTTCAGTATTGTTTCTGTGTCGGTACTGTACTGTCTAGCCTCAAGGCCGACCACACATACCAAGGCCTGGGAATACTGCTCCTGGGAAAGTTGCCTCTGTCTGTGTATGCTGATGTTGTATAATCTCCCGCCATTTACTGCCTTATATTATCGTTCGGCTAGTAGGACTCTCATAGCTGCCATAGTTCCCTGTATGCACTGTATTGCCTTTTTGACCAGTAAAAGCCATCTGCTTGGATTCTATATGACTCTGTGGTGATTTCTGGTTCGAAGGGTCAGGAGCTTACATTATGGCAGCTATCCATCTCCTTCTTTATTGTACTACTAGTCAGGCTGGAGCCCAGGAGGGTTCGCCTGCCGCTTGGATGGGAGCTGAGAAGCTCTCTGAGTGACCTATTATCCTGGATTCCTCTCGGAAGGATCCCACCCTGTTACAGGACATAGTCGCTGAACTCTTCAGGACTACCCTAGAGGTTTGCCGCTTGAGGGGACTGGTACAGGAACAGTGGTGATCTCTTAAAGGGACTCTCTGGATGTTGACGTCGGAGGATACTGATACTCGTTTAGATCTTCAAGACTTGGATCAATTACTGGACGATGCCCGGTTGGCAACTGAGGATTTACAAGTACTAACTGGACTTTTGGATAATCTTATTTCTCGAGAAACTCTTTCCTCTAGTTCTACCATGGCGGGAGCCCCGCCGGAGGGTTTTTCCCTGATTCCGGATGCAGCCAGTTGTCAGGCTGAGGCCAAGCGAGTCGCTATTAGCACCGCTCTTCTCCTTGTGGAATGTACAAAGGACACCCCGGTAGCCACCTTGGCTCAAGTTTTGACCTCGACTTTTGGAGCCGAGGCACCCGCACTGGCGGTTCGAGTACAACCTCTGCTGGGCGGGGAACCCGACCCCATACTCTCACTCCTGGAGACGGAACTTTTGCCGCGCATTACAGCGGAGGCTGCCCTAAGACTTGAGAATGCCAAAGTTCTTGCGGATCAGAAAGCCGCTGAAGCGGCTAAGGTCGCAAGAGAGAGAGAAGCTGCTGAAGCAGCCAGGGCGGCCGCAGCAAGAGCTAGGGATCGGGCGAACATGGACACGCGCCCCAAGGACAATGTACAAGGGCTATCAGGTCTGTCTTTTTCCCCGGCGTTTGTCCCGTCGCGCGCGACCCAACGCGCACGCCGTTTGGCTGACCGACGTCGAGACTCAGGAGAGTCTGAAGACGAGGATCTATATGGGGATAGCTCTCAATGGGCCACAAGCTTCCGGACCAGTAAACCTCATCTTACTGGTGGCCCAAGTGAGGAGGTTCACCTCTTACGAGCCCAGAATCGGGAGCTCTCCGACCGTGTTGATCAACTCCAGGAACTAATGGAACGTATGCTTCAGGAGAACAGGCAATTACAACAAACCCTGATAGCCCAGAGACAGCCCGTTCCGATACCGGGCCAGGGGGTACCCATACAGCCACCCCAACCACCCGCTAATGTGCCTGCTCCACCCTTGCCTCCTGGAGCTCCTGTTGTTCCTCCGCCCGGACCACCCGTGCAACCGGGCCAACCTGCGCCCGGCCCTTGGAAGCAACTCAAATTGAGGACTACGTACGACGGATCTCTCGAGACTTTGCCTTGTTTCTTGCATCAAGTGGACAGTTATATGCGAGAACAAGGACAACTTTTCCCCACGGAAGATAGCCGGGTGCGTTATGTAGCCTCCCTTCTGACAGGTAAAGCAGCTGACTGGATGGTCCTCCAGTTTGACACCCGCTCTCGAGCGATTCGTTCCCTCAACAACTTCATGACTGCTCTAAGAAGGAGGTTTGAAGACCCATTCCTGGGGGAAAGAGCCAAAACGGAACTCTTACAACTCAAACAAGGCTCTGCTACAGTTCGAGAGTTTGCCGATGAATTTCAACGACTGGCAAGCAAAATTGTAGGCTGGCCCGAAACCACTCTAATTCATCATTTCAGGGAAGCCTTGCACCCTGACGTTCTGAACTGGTCATATATGCGGGGCGATCCCGATACCCTTGAAGACTGGATTCTATTGGCCGAGGAAGTGGAAAGCCGCCGACGCTTTATTTCCCTAGTCCGTCAAAAGCACAAGGAAAAAGGCACCCAAAAACCGCAATCCAAGGCACCACCGCCCGTCCCACGAAATCCTCCACGTCCGCCCCAGGAACGTGAAGTCCGATTTCAGAGGGGTGCCTGTCTTACTTGCGGAGAAATGGGCCACTTTGCAGCTGTTTGCCCGCACCGCCATGAGTTATTTCGTCCCAGCACGACGACCCGCGCCAGAGGTCGTCCACCACGCAGAGGCACCGCGGCCACCCGCAGCGCAGCTCCGGGAAGACCCACACCCTCTGCACTCCATGCCGGAGACCCAGCCTCCCTGCCTACTACCAACGACCCCGCCGGGTCTCGGATTACAAGTGCCCCATTGGGGGACAACTTTCTCTCTTCGGATGAGGAAAATCCTTGGAATTCTCTAGCCTTAAACCTGGAATCTCCCCTCGACTTATCAAAAAACGGCTCCGGTCTGTGGTGAATGGAGCGTCTCCACAGACCTCTCAGGATCCTCCTGTTAAACCGAATGCTCCTACCAAAATCAAAGAAATGGACTCCACCGTCTACGTAGATGCAGTTTTACAACACACTAACGGTGGCCCACAACTACCCGTCAAAGCACTAATCGACTCCGGTTGCTGTCGCACTCTCATAAGCGAAGCCACGTTTGCTGCACTCAGAGCCGAATCTGAGGCTCTACCCGCCCCCGTCCAATTTGCCCAAATGGACGGGAGCCATTTCCAGGGGGGTCCAGTTGATCACCGCACCGTAGGGGTAGCAATGGGAATTGGCTCCCACTGGGAGCAAATAGACTTCACTATAGCCCCTATCCGTTTTGAAGTGGTCTTGGGTATTAACTGGATTAAAGGACATAGTCCCATTATTAACTGGGAAACAAACACTATCTCCTTCGCCAGCCCCATGTGCAATCAGCACCGGCAGAACTTTGCACTATTATATCCGCCCGTACCAGCACTAGCCTCCGATGTCCCAGCACTTCCAGTCCTACCTAATGTGTATCGAGACTTTGCGGATGTCTTCGACCTTAAAGAATGTGATACCTTACCCCCCCACCGGGCCTCCGACTGTACAATTGAGGTGGTCAAGGACTGCACCTTAACCAAAAGTAAGATTTACCCTATGAGCGCTTCCGAGCGCACCGTTCTCCGGGACTTCCTTGACAAAAACCTCGCCAGAGGGTTCATTCGCCCATCGAATGCCCCAAACTCGGCCCCCGCGTTTTTTGTCCGGAAAAAAGAGGGCGACCTTCGTTTATGCATTGACTTCAGAAAACTCAATGCGGTTACCCAAACCAACGCCTATCCTATCCCATTAATATCTGATATTTTGGGACAGTTACAGGAGGGCCGGGTATTCTCCAAGTTGGACTTGGTGGAAGCCTACTACCGAGTCCGCATCCGCGAAGGAGATGAGCACCTCACTGCCTTCTCTAGCTGTTTCGGTATGTATGAATTCCTCGTGATGCCGTTCGGATTAAAAGGGGCCCCGGGGGTCTTTATGCAACTCATCAACGAAATCCTTCATGACTTGCTGTATCGCGGGGTGGTGGTTTACTTAGACGACATTCTCATTTATTCAAAAACCATGGAAGAGCATGTAACTCTAGTCCGAGAAGTTCTGCAGCGCCTGCGCGACCACCAACTCTTTGCAAAACTGGCTAAATGCGAGTTTCATCAAAGCCAGCTCACATTTTTAGGATACATAATCTCCCACCAAGGTCTTCGCATGGACCCTGTCAAAGTCCAAGCCGTTCTCGATTGGACTCCTCCCACCAACCGCAAGCAAGTGCAACAGTTTTTGGGATTTGCAAACTTTTATCGAGGATTCATTCCTAACTTCGCCCAAGTGGCCCTACCCATTACTGATCTACTAAAAACCAAAGGGAAAGCAAACACAGCTACCTTACCCTCCGCAAAAATCCTGTGGACTGATCAATGCCAAGCCGCGTTTGTGGCTCTCAAACGCCTCTTCACATCCGAACCCGTACTACAGCACCCGGACCCAAACCAAATGTTTATTGTGCAAGTCGATGCCTCCGATGTAGCTATGGGAGGGGCCCTCCTCCAAAAAGGTCCGGATGGCCTCCTTCACCCGTGCGCTTACTTTTCGAGAAAATTTGCGCACGCACAATTGAACTGGCCCATTTGGGAAAAAGAGGCAGCGGCCGTTCACCATGCCCTGACTCTATGGAGACAATTCTTAGAGGGGTCCAATATCCCCTTCGAGGTTTGGACCGATCACAAGAATCTAGCTGCCCTCACGGGGTCCCACAAACTATCAGCAAAACAACAACGTTGGGCTGAATTCTTCGCTCAGTTTCGTTTCGTCCTAAAACATGTTCCTGGGAAACAAAACGTTCTCGCAGATGCCCTCTCCCGGTTGCCACAATACCCGGTAAAACTCGAGAGACCAACTGACTCTCTGTTCACCCCTACGCAAAGGGGAACCCTTCCTGTGCTGGCCGTACAAACCCGATCTCAGCAACAGCACCCCAAATCCAGTTCTCCAGCATCTCCAACCCGAGCGGCTACCCAACCGCCCTCGCAACAACAACGAACCGACGGTTCCACTCCTCCAACCCCACCGGCTGCCCTACCGCCTACAATCTGCGCACCACCGCACGTAAGCACTACCCCCATAGCGGGTCCTCAGACTACTATAGCCAGGGGGGGGGGTTCCCGCCAAGGTTCCCATCTCCGAATCCTTTTTAAATACCCTTCGGAACCACTGCCTCTCTGAACGCTCCACTCACACCCTACCCCCTGGGATAATAGAACAAGGAGGCTCATGGTAGAAAGACTCTAAATTGTATGTACCCAAGGCACTTCGAAAAGAAGTCTTACACTTAGCTCATGGAGTAAAAACAGCTGGACACTTTGGATTCCTAAAAACTCTCCACTTATTGCGCAGACAATTTTGGTGGGGGGGAATGCGTTCCGACGTTGACTCTTTTATTCGCAGCTGCCCTGTTTGCGCCACAGTGAAGCGATCACAAGGCAAACCCCCGGGGCTACTGCAACCTCTAGAAACACCCACCAAACCATGGGAAGTGATTGCTATGGATTTTATGACTGATCTCCCTCTCAGCGGAGGAAAAACTGTGTTATGGGTTGTTACTGATTTGTTTTCCAAGCAAATCCATTTAGTTCCATGCGCAGGGATCCCCTCTGCTCAAAAAATGGCCCGCCTCTTCGTTACACATATCTTCAAATTACATTCGTTTCCGCGCAAAGTAATCTGTGACCGCGGCAGTGGCTTTGTTTCCAAGTTTTGGAAAGCATTCCTCAAGTTGGTGGGGGTTGAACAGGGATTGTCTACTGCATACCATCCTCAAACCGATGGTCAAACTGAACGTGTAAATGCTGTCCTTGAATGTTATTTACGCTGTTATGTAAACTACCACCAAGATAACTGGGTAGAACTGTTACCTTTTGCAGAATATGCCTACAATAATGCTGTACATCAATCTACAGGTTTTAGCCCATTCTATGCAGTGTATGGACAGGATTTCGGTCCTGTTACGCCCAAAAATAATGTGGAGGGGGAGGGAGATCCTGACGTTGCTTCCTGGGCACATACCCTCCGTACCACTTGGCCTTGGCTCGTTAGCAACCTCGACCGAGCCAAGCGCAAATACAAAGCACAAGCTGATAAGCATCGTTCCCCCGGGGGCGAACTGCGAGTGGGTAAATTAGTCTATCTTTCCACCAAAAACCTACGTTCCACCCGTCCGTGCCTTAAACTTAATGCTAAATTCATTGGCCCTTTCCCAATCACACGGGTCATAAATCCTGTCACGGTGGAATTAGCTCTCCCGAAAACTCTGAGGCGTGTGCATCCCGTTTTCCACATTAGCCTCCTGAAACCCCATACGGCCTCTCCACAATGGCATCCCGATCTGCCCCCCGAACAGCCCATTATGGTGGGGGGGGAAGAGCACTTCGAAGTCTCCAAAATCCTTGACTCCCGTGTTCACCATGGCAACCTGCAGTACTTGGTCCGTTGGAAGCACTTTCCCCCTGCCTACGACGAGTGGGTTCGTGCACGAGATGTCTCCGCCCCCAAACTAATTGATGCCTTTCACACTGCCTACCCGGACAGACCATCCCCCTAGCCGACTGGGAGGGGGCCTTAAGGGGAGCAGGATGTCAGGCTGCTATCTCGGTTTCAGTATTGTTTCTGTGTCGGTACTGTACTGTCTAGCCTCAAGGCCGACCACACATACCAAGGCCTGGGAATACTGCTCCTGGGAAAGTTGCCTCTGTCTGTGTATGCTGATGTTGTATAATCTCCCGCCATTTACTGCCTTATATTATCGTTCGGCTAGTAGGACTCTCATAGCTGCCATAGTTCCCTGTATGCACTGTATTGCCTTTTTGACCAGTAAAAGCCATCTGCTTGGATTCTATATGACTCTGTGGTGATTTCTGGTTCGAAGGGTCAGGAGCTTACAGTCATGACTATCGGGCTTTGAACAAGATTACGATCCGGGATCGTTACCCACTGCCATTAATCCCTGAACTGCTAGAACGACTCCGGGGAGCATCTCGATTCACAAAGCTAGATTTGCGAGGGGCTTACAACCTGATTTGAATTTGCTTGGATGACGAGTGGAAGACGGCCTTCGGAACTCGATATGGCCAGTTCGAGTACCTCGTGATGCCTTTTGGTCTATGTAATGCACTGGCAGTCTTCCAGCGGTTTATCAATGATATATTTCGAGACCTGTTGGACCGGTATGTGGTCATATACTTAGATGACATCCTGATCTATTCCAGGAACCCTGCCAAGCATACAGAACATATGCGGACAGTCCTGTCCCGTTTCCGCCAGCATAGGCTCTATGCCAAACTGGAAAAATATGAGTTCAATCAATCAGAGGTTGAGTTCTTGGGGCATCGTGTCTCCTCCCAGGGGATAAGCATGGACCCAGCCAAGGTTGAAGCAGTGCTATCATGGCAAGCTCCACGGAACCGTAAGGATGTCCAGCGATTCCTAGGGATCGCTAATTATTACCGTCAATTCATTCCACGGTTTGCAGCCCTTACGGTCCCGCTGACCTGCCTGCTACGGCCTAAGGAACCCTTCCAGTGGACGCCAGAAGCCCAACAGGCATTTCAGGTCTTGAAGAAGAGTTTCACCACCAATCCGGTTTTGGTGTACCCTGATCCTGACCTTCCCTTCATTGTGGAAGTGGATGCATCAGATACCGCGTTAGGTGCAGTTTTGGGTAAGAAACACTCTCCAGACGGACCGGTGCGACCATGTGCCTACTATTACCGGCAATTCACTGTGGCCGAACGAAATTACACCATCTGGGAACGGGAGCTGCTAGCCATTAAAGTTGCCTTTGAAACCTGGAGGCATCACTTGGAAGGAGCACGGCATCTGGTTACGGTCCACACTGATCATTGCAACCTGGAATATTTGCAGACTGTCCGAGCTTTAAACCAACGGCAGATCCGGTGGTCATTATTCTTCTCCCGCTTCCAATTTGTCATCTGCTACCTGCCGGGGTCTCAGAATAAGCGAGCTGATGCGCTCTCCAGAAAACCTGAATTTGCCCTGAGGCCAGAGGAGGAAAGGCCAGCGCCTATGATCTTGGCCCCGGGAACTATAGCCGCAGCACTCCCCACTGAATCTTTACAAGATCGAATCAGAAAGGCCCAACAGGGAGACCCCCATGCTCAACGGATCTTCCAAGTCTTACAGGATCCAAAACAGAAACCCCCACCAGGGTATACCCAGCAACAGGACCTAGTGCTCTATGAGGGACGACTGTATGTGCCCCTGGGAACAGTACGAGGGGAGGTTCTCCAACTGGCTCATGATGCCCGAGCAGCTGGGCATTTCGGCCAGTATAAAACACTCCATCTCCTGTCCCGAGAAGTCGCCCGCTATGTGCAATCCTGCCAAATCAGTCGACGGGCCAAAGGTGTACCTGGGAAGCCGGTGGGACTCTTGCAGCCACTCCCTATGCCCATGGGACCTTGGGAGGCTGCCTCCATGGATTTTATCACAGATCTGCCATGTTCTCAGGGGTACACCTGCATAATGGTTATTGTAGACCTGTTCACGAAACTGGCTCACTTTGTACCTTGCCCCGTCGGCAAAGGAAACAGCTCGACTGTATCTGCACCATGTGTTCCACCTCCACGGAATCCCCAGGCATCTGATTTCAGACGGTGGAATACAATTTACCTCCAGATTCTGGCGTTCACTGCAGACGCTCCTAGGAACCCAGGTACACCTGTCGTCAGCTCACCATCCCCAGTCAGACGGCCAAACAGAGCGTACCAATGCCACATTGGAGCAGTATCTGCGTTGTTATGTGGGCTACCAACAAGATGACTGGGCTGAGCTCCTACCGCTGGCAGAATTTGCCTATAATAACTTGGTACACACCTCCACTCGGCAGACACCATTCTTGGCAACCTATGGGCGCCACCCCGATACTTCCCACAGACCGTGCCAGCTTCACCCGTCCCTGCGGCAAACACCTTTGTACAGGAGCTGCAGGCACTGCACCAGATACTCGGGTAACAACTCGAACGGGCCAAACATGCTTATAAAGAGGTCGCAGATAGGAAATGCCAGATCGGGCCCGCTCTGAAGGTGGGGGATTCTGTGTGGCTCTCCACCAAGTATCTCCGCAGCCAACGGCCCTCCAAGAAGTTAGATGACCGTTTTATTGGGCCCTTCCGGATTTTGGAGCAGATCAATCCTGTGGCATTCCGCCTAGACCTTCCCAGAACTATGCATATTCACCCAGTTTTTCATCGCTCCCTCCTCACACCGGTGGCGCCCTCACACCCCCTTCACACGACAGCTGCTCCCCCACCACCAATATTAGTGGACGGCCAGGAGGAGTACGAGGTGGCCCGAATCCTGGACTCTCGTCGACGTCGAGGGCACCTCCAGTACCTAGTGGAATGGGAAGGTTACGGGCCAGAAGACAGGTCTTGGGAACCGGTGGAAAACGTTCATGCTCCTGATCTGATTTGGCAATTCCATCAAGCCCATCCACGGAAGCCTGGGGCTCCAGGGCCCTCAGGGGAGGGGCCTGAGGGGGGGATGGTGTCGTGAGTCAGCCTGAACTCTCCTCGGAAGAAGAGGAGGAAGGAGTGGCAGAGCAGGGTGATGCACTGGTGGAAGTCTTACCAGGGTGACCGGACCATAGATCTGAACCAGCAAAGACGACAGATGCAGAAGAAGGTGGTACATATTGGGAAGGAGCAGAGGAACAGAGAAGGTTATCACTTCCAGACCCGCCCAGCCCAGTTAGCCGTCGAAGATCAAAGGTTCGGCTCAGTTTGCAGGAGAGGCATCGCAGCGCAAGATTGCAGGCAATTGGTCGTAGGTGTTTGCAGGAGTCAACACCAGCGAGTGATGCAGAACAGCTGGCCCGGGAAGGGAGTGAGGAGGAACCGCCATAAATCTTAGGCTGGCCAGTCAGTCAGTGTGGGAACAACATTCGTAATTACTGCAAGCTCTGCTGCTCGTGCTGAGATCTCTGCGCTCAGTATTATCTCGCTTAGGTGCCAGCTACCAGCTCCTGCCCTGCTGATATCCCTGCAAAACCTGGAACCGAGCCTAGACCTTGATGCAAAGGAGCTCATTCTGGTGAGTAGACCTGTTCCTTGTTTAGAGTGCTGCCTTGGTTACACACTCAGTCCACCCGCACTACCGGGAAGAGTAAACCGCGACAGGCTCTGCTCCCCCCAGTACTCTCCATTGCTGGGAGTGGAGTCAGAGGCCAAGCACCTCTGCCTGGTACCTGCCTGGACGCAACAGCGTGTAACAATTCACAGACAAAAGCCTAGCCAAGAATGCTTGACCGGGAGCTTTGTGCAGAGCTTATGTTTCCCCAGGGCAGCAGCATTCCATGCTGCAATATAAGCAGCTGTTTAAACTCCAGTCAGTTTTTAAAACAGCTTGCAGTGCAGTGAGGAGATGCTGATCTTTGGCAAAGAGCCCCCCTCCCCCAATGCTTACATATCAGATTTGGGCTTAAGACTGTTTATGTACTACCTAAGTATACATTGAACAGTGAATCCCTCCCTAAACTCAACAAATTACCAGCTCTTTGGAAATTTATTTCTCTAAATAAAATTGATACTTTGGATAATTTTCATAAGGTGCATAGCAAAACAAATTCCTCTGATCATTTTTTTTAACTTAAAAAGATGCAGTGGTTTTGAACAAAATATATGTCAAAGGAACCCTTGAGTTAAGCCACTAGTCCACAAATCTCTCCTCTGTTTAAGAAATATGAGTTATTCTGATCGGCATGGTCTTTCTTTCAAAATCTGTATGAATAAAATAAATATTTCTCAGGAAGATCAGTTTTACAAATTCAATATGAATCCACTTCAACCATCCCTGCTACACAAGTTAAACAGAAAAGTATGAGAAGTATTAAATAAGTTCTTGAAACGTGTAACTTTAATTATATATGCTGCTGCTTAACCATGATACAATAGTTATAATACATTATAATTTAGTTCTTTTGTACATTATGAATTTGTATACATGTCTGTGAATCCCAGAGTTATATGTAACATATTACATATTATTCTGTAACACAATCTTTTTAGGTTTCAACATACAGGTTTCAAGAGGTGAGTATCAGACCACTGTGACTTCTTGTTTACCTTTTACCTGTCTGCGCTGTGATATCTATCTCTATCCCTATGATACTATTTCTGTTTCTATGATACCAGTCCCCACACAGTTTGACTTGAACTTGAAGAGCAAAACTTTATTTACCTGCATAGCAACCGAAGGGGCCCCTTGCAGCAAAGTCCATTCGTACTGTATGATTCCGTGGTCATCAAAACTTTCTCGGCCATCCAGAATCACCCAGTCAACAGGCAACTGAAGCACAAGGTCTTTCCCTGCTCTGCTGACAGGAGGCTCATCATCTTCTAAATAAAGCAAGATTATTTAATTATTGAAAGAAAACAGAGTATGTCTTTATTCACAGTAAGAGTTTTTGTTCCTTGATACCCTTTTATGGGTGTATTCAGCCCTGGTGAAGAACTGTCTCAGAGCAGGGGTTCCCAATGTTTTTGAGCCTGCAGAGACCTTTGAAATTGTGACATTGGGTTATGGGCTGTCACAGGAAGTGGAGCCAGCCAAATAATGGCAGCCACAGCTTACTTTCAGTCACACAGTGAAGATCTTTGTGCTGTCGTGGCAGCTGTAGCTAAAGCAACATTTTAAAAAATCTGCACAGCTGATCCAGTGAACAATGGCCAGTCAGAAATCTTGCTGATCAAAAGCCCCACCTGGCCCCACCCACTTTCTAAAAACATTTGGTGGTACCTGAAAAGGTATTGGTGGGTGCTGTGGAGCCTACGAGCATCATGTTGGGGACCACTGTCTTAGAGAGACACATGTAATACCTTTAGCATTGTTCTGGTAGTGTGCTGCTCTATGGAAACAGCATGGCAACCAAATGAACCAGTATATGCTTCCAGAATAGTGGAAGGGGTGCAGCAACCTGGGACTTATTTTCACATTACATCTGTATTGCAGATGATTACAGATATTATTCTCCAGATAAATTCTCTTGTGAGTACCAATGGATGTAGCAAACTGAGGGAGGGTGTCTGTTCATGACCCGTTAGACCACTTTCTTTAAAAATGGCATGAGAGATTTGCAACATGTCATTTCTTTCTACCTTCCTTGCTGCACAGCATCTTGTTTGGGCCTAGAAAATTACAACACTTCTGCTCCTCATGTCTGTGCCCTTCTCTAGCCCCATGCTCCTAAAGGCCTTTAAGGCCGCCCCCAAGAGCTGGGCCCTGCCACTCTCCACCCTATATGCCCACCATCCGCTGGAGACCAAGCAGGTGCTGTCTCCACCCATGGCAAACTCAATGGCTGTGGCAAACCCCAAATGGCTCATGCCCAGCCACACTCTCCCAACTGGCACTTGGGTTGGAGCAAGCAGTGTTTGGGGTGTGTGTGTGCACTGCTTGGTTAAAGCTCTACTGTAAGCCAATGCCCTCTTCCCAGCTGCCCCATGTGCTCCTCCCACACTGAAATAGTTTTCACTTAAACAGTTTTAAGTTCACAGTCAGTTTACCTATGCTATACAGATTCCACTGGAAATAGTTTCCATGCGATGATTTATTCCCCCCCCCCCACAACCATAAACACGCAGCAGCAAATAATTCTGGTGACTAACACAGAGTTCTCACACTAGCACTATCCATCTCCCAGAACTAGAAATGTTGGCATGGACACTCTCTGAGCCAGGCTGAAGAATTACATGCTCAGTGGCAGCACGATATAGCCATGGTAGGAGTAGATAAAAGATTCTTTCCAAGAAGAATCTTTTGAAGAAGAACCTACAGTTTTAGAAAGTGAAGTGAAAGCTGCATTGAGAGCAATCGGGAGAAACAAATCACCAGGAGCAGATGGGATATCAATAGAGCTATTCCGAGCCACAGAAACAGAGTCCATCAAAATCTTGACAAGAATATGTCAACAGATATGGAAAACAAAACAATGGCCCATAGACTGGAAACGATCCATTTACATTCCAATTCCCAAGAAAGGAGATATCAAAGATTGCAGCAACCATCGGACCATAGCATTAATTTCTCATGCAAGTAAAGTGATGCTCAAAATCTTACAGCAAAGGCTGTTACCATATATGGATCGAGAAATGCCTGATGTTCAAGCTGGTTTCAGAAAAGGAAGAGGCACTAGAGATCATATTGCAAATATACGCTGGTTACTGGAGCATACGAGAGAATTTCAGAAGAAAATCAGCTTGTGTTTCATAGATTACAGCAAAGCTTTTTACTGTGTGGATCATGAAAAGCTATGGCTGGTTTTAAAGGAAATGGGTGTGCCACTACATCTGATCGTTTTAATGCGCAACCTGTACTCTGGACAAGAGGCCACAGTTAAAACAGAATATGGAGAAACGGAATGGTTTCCAATTGGCAAAGGTGTCAGACAAGGATGTATTTTATCTCCCTATCTCTTCAATCTATATGCAGAACATATAATCAGGAAAGCAGGATTAGATTTAGATGAAGGTGGGGTGAAAATTGGAGGGAGGAACATTAATAATTTGAGATATGCTGATGACACTACATTATTGGCAGAAAATAGTGAAGATTTGAAACAACTACTGCTAAAGTTAAAAGAGAAAGTGCCAAAGCAGGACTACAGCTGAACATCAAGAAAACAAAAGTAATGACTACAGGAGAATTACACGACTTTAAGGTTGACAATGAGGAAATTGAAATTGTTCAAGACTTTCTATTCCTTGGCTCCACCATCAACCAAAAGGGAGACTGCAGCCAAGAAATCAGAAGGAGATTGAGACTCGGAAGGGCAGCCATGAAGGAGCTAGAAAAGATTTTGAAGTGTAAGGATGTGTCACTGGCCACCAAGACTAGATTACCGTAATTCATGCCATCGTATTCCCTATTACTATGTATGGGTGTGAAAGCTGGACAGTGAAGAAAGCTGATAGGAAGAAAATAGATTCCTTTGAAATGTGGTGTTGGAGGAGAGTGGACTGCCAAAAAAACAAATCAGTGGGTTATAGATCAAATCAAGCCTGAACTGACCCTAGAAGCTAAAATGACTAAACTGAGGCTGTCATATTTTGGTCACGTCATGAGACGACAAGAGTCACTGGAAAAGACAGTCATGCTAGGAAAAGTTGAGGGCAGCAGGAAAAGAGGAAGACCCAACAAGAGATGGATTGACTCAATAAAGGAAGCCACAGCCTTCAATTTGCAGGATCTGAGCAGGGCTGTCAAAGATAGGACATTTTGGAGGACTTCCATTCATAGGGTCGCCATGAGTCGGAAGCGACTTGACGGCACTTAACACACACACACACACACACACACAGGAGTACGTCATCATGTGCAGCTCAATTTGAGAGACCAACACATGGTGTGGTCCATGTATCTAAGTTCACTTATCCCTGGCTCCCACATGATCAAAATGGATTTTCTGAAATGGCTGAGCTTTTGCATGACATGTTTTGCATATCATACACACTGGTCTTGTGATTGCACAGAGTTAGCAGATTTTCAGGTCTGGGCTTGAAAATGTAATTGTGGTAAAATGGTCATCTGACCAGTTTCTCAAAAGAATGTATGATATTTTTGGTATGCTCCTGAAAACCTTTTCCCAAGTTGACAGAGCAAAGTCATGCAAAATTATAGCTTGCTCCTTCATTCTAAAATCCTAAGCTCAACCCTTGAAATTTCCAATTAAATAGTCTCAAATAGCAGAATTAAAACAACAACAATGACACAGTTCTGCAGAACTGCTGACAGAATAAATCAAATCTGAATAAATAAACCAGTGGCATGATTCAGTATAAGGAAGCTTCCCTCTATGTTAATAACATACGATTCTGGTGACTACAGGTCCATTTCCAGCCTGCAATGAGAATAATCATTCTTAACAAGAGCACCCAGACTGCAGCTTTTCAACTCATAGACTGGTAGTTGTGCTGTAAACAAAGTTGCTACCTTGCAAAAGAAAGGACCTTGTTCATAGCATGACTCCTGCACTTCAGTTTATACTGCCCCCAGACTTGCAGTCCCTAGTGGTCTACTGTTCAGAGTCTATGGTTTCAAGCTTGGATACACATTGGTAGTGGAAAGTGCCATCAAGTGACCCTGTACGGTTTTCAAGGCAAGAAACCTTCAGAGGTGGTTTGCTATTGCCTTCTGCCGTGCAGTAACCCCTGGACTTTCTCGGTGGTCTACCACCTAAGTACAAACCAGGGCCAACCCAGCTTAATTTCTGAGATCTGATGAAATCGGGCTAGCCTGGGCCATCCAGGTCAGAGCGGATGCACATTGCTTGCACTTTCCCATCTTCCTTCAAAAGTGCACGGGCAGCAAAAGCATCTTTGTGAACGGCCACAAGTGGGACCTACCATGTGAACGAGGCTGGGGGTATGTAACACAACAGTGCCTAAAACAGTCCTCCCATCACACGCTACTATGCCCAGTTTAGACGGACCTGTTTCAACGTCACGAATGTAGAGCAAGACAGAGGAAGATCTTCTGTGCACCTGCAAAGCGCCCTCCCCTCCCTCGAGCGACCGTTAAAGCAATTAACCAAAGCAGCAGCGGCGGATGGGATGGGGTGTCAGCTTGCAAGTGGTCCCTGCCTGTGGGCCCCCGATGCAGCGGGCCCCTCTTAAACATTAGACAGTATGTTAAAATGTTAATGACGTTTTAGTAGTTTGAAAATATAACAGATTTATTTAAATTTATTTAAAAATAATGTACAAATTCAATTATAACGTTTATTGTGTGTGTGTAAAGTGCCGTCTAGTCGCAGCCGACGTATGGCGACCCCTTTTTGGGGTTTTCACGGCAAGAGAGCCACAGAGGTGGTTGGCCAGTGCCTTCCTCTGCACAGCAGCCCTGGACTTCCTTGGTGTTCTCCCATCCCAATACTAATAAATATCTTAATGACTGCATATTTTATGCACTCTCTGTAACAATCGTAATATTACTTATGCCATTAAAGGTTTCATTCATTCAACTACTAACCAGGGCTGACCCTGCTTAGCTTCTGAGATCTGACCAGATCGGGCTAGCCTGGGCCCATCCAGGCCAGGACATAACGTTTATGACCTGCTGTATACTGTGAGTAATATGTACACTGTAATTACTAAGAATATATTCTATCTCTGTCTTTGGTATGCCAATAAAGGTTAATGAAATGAAATGAAATGAAAATACTAATAATATATTTATTTGGCAAAACTTTAAATGTATTTTTTTTTTAAAGTGTATTTCTTCTACCAATGAAAGGTTTGCCTTCCCCCTTTGCCCCCGGGGCCGCCCGCGCTTTCCTTCCCCGCCGCGAGGGCCGCGCTGCCTTACCGGGGCCCGGCGGGCCGGCGGCGGGCCGGCGCGCGTAGCTGTGGTAGCCGCGCTGCGGGGCGAAGAGGCAGACGGAGCGGCCGCGGTAGGCGCAGTCGAAGAGGTAGCAGCGGCGCGCGGGCGGCGGCGGCGGCGGCGTCTGCGGCTGCTGCAGGACGGCCAGGGTGCAGCGCGGCTGGGCGCAGCAGGCGTCCAGGCACTGCCGCAGGCCCGCCACCGAGCCCGGCGAGCCCAGGAAGGTGGCGCCGGCCGCCAGGGAGTCCTTGGTGCGGATGATGGCGTCGGGCCTGGGCGCGAAGGAGCCGCCCGCCCCCACGCAGCGGCCCCCCCCCTGCCGCCGCCGCCGCCGCCGCCCCCCGCTCGCCGCCGCCCAGGGGCTCCTGCTGCAGCTGGCGGCGGAACTCCTCCAGCAGCGACTCCACGCCCGAGGCCGCGGCCGGCGGCGGCAGCAGCAGCAGCAGCAGGAGGAGCCGCGGGGGGAGCCCGGCGGCCTGCTCAGCCATGGCGCCGGCCGGGCCCAGAGCGAGAGGAGGGCGGCGGGAGGAAGGCCGGCTACAAGGGTCGGGGGCGCGGCGGCGGCGGGCGCGCCATGGCTCCAACCGCGCCGGCCGGCCGGCCGGAAGGAACGAGCGGCCTCCGGTCAGCACCCGCCCGGCGCCGGACAGCTCCCAGCTCCCGGCCGCGCCCGCGCGCTTCCGCCTCCGCCCACGGCCGGAAGGGGGCGAGGTCACGGGGAGGCCCCGCCCACTGGCCGGAATGCCCTTCCGGAACGCTCGGCTTTGGGTGGTGGGCGTTTCCTGTGTGGCGGGCGCCTCTCTGGTAATTTCAGTTGATGCCCGGGAGGTTTGCCCCTCGCTCGAGGCCCGTTTCCCCCATCCGAATCCTCAACACTCATAAAAATAAGCCCCCCCCCGCCCTGCGGGGGGGGGCTTATTTTTATGAGTGTTGAGGATTCGGATGGGGGAAACGGGCCTCGAGAGAGGAGCAAACCCAACGGCAAACCGCCCGGGCATCAACGGCCGCAGTGTGTCAATCAGACGGGCTCGGCCAATGAGCTGAGCCGTGGCGCGCTGGGCGCGGCGGGGAGGGGCTTATTTTTATGAGTGTTGAGGATTCGGATGGGGGAAACGGGCCTCGAGAGAGGAGCAAACCCAACGGCAAACCGCCCGGGCATCAACGGCCGCAGTGTGTCAATCAGACGGGCTCGGCCAATGAGCTGAGCCGTGGCGCGCTGGGCGGCGGGGGGGGAGGGCTTCCCCCATGTTTCCCCTATCCAACTCCTCAACACTCATAAAAATAAGCCCCGCCCCCTGGTGTGTGTGTGTGTGTTTGTGTGTGGGGGGCTAGGTAGTTGTGGATTTCCTGCATTGTGCAGGGGGTTAGACTAGATCAGTGGTTCCCAACCTTTTTTTGACCAGGGACCACTAGGACTTTTTTTGTTCGGAGCAGGGACCCCAAGGTTCCAAATAAAAATTCCGAGAATTTGAAAATAAACTTTAATCATAACTGTTAGTTAAACGTTAAACTTAGAATAATATTTGAATATATATATTTTATAATAGAGAACTTTTAATTGAAAATATTAATTTATTATGGGTTTATAACTTTGTTTCGTGGACCTTAATTTAGTTCTCGCGGACCCCTGGGTGTCCACGGACCCATGGTTGGGAACCAGTGGACTAGATGATCCTGGAGGTTCCTTCCAATTCTGTGATTCCATGATTCTGCCTGTAAGGCTGCTTTTCCCTTATACCCTATAATATCCTTTATTGAAGACTCTTCTGTGCAAGCTCCTTAAAGACCGCTTCGTCTCCCACTTCCAGGACCATCTTTGCACTTTCTGTCATTCTGGTCCCTTTACATAGACTTAATGTGCCCCCACCCCACAATCTGTCCAGCCCTTTCTTTCTTCAAGCTCCTTCTCACTACTTAGTGCTTACCGTATTGGGTTATATATTTAAAATAACTCCTAGGGCAAAATTTGAAATGCATATCCCCTGTATTACTTTTGAAACTATCTTTTTTGGAAAAAAATGGAATGCATACTGGAATAATTCATACCTATTATCTGCTTTCCCTTTGAACCTAAAGCAGCCTTGCAAGAGTCTGATTAGCAAAATGAGTGTTCTCTAGGGATCCATCAGCAGGCTTGATGACTTGTGTAATCATCGATCAGACTGCTCTCTTTCCTCTTCCCATCCATGATTAAGTTGCATATGAAATAACTTCCTTGCTTGTTAAATTTTAAATGTGTACAAAGAGAATATCATTGTGAGATTTCAAATGACTAGAAAATTATGTTAGAAAAGAAAGAAAGCTTTACTAGCACAGGGGGTCCTCAGGGCTGTTGGCTGATGTACACATGGTGAAACAGAACTCTTGACTGAGCTCAGGGAGGAAGAAACTTTGCTTTTTAACCTTGGCTAGGTGAAGTGTGGTGCAGTAGTTAGAGTGTCAGATGAGGATCTGGGAGACCCAGGTTCAAATCCCCACTCTGCCATGGAAGCTCACTGGGTGACCTTGGGCCAGTCATTCTCTTTTATTCTAACTTACCTCACAGGGCTGTTTGTGAGGATATAATGGAGGAGGGGATATTGATAAAGACTTCCCCGATCTCCCTGGACAAGGGACAGGATAAAAATATGTGAAACAGAATTAATAATCTATGAAGTACTGGTAACCACCTGGGTTTATTTCAGTTAACACTGCAATTAACAATATTATTAATAATAAGCATTTAGAGAACTTGCAGGAGTGCTCAAATTGCATTATATGTATTATTTCAGCAGTCCTTTATGATGTTATTCACTCCATATTTCACATGGGAGACTCTTAGAGATTATAGGGTGCCAAATCCATTCATGGTAGAGGTGAGATTTGATTTTCTGGATCTTAGCTACTTCTCTAAGCCAATATAATCTGATTTCAAAAGAGGTAATTTTTGCTAAAATAGGGACTAGTCAGAAGCACATTAAAAGGAAGAATTAAGACAGACAAATCCCTCCAGGATGAAAGACTACACTAACTGAGGACAAGGTTGAATGCATTCCTCAAATCAGAAAAGGTAACACCAAGTCTAAAAAGGTGCCTGCATGGTTAATGAAGAAGAGTTGGTTTTTATACCCTGCTTCTCTCTACATTTAAGGAGTTTCAAAGCGGCTTACAATCACTTTCCCCTCTCCACAAGAGACACCTTGTAGGGTAGGTGGAGCTGAGAGATTCTGAGAGAACTGTGCTAGAAAAAGCATTGGAGAAGAGATTCTCATCCCACTCCTTTACCCATTAGCTGTCTGGAGCTATGGCTGGAGCACTGTTAATAAGAGAGGACGGAAAAGGAGAAGCTCCCTAAGTCTCTCCTCATAGGGCATAGATTCCAGACCTTTGACCATTCTGGTCGCCCTCCTCTGGACACACTCCAACTTGTCAACATCCTTCTTAAATTGTGGAGCCCAAAACTGGACACAGTATTCCAAATGAGGTCTGACCAATGCGGAATACAGTGGTAGTATTACTTTCCTTGATCTAGACATAATACTTCTATTCATTGTCAGTTTGCCTAGTAGTCCTAGAACTTTATGTTGTTGTTGTAGTAGTAGAAGAGGAAGAGGAGGAGGAGGAGTTGGTATTTATATGCCGACTTTCTCTACCACTTAAGGGAGACTCAACTCGGCTTACAATCACCTTCTCTTCCCCTCCCCACAACAGACACCCTGTGAGGTGAGTGAGGCTGAGAGAGTGTGACTGGCCCAAGGTCACCCAGCTGGCTTCATGCGTAGGAGTGGGGAAACAAACAGACTCCGCCGCTCCAAACCACCGCTCTTAACCACTACACCACGCTGGCTCTCAATTTACCTAGTAATTTCAATTTATATCCTGCCCTCCTACTGCAAAGCGGGACACAGAGCAGCTAACAACAATCTTCAAACAAACTTCATCTCTCTTCATCTTAATTTGACTCTGTTCTTCAGACACCCTTCCCAAAAACAGTGGCTCCAGTGTCGGTATGCAGCTCAGATTTTCCACAGTGAACACAGATGTAAAGCATCCCTTAAGTTTCTCTGCCATCTCCCCACCTTTCTCAAAGACCAAACCTACTCCCTATCTGGTTTCTTGCTCCTGATAAATTTGAAGAAGTGCTTATTGTTTTTTTTAATGTTTTTGGCCACCCACACCCCAAATTCTCTTCTTGTTCACCTTATTGTCAATTTGCATTTGTTTTGCTAGAACTTGTGGTCCTTTCTGTTCACTTTGATTGAGGAATTTTTTTTAAGCCTGCTTGCCTTTTATGGCTTTCCTGACTTGAGTCAAGCCAGCATGGTGTAGTGGTTAAGAATGGCAGACTCTAATCTGGAGAACTGGGTTTTTCTCCCAATTCTACACATTAAGCCTGCTGGGTGACCTTGGGCCAGTCACAGGTCATTAACACAGGGCTGATTTGTCTTGCGATTCTCCCTGTCATGTCTCACGCTTTTTTTCCGGAAGCCAAAAACTGAACGCATGGTGAACTCCATCCTGCATCAGTCCCACAACTGTTCAGGGAGGGATGTTCCCAAGTGAAGTGCCGCAGGATAGCAGGGGAGTGATCATTATTTCGTCAGTGCTCTGTGATTGGCTGATTCCAGTTAAGGGCTGACCTAACAACGAGGGTTTTTTTAAAATATTTTTTTTGCCTGTATGCCAGTATACCAGTATACTATCATATCAACATTAAACTCTCTTATTGTATAGCAAGCATGGTTGTAGACTCCCCCCACCCCTTTGCAAAATAAAAACAGCCTGGCGCCATGACTTTTAGGGTGCTGCAAGGTGGGTGAGCAGATGGGTCCTGATGACCCTGGCCGGTGAATGAGCTCCATGGCAAGGGGGAAGCTTGGAGAATGGCTACCTCTTTGTTCTTGGTGGGGGGGAAGCATTATCTCATTTGCTCAGTGTGCGCTCCTTCTCTACGCCCCAGCCTCTGCTGCAACAAAGGGTTAGGTGTGTGTGTCTATAGGAAAGCAATGCCCCAGCTCCCAGCTGCAAGTGATTCTTGTAACTGCTGTTTCTTTCTCCCTCTCCTCTTCCTCTGGGAGCCAAACATCAGTGGCTGCTAGCAAAGAACAAGAAAGAACTTAAGCGAAAAAGACCCCCCCCTCAAAGTTTCCAATCGACTGAGAGAACTGCTGCCTGAGGAAGGTCGGAGTTGAAACCAAAGACTTGTCTCGCAAGACAGTTGGGAAAAGGAGGGAAACATGAAGGACCCCTGTCCCTGTTTTACCAATTTGTTGGTATTCTGGTATACTGATCACTCCAGATATGTACGACCATTACGGGAAATGGTGGACATTTTCTGGAGTTCCACTGAGAGGGAAGTGGGAGGAGGAGTGGGAGGGGAAAGTGGAATGGGGGAGTGTCGGAAGAGGAGTCGACCCGAGTGCTGAAACACAATGGCAGTCACTCGCAATAGCTGCGCTTCTTCATTTTTAATTGGGATAAAGCTGGGATTGGAAAACAAGGGGAAGTTTCGCAACAGAAGTGGGTTGGCGGCACAGGAGGGGGGGATCATGCATTTAGACAACGGAGATTCACTACATTCACGGGAGAACTGCAAGACAACACAGCCATGCGTTAATGGCCACAGTTCACTCAGAATCTCTCAGCTCCACCTACCCTACAAGGTGTCTCTTGTGGGGAGGGGAAAGTGATTGTAAGCCGCTTTGAAACTCCTTAAATGTAGAGAGAAGCAGGGTATAAAAACCAACTCTTCTTCATTAACCATGCAGGCATCTTTTTAGTCTGGAGAAGAGAAGGTTAAGGGGTGACATGATAGCCATGTTTAAATATTTGAAGGGATGCCATGTTAAGGAGGAAACTAGCTTGTTCTCTGTTGCTTCAGAGACTAGGACATGGAGTAATGCATTTAAACTAAGAAAAAAGCGATTCCACCTAAACATTAGGAAGAACTTTCTGAGGGTGAGGGCAGTTCGACGGTGGAATGCGCTGCCTCGGGGTGGGGGTGGGGGGTGGAGTCCCCGACTTTGGAGGTCTTGGGGTTGAAGTGGAAAGCATGATGAAAATGCAGGTGTGCAGCAGTGGTGAAAAAGGCAAACACCAGGCTAGGAATTATTAGAAAGGGGACTGAAAATAAAAGGTCCAATATTGTAACGTGGCCTCATTTGAAATACTATGTGCAGTTCTGGTTTGTAATTATATTCAGCGGGGGTTATATTCAGGGGTTGGAGCACCTTTCCCTCTGAGGAAAAGCTGGAGAGTCTGAGACTTTTCACTTTAGAAGAAAGGCTGTTAAGGGGAGGGATATGCTATAGGTTTACAAGAATATACATGGGGTAGAAAAAATGGATAAAGTCTTTTGTCCCTCTCCCATAATAGCAGAACTCAAAGGCACCCAATTAAGTTGTAGGGAGATAGGTTCAGGACAGACAAAGGGAAATACTGCTTTACTCAAGGAGTATTTAAACTATGGAACGCCTTGCCAGTGGTTATGGTAGGGTTGCCAACCTCCAGGTGGGCAGAATTACAACAGATATGGGCCATTTACGCATGGCTTTTTCCTCACAGTTACCCCGCTGACTACTTCAGGGTTTTGCTTTGATTATGCTTGCATTTTCTGACCGTCAGAGGTTGCCTCGCTCTCTCTGTGCATTTCCGTGCGTTTTCCCATATTTTCTGGATTTGTGCTTAGCCAGCATCCAGTAAACAAGGGGAAAATGCATGGAAATGCACGGGGAGAGAGACCTCTGACGGTCACAAAATGCAAGCATAATCAAAGCAAAACCCCGAAGTAGCCGGCAGCGTAACTGCAAGGAAACAGCCATGCATAAATGGCCTTCTAGACTGCAGAGATCATGTCCCCTGGAGAAAATGGGGGAGGAGACTGCTCAGGGAGCTGACCTGCTGCTATACCACTGTATCTAGAAGATATGTCAGCATATCCCGAAAATATGCCAGCATATCCTGGAGATATGCTGCTGCTGTGCCATGTTAGGGAACAAAATTGAAAGATGAGATTTCTGTTCCTGGGTCTCCCGTGTCTGATTATAATCAGCACAGCCGCTGAATGTTCTGGCTCACTCCCACAAAACATAAACTCTAAACATTTGAAACCACTGCTAATTCATTAGAAAGTCATTACTTGCTGCAGCATCTCACTTCAATTTTGTGCTCCTCTGATGAAGACATTTCAAAACAGGATACAATACTGGATTCCGGTCACTTGTTCACACATCCCACAATATATATTGTTCTCTGTTATGTGATCTGTTGTGTTAGGGTTTTGTAATATATGCACATGCATCATATTTTATTACAAGTATATGTTCTAATGTTTAAAATATATATCACCTACGTTTTGCATGTTCTGTCTTTGATAGATACTTAGTTCTTTATAGTAGTGTATATAGTGTGGTGCTCTTTGGCATTTTGGACCTTGGTTCTTACACAGTGTGTTCCTCCAGCACTGTTAGCTATACCTTGTTTGGATGGCTATGGCATGCACCTCAAGGGGGGATCCTGACAAATGGCTCCCCCATGGGATAGGAACCACGGATGGTACCCCACCAGCATGGCTGTAGTGGTCTCAACCACTGTGCTCTTTATCACCATTGTATGCTTCTTTCTTTGGTGTCTGTGCAGGTGGTGATTCAACAAGGAAGAGAGCTGGGAGGATGACTCTCCTTGTGCCATATGAGATGGCTGCAGTGACAAGTGTGGACCTGGGCACTCTGCTACGGGGCTGCCATCCCGCACGTTCCAGCCCAGCTCCAGCACTATCCTGATTCAGGCAGCCAGCTGTCTGGCAAGTCCACCCCACATATGGGCATGCTGCGATGTGGGGCTCACCCCATCTCACCATGACTTCCTGGAGTAATGTGCAAAACACACAGGAGCGATACTGGATAACTTGTTACTATTTCCCTGCTGCTTTTCAATAAAATATGCAATGATTTGCAGCTCTGTTCTTGTTTGTTGTTGAGCGGATGAGATTTGCTTTCTGCCCCTTTCCACCCACCCCACTCACAGCACATGATTCTCTGCCCCCTACTGTGATTTCTCCATAGTGTTTCCTCAAATGATCTCCCTTTCACAGATCTGAGGGAGTGAGCTGTGACCCAGCTCATGCTGGTATCAATGTTGTTATCTTTCATTGTGGATTCACTCGGCCACTATACCATTTAACTGCAAAACCTAACACAGGTCCAGTGGCACCTTAAAGGCTGATGGCAGGGAGTTCACTATAAATTTTCACGCATAGCAGCTTACCCCTTCAACAGACTAACACAGCCACCCCTCGGCAGACCCCTCCCCTTCCCACTCATGTGGCAAAGAAGGATTGTGAGGGGTGTCTTAGCCAAAATGATGAGTGTCCATGCAGCCCATCAACTGGGCTGTCCTGTTCCCCCTTTTGAAGTTTGCAGGGGCAAAATGTCAGCTCTTAAACTTTTGCCAGCCTCTGGCCCCTCCCCATGAGAGGATTGAATCATGCTATCTGGGTGCCTGTCAACTAAGCCCTACTTGTCTTTGCAATAGGGTTGTCATCCATGAGACAGGGCCTGCAATTCTCTTGGAATTACAATTTATCTCCAGACTACAAAGATCCATGACCTTGGAGGAAGTGGCAGCCTCAGAGAACAGACTCTGTGGCATTACATCCCTGCTGAGTTTCCTCCCATCCCCAAACTCCACCCTCTCTCAAATCTCCAGGAATTTCCTAAGCCAGACTTGGCAATCCTATTTTCCAGTGTTCCCTGCCTGAACCCATATGTAGGGTTTGCCAGCTCTAGGTTGGGAAGAGGTTGGGAATACCTGGAGATTTGGGGGGTGGAGCCTGGGGAGGGCATAGGGTTGCCAGGTCCCTCTTTGCCACTGGCAGGAGGTTTTCTGGGGCAGAGCCTGAGGAGGGTGGTGTTTGGGGAGGGGAGGGAGTTCAATGCCATAGAGTCCAATTGCCAAAGCAGCCATTTTTTCCAAGTGATCTCTATCTGCTGGAGATCAGTTGTAATAGCAGGAGATCTCCAGCTAGTACCAGGAGGTTGGCAACTCTAGGAGGGTGGGATTTGGGGAGGGGATGGACTTTGACTGAGTATAATGCCATAGAGTCCACCTTCCAAAATGGCCATTTTCTCCAGGCGAGCTGATATCTACAGGCTGGAGATCACCCCTCATTTGCATCTGATTTTTTTTTTTGACCAAGCGCTTTGAGTTCTAGGCTTGGGTTTGGGGCTGTGGGTCTGAGCTTGGCATCTGTCTCCCCCTCATGTTTTTCAGGGGAATGGGGTTATGTGTCTTGGAACAGGGATGGGTGTGTGGGGGAAGCACTTTTGCTGCCATTCAGACCTTTGCCAGGGGGACAGATGGGTGTGCTGCCTGTGAGTGGATGCCCTTCCTTTGTTAGGCACAGCTATTATGGTGGCAAATAGCTGCCGCCACCACAGCCCCCCTTGGGACTGGACTGCCCGCGTCTCCCCAGAGCAGCTCTGAGTCTGGGAAGCTCATTGGGTCACCACTAAGCAGCCTAAGGACCCAGGGCTGCTGTCAAGCAAGGCAGCTTCTTTATTAGAGCTTGGCATTGAACAATGCATAATTAAAACAGAATTTTTAATCCTCAAGGAAAAGGCTTTGATACCTAGATTTAATTTTAATTACGTACTATGAAACTGCAAGCAGACAATTTTCTATCAAGAATAATTTCAAGCTTCATTCAGCAGGTGGCAGCAGTTTACTGCCAATTGATAGACTGGCGTTTGTATTTAATATCAGATAAATGTTGATGTCTAGCTAATTTCCCCATATTAACTAATTGCTGAGTGATGTAGTAGAATGACTGACATGTGGCTTAGACATTGATTATTAGCATAGCGGACATGTGAATTATTAATCCAGTTGTAAAAGAGTTTAACTTGGGACTGAGAATGGAGGGCAAGTAAACTTTTGGAATGTTTTCAGTGTAGGAATTCTCAAATTGGTTTTAAATTGAAATTGAAATGTATATTATTGTATATTGTATGATGTTTTAAGGATGTTAGCAGCTCTGAGCCTCAGCTGGGATAATGGAATATAAGTTTTAAAAACAAACAAACAAAAATATCACAATGGGAACACCATCCATTGACCCTCTAGCTCAGGAGTGGGGAACCTTTTTTTCTGCTAAGGGCCATTTGGATATTTACAACATCATTCACGGGCCATTCAAAATTATCAGCTTAAAAATCAGCTTGCTATATTTGGTAAAACATTTAGCCAAGAGGCATGACTGGAGATGGCGCTGAGTGTCTTCCACGTAGAGTGACTCACTTTTCAGCTCTGCTGTCCCCAGCTGGGCCCAAGAAATTCAGGCAGGGCAGCAAACACAAGACAGAGTGAGCAACAAGCCCCTCGGGGCTTGCGGGCGAAGGAACCCAGTCCAGTAATGCCCCGATCCGGCACTTTCCCGCCCTATGCGTCTTTTGCAGGACTTAGAGGGGAAAGAACCAGAAGGGAGATGGGGTACCAACCAAGCCCCAAGCAGGCAGCTGCCCAGATGACCCCCCTGCGTGGGCAAGCAGGCAGACATCTAATTGGTGGCACACTAGCCCACCTGGTGGCACAGGATGGTCTGTTGCACCAGCCAGGCGTAGCCGTCTAGCCGCACAACAGAGTTGCTCCTGCTCTGCATGGTCGAGGCCAGATTCTACAGCCCGCTCCTGCTACCTCCGCCTGCAGGGATGAAATGAGGACACACTGCCTAAGAACTCCCCCCCCCCGTGCGTGCATTCTGGCCCTGCCCCCTTTAACCCCTCCATTGTCGCCACTTCCGCCCCCAGCCCTCTTGTAGTACAGAGGAAATATGTTTCTCCACGGCCCAGGTGGGAAAGGGTTAACACAGTTTATTGGGCGGTCCTAGCAGCTCCATAGCTAATGACTCTTCTGCAAGGGGGAAAGAAAGTTCCTTTTCTGGCAAAACAAACTCACATTCACCTTGAATAGAGGCTATTCCTGTCCGTGGGAGGGGGCGGATCACCAGTCTTAGATCCTTCTGAGCTAGAGATCTGCCAGGACCCACAAAGGGCCAGACCAAATGATTTTGCAGGCCTTATACGACCCCCGAGCCTGATGTTCTCCACCCCTGCTGTAGCTTCAGCACCGTCTAAAATGTTGTACTCTGCTGCCATCACTAGCAAATGCTTTGATTTATAAAACAATGGGTAGAGTCCTTTTTCATTTTCATCTATTTCTTGTCATGTCACTATTTTCTTTAATTAGATTGGCCTTCTGCGTTGTCCCAGAGTCACAGGGTAAGATCAGTGTATGCATCCTGCCCAATAGTTTTTCACATGGTTTGTTGTTGATATTTGCATGAAAAAGGTACACTGCCTGTTCCATACCCTGTGATCTGCTGGAGTTTATGCTCTACTTCTTGATTTCATTAGGCACAAGTTTTGTGCGGTGATCACATGAGAAGCCTTGTGTTCCTCAAACTGGCCAGTATTCTGCCCTTCATCATTAAAGGTAAATGTAAATGTCCCCTGTGCAAGCACCGGGTCATTCCTGACCCATGGGGTGACGTCACATCCCGACGTTTACTAGGCAGACTTTGTTTGTGGGGTGGTTTGCCAGTGCCTTCCCCAGTCATCTTCCCTTTACCCTCAGCAAGCTGGGTATTCGTTTTACTGACCTCGAAAGGATGGAAGGCTGAGTCAACCTTGAGCCGGCTACCTGAAGCCAACTTCCATTGGGCTCGAACTCAGGTCGTGAGCAGAGCTTGGACTGCAGTACTGCAGTTTTCCACTCTGCGCCACGGGGCTCTTTCCTCCGTCATTATTTGACCTTTTATCAGTTCTCACTTGGGTCCAGTATTGATGTTGGGGAAAAGATGGGCTGTGAATATTTTCATAAATATCAAACATAAATATTGCTTTTTAGAAGAAGAAGAAGAGTTGGTTTTTATATGCCGACTTTCTCTGCCACTTAAGGGAGAATCAAACCGGCTTACAATCACCTTCCCTTCCCCTCCCCACAGCAGACACCCTGTGAGGTAGGTGAGGCTGAGAGAGCATGACTTGCCCAAGATCACCCAGCTGGCTTCGTTTGTAGGAGTGGGGAAACCAACCCAGTTCACCAGATTAGCCTCTGCCGCTCATGTGGAGGAGTGGGGAATCAAACCCGGTTCTCCAGATCAGACTCCACCACTCCAAACCACCGTTCTTAACCATTACACCACACTGGCTCTTTAGATGAATGTGTGCCATCATGTGTGTGCACTCATTCTCTTCTACACATTGCTAAATTCACTTGGTGTTGGAAACCAATCCAGACTAAAATGGCAATTTCTTCCAATTCCCCCTTTTCACTACAGACCCCCTCATGTCATTTGTCAGGGTCCCCCTAGCCCCCAGGAGCAGCAAGAAAGCCCTGTTCCAATGGTGGAAAATTTAGTCTGGATCCAACTTATAAAATCTAGTTGCTGCATGGTCATGAAACCTGATATTTCATAATCCTTTTTCAAGGATTCCCTTCTGCCTTTTTTTTGGTGGGGGGGGGAGGTCTTGGAGCACTGAGGCAAATTGATTGGTGTAAAGTATGGGAGCCATTGCGCAAATTCAGCATTTATTATAAAATTTCTGAGAACAGTGAAGAACAAAAGTGAAATTAAATAAAACGTGGCAGGGTATTGTGGACATGTTCTTCCTGGTGTACTGTTCATTCCACCATACATTATTCTGAATGCATGTAGCAAGACCCTAAGAGTTTGTTTTTTGTTGCAAAGAAACAAAAGGGGGATTTGAAGAGGTGAAGCAGTGGAGGGGAATGCTTAACCATCCCCCTCCCCACACTTTTCTCCCAAACATATATCTGCAAGGTTAAATATACATATGGAATCTGGGCTGGTGCGGAAACAGTGGCTTGCTTATATGTGCCCAGTTTAGGAACCTCTCTAAAGCCTTGCTGGCAAGAAACTCATAGAAACCATTAATAAGTTAGTGACTGGGTAGGGCACTTCGCTGCCCTCTAAGTAGGAGGCACTCCTGTAAGAGCTGTAAGCCTTCTAGAAGGAGTTAAAAAGTACAAGTCACAGGCCAATTATTCACAGCCAAGTGTGCTGGTCTCTTGCAGCGGAGCAAAAAAAAAGCGAATGTAAAATTTTTATTCATGGACGTGCATCATCGATGTTAAGAGCGATGTTGCTTTGGTTATTCATAAACAAAGCCCGCAGTATTTGTCAACGGCTGGGTCTGTCCCCTGTTGTTGCATTCCTCCCCCTGCTCTCCCCCTGCCGACAACATCATTGGTGATACCCGCTCCACTTCCGCCCCAACTCCTCCCATCGGAAGCTGCTACTGCTTTGCTCCATCTTGCCACTAGATGTCGTTGTTGGCCAGATGTAGTCACGTGAGCGAGTTGTTTTAAGCAATTGGTTCGCCTTCCTCTGCCATTAAGCGGGGCTTTTAAAATGAATCAAACAAAATAGAGCACGCTGGAATTGTAAAAAATAAACAAACCCATGCCATGGACTGGCGAGAAAAGTGGTTGGGTGAATACTCATGTGATACTCGTGCCCTGCTCTGCATCTCCCATTAACCTACACTAGAAAGGTCACCAAAGGCAATGGCAGATTGGCTCTTAGGGGGGGACATTGAATTACCACGGGCAGGGAGAAAGGTTCACCTCTGTGGATACAGCAATCATATTACAATGGCTATTTTTCAATGTTCATAAATCACAATCTTGAACAGCTCTCCTGGTGCTCTCCCCGCCCTTGCCCAGACTTTGCAAGGTGCTCCTTGGTGGGGTACCCCCCTAACTTTGACAGGGTACTCCTCGGTTTCCTCCGCTGCCCGTACTTTGCCCCTTTCCCCTGCTCTGCATCTCCCATGAACCTAAACTGGGGTGTACTAAAACGAATGACAGGCTAGCCCATTAGAAACAACGGGAGCGGCTGCACAGCCCATTTGAAATAATAGGAGCCTGGATTGGCCATAGACTTGCATTGGCTACATTGAAATACATTACAGCAAAAAATAGAGTTGCACAGCAAATGTGGAATGGATTTTCCAGCAAGGTCTCTAAACCCAGATACAGTACTCTGGGACTGGATTGACAGCCCCCCAAGTGGATTGATAGTCCCTGGGATGGGCACAAGTGTTTTAGGGCAGAATTGACAGCCCCCCAAGTGGATTGACAGCCCCTGTCAATCCTGCCCTAAAACACTTGTGCCCATCCCAGGGGCTGTCAATTAGGGCTGTCGATTCAGTTCGGCCCAAACCAAAAACCCTGATTCGTCGGTTTTTAGTTCGGGACGAACTGAACTCAAAAATGGCGGGAAAACGGGGGAGCCGAATTCAGCGAGTTCGGGAGTTCACGAATAAATTTGGCAAATTTGGGGCGAAGCAGCATAACCGTCAGTAAGCAGCATTCTCCCCCAGCCAATCGGTGGCTAAGCTGGGTCTTCTTCTGGCCAATCAGTCAGGATTGAGTACTGGAGGAATCAGCTGCTGCGCGGCCCGGCTGGAAAGAGAAAGAGAGAGAAATCCTCGTGGGGGGTGCGTGTGCACATTCGCTCCTTTCCATGGCTGCAAGGGGTGCATTTTTGGGGGTAGAGACCCCAAACCTACAGCGGAGCTTCAGACGAGCCTTCTTAAGAGACCCCCCAAGTTTTGTAAACATTAGGTCAGGGGGTCCCGAGATATGGGCTTTCCCCTTTTCCCTATTGGGATGAATGGATCACCCGATCCTGTGTGCATCTCCAGAGCGGCAAATCCAAGGCAAAACCTCCCATGCTTAAATAGAATCGTATTGGATTACCCAGTCCTCCCAGCCCCTCCTGATGGAACAGAAGACAGCCACAGTAAAACCCCTTTGGGGGCTTTAATCTATAATTTTTCTCCTGTGCGTGTGTGTGTGTGTGTGGGGAAGCAGAGTCTGTGTGTGTGTGTGGAGGGAGCAGTTTCTGTGGGTGGGTGGGGGGAAGCCAAAGGGGGCTTTCGCCTGTTCTGCCTGGGGTGTGTGTGCCCCCTCGAGTCTCTCTCTCCCTGGTTTGAGGGGGGGGGGCTTCAGTTGTGTGTCCTCAGGTTTTCCCTCATTCATAAGATCGGTTAGGTCTATTTTGATGCTTGCTCAAAACTGGTTTTTAAATGGTGACTTAAAGAATGCATTTGCCTGGTCCCGACTCGAGTCCAATGCAAAAGGGGAAATTCCACCCCCTCCTGTTCATTATGCATAGCTAGCTGCCTCTGTCCCTTTCCATGGTTTGCAAACTCCCAGGTGTCAGGTGTTGCTTTGCATGGTTGCAAACGTGTTGCTTTGCATGGTTTTGTTGCTTTGCAGTTGTGTTGCTTTGCAGTTATGTCGCTTTGCAAACTTCTTCGCACCTGCCCCGCCCTTGCTCCCCGCAGCTCAGCTGTTTGTCGGGGCTGGGAGCTTTGTGCATGGGCGGCAAGCTCTGCTCAGAGATGCACATTAAGGGTGGGTGAGACCCCTTTCGGGGCCCATATCTCAGCCCCCCTGACCCAATCTTTACAAAACTTGGGGGGTCTTGCAAGAAGGGTCCTTTGAAGCTCCGCTGAAAGTTTGGGACCTCTACCCCCAAAAATGCCCCCCGGAGCCGCGGAAAGGCGCGATTGTGTTTTTAATGGCTTTATTTGGCCGATTTTTCCCCCTGAACTTTGAATTCGTGCCGAATTGCATGGACCCGAAGCAGGGGAGTTCGGACTTCGGCATATCCCGAATCCAGACGGGCCGAATCTGAACTATACCGAATTTTTTTTTTCAACAGCCTTACTGTCAATCCACTTGGGGGGCTGTCAATCCAGTCCCAGAGTATTGTATCTGGGTTTAGAGACCTTGCTGGAAAATCCATTCCACATTTGCTGTGCAACTCTTTTCGTGCTGTAATGTATTTCAATGTAGCCAATGCAGGTCTGTGGACAATCCAGGCTCCTATTATTTCAAATGGGCTGTGCAGCTGCAGCCGTTGTTTCTAATGGGCTAGTCTGTCATTTGTTTTAGTACATCCCACCTAAACTACCATGGTACATACCACCTAATGCGCAGAGTATGGGAAACAAGCAAGAAGAACTCGAAGCCCTAATACAGGAAGGGGATTTTGACCTAATAGGCATTTCTGAAACTTGGTGGGATGTCACTCATGATTGGGATATTAAGATTGAGGGGTACAACTTGTTTAAAAGGGATAGATTGATAAGGAAGGGGGGAGGAGTAGCACTGTATGTCAAAGATGTGTACACTTGTGAAGAAGTACATGAATCTGAGCATGGTAGGGCAGTCGAGACACTATGGGTAAACATAAAAGGAATAAGAAATAACCGTGATATTCTCGTGGGGGTCTCCTATCGACCGCCAAACCAGGCAGAGGACTTGGATGGGATGCTCCTAGACCAGATCACAAAGTTCTCAAAGAGACGGGACATGGTGGTCATGGGAGATTGTAATTACCCGGATATCTGTTGGAAGTCCAACGCTGCTAAAAATGCAAGATCTAATAAATTCCTGACTTGTCTTGCTGACAACTTCCTATTCGAGAAGGTGGACAGGGAAACAAGGGGGTCTGCTATCTTAGACTTGGTTCTCACCAACAGGGAAGAACTGGTCGATGAAGTTAAAGTAGTAGGTACCCTGGGTAGTAGTGACCACGTACTCTTGGAATTTACAGTCTTGGGGAGAGGAAAGCCTGTACATAGTCAGACATGTAGGTTGGACTTCAAAGGAGCAAATTTTAACAAACTTAAACTTATGCGAGGTAGAATCCCATGGTCAGAAATAATTAAGGAGAAGGGAGTTCAAGAAGGGTGGGCATTTCTTCAAAATAAAATACTGAAGGCTCAATCCCAAACCATTCCTATGTGAAGGAAAAATGGGAGGAGCCTAAAGAAGCCAGGGTGGCTCCATAAACAGCTTTTTAAAGAGTTGAGAAATAAAAAAGACTCATTTAGGAAGTGGAAGGAGGGCCTTATAACCAAAGAGGAATATAAGCAAATAACTAGTGTTTGTAGGGAGAGTGTTAGGAAAGCTAAAGCTCAGTATGAACTTAGGCTAGCGAGAGATGCTAAACGCAACAAAAAAGCCAGATGGGTGACCTTGGGCTAGTCACAGCTCTCTTAGAGCTCTCTCAACCCCATCTACCTCACAGTGTGTCTGTTGTGGGGAGGGGAAGGTGATTGTAAATTGATTTGATTCTTTCTTTAGTGACAGAGAAAGTCAGCATATAAAAACCAACTCTTCCTCTTCCTCCTCCTCTTCCTCCTCCTCTTCCTCCTCCTCTTCTTTCTTCTTCTTCTTCTTAAATGATTTGGATGAAGGAATAGAGGGGATGCTTATTAAATTTGCAGATGATACTAAATTGGGAGGGGTAGCAAAATACGGTAGAAGACAGAGCCAAGATACAGGATGATCTTGACAGGCTGGAGAAGTGGGCTAGAACTAATAAAATGCACTTCAACAAAGACAAATGTAAAGTTCTGCATTTAGGTAGGAAAAATCAAATGCATAATTATAGGATGGGGGAGACTTGTCTGAGCAGTAGTGTGTATGAAAAGGATCTTGGGGTCTTAGTAGACCAAACACTGAACACGAGTCAGCAGTGTGATGCTGTAACTAAAAAGGCAAATGCAGTCTTGGGCTGCATCAACAGAAGTATAGTGTCCAGATCACACAAAGTAATGGTATTGCTTTACTCTGTTCTGGTTAGACCTCAACTCGAGTACTGTGTTCAGTTCTGGGCACCACAATTTAAGAAAGATGTAGACAAGCTGGAACGTGTCCAGAGAAGGGCAACAAAGATGGTGAGGGGTCTGGAGACCAAGTCCTATGAGGAAAGGTTGAAGGAGCTGGGTATGTTTAGCCTGAAGAGGAGAAGACTGAGAGGGGATATGATAACCATGTTCAAGTACTTGAAGGGCTGTCATATAGAGGAGGGTGCCGAGTTGTTTTCTGTTGCTCAAGAAGGTCGGACCAGAACCAACGGGTTGAAATTAGATCAAAAGTGTTTCCATCTAGACATTATGAAGAATTTTCTAACAGTTAGAGCGGTTCCTCAGTGGAACAGGCTTCCTCGGGAGGTGGTAAGCTCTCCTTCCCTGGAGGTTTTTAAGAAGAGGTTAGATGGCCATCTGTCAGCAATGCTGATTCTGTAACCTTAGGCAGATGATGAGAGGGAGGGCATCTTGGCCATCTTCTGGTTACTAGGGGTGTGAAGGGGGGAGGTAGTTGTGAATTTCCTGCATTGTGCAGGGGGTTGGACTTGATGGTCCTGGTGGTCCCTTCCAACTCTGTGATTCTATGATTCTATAAACTACCAATGGCAGACACAATGTGGACAATGTAGACACAACATTGGCACTTAGGGGGGACACGTTTGTAGACCATTGGAATGGTGACCGAGCAAAAACTAATCATGAGGGCAGGTGTCCTCATTGGCGACGCTGTGCTGCTCCCGCCTTCCATGCCAAGCGTGGTGCGAAAGCAAACTTGCCCCAGCAAAACAAGACTGGAGCCAGCGCAGCAACATCTGCCCCCAGAGACCCAGTGAGGGAGCAACATCTAGTAGCCATGCAAAGGGCAAGAAAGGGGGCGGGCTTCTGGTCGGAGTGCAAAACTCTGCTTGCCCAATCGCCATTCGCCGTTCACCTGGGTGGGGAGAGGGAGGAGACGTTTGCTGGCATGGGCGGGGAGAATTGATCCGAATTAAGGAGTTTTTCATGGAAAAAGGCCACGTTGAAGGCGGCGCAGAATCCAGGTTCTCGGCAAAACAGGTTTCAGATAATGCGGGGATAAAGCGAATTTTGTGCTCCAACCTGAATCAGTCATGAATAATTAAAAATTAGCTGCGAGGCAACACAGCCTGGAAAGTGCGGCAAATCGCCATGAATAGTTGGCCACAGGGAACGAGGAAAAAATGTGCTGCCTATTCAAGTCTGGCTGGTTTTTCTTTGACCTTTTATGCTTGGCTGTTTCCCTTGCGGTCATCCCTCCGATGACTTTGGGTGTTTGTTGTGATTTTGCCTGCCATTTCCGACCGTCAGAGGTCGCCTCGCTCTCTTTCTGCGTTTCCCCGCATTTTTGAATCTGAGATAAAACAGCTCTCTGAAAATGTGGGCAAAACATGGGGAAATGCCGGGGTAGAGCGAGGCGACCTCTGATGGTTGGAAACGGCAGGCATAATCACAACAAAGACCTGAATTCATCAGAGGGGCGACCGCGAGGGAAACAACCAAGGATAAAAGGCCTTTGTCAGGTTGTTTCAGACGTATCCATTCAATCACTGAAATAAAATTATCAAAGAAATGCTGCAGCTCTGCATCCTGGCTTGGCTGTCTCACAGGTGGCAAGTTTTGGATGAAAAGCAGCACATGAGGGAATGATTACGCACCTGTTTTCTAGCTGCTTCTTCACCATAACTTGTCCCCTCCTTTCCAGGCAGGAGAAGAGAGCATGTCAAACTCCATACGGAGGCTCCCTGGCCACTGAGAATTCCTTTGCATTCGCAGCAGCAATCAGAGCAGAACTGTTAATTACCTCCATGCTAAAGCAACCCAGATCTTAGGAAGAGGTCTTTTCCTGTGTGTGCCCCCACCTACGTGGAAATGAGGTGGGTGGTGATCAGTGATAAGGTTGTCTCCATGGTGTCACCTTGTCTCTGACGCTCTGTCCCCTCAGAAATCTGTCAGGCACTGAATTTCCTTAACTTTAGCTGTCAGTTGGTTATTTATTCCATCAGATATTATTGCTGGTTTTATCTTTAGATTATCTTTTAGACTGCTGTTTTAATTATGATTTTGGGGGCAGTTTTTATTCGTGACTCTTAGTCATTGTAACTGATAATGTTTTAAATTCTATTTTGATTGCATTACAAGAGGCCTTACAAAACCCCTATGGGCTGAGTATTCATCATTAAGTATCAAAACCAAATGTAACTGAAAAATTATAGATTTGCAAGAGAACTGAATTTCTCCTCTCTGAGCAAGGTCCCCCAAGCAAGGTCCTTCATAGTTTAGTCCTTCAACAAATTAATGGATATAATCAAGGTTATAATATAATGCATGTATAGAAAAGAGGGTGTGTCATATAAGAAAGCCCAGAACAGTTCAGGCAAGTGAAGCTGTACAAGCAAGTCTGGAAGTTTGTTGTGCATGGGATTTGTGGCAATGCACCACTGAAGTCTGTGATCTACATAGCATCACTCACTAGCCAGTTTTGCTTTTAATGTTCCTTGATAGGTAGAAAACATCTGGGTCAATTCAGGAATGGTATCTGCATCAGGGTGTCCCCTGGGATCCTTAGAACTGCTGCTGTTAACTTCTTGGTAAAGACTGCCAGGAATAGTTGGGGAAGGTTCAGCCTAAACTAGGACTAGCAAACTGAAGGAGGGGCACCCTTCCGCCATATGCAGGGTGGTGATTAGAGGGTTGGACTAGGACCAGGAGGACCTGGGTTCAATGCCAAAATTGCCTTGTAATTTACTGGGAGCCCTTAGGCAGGCATTCTCTTCTAGCTAAATCTACCTCACAGGGTTGTAAGGATGAGAGGCGCATCATGTATGCTTCCCTAATCTCCTTGGAGGGAGAGCAGGATACATAACAGCTGATCCAACTTCTATATTGCACATGAAGGGGAAAAGCTAGGAGCAATCTGACAAAGGACCACCACCCCTTACAACTTGCAGGCACTGCCTTCTGCCCTGTGCTACAATTCACTACAAATAAGGGGCCCAGCCTTGAGAGAAATTGGACAGCCAAGGGCTGCACTGAAACCACACACATCAACAGAAAAAAGAACCACACGACCCCTCCCTGGTTCCTTGTGACTATGAAAATGCCAGCCCCCCCCATGTAGGCAATGTCTTTGTAAACCATACTAAGCTGTTGCAGGTGCACACGATTCATTTATATAAAACATTGTCAGGGTTAAGTGTCTCTTTATCTCTTTGGATTACCTCTACAGCTTCCTTTGGCCTTGAGTGCAAATTGAATTTGCAGACTCCCCCCAAGTTCCATATCCTTCTCCATAGGTTGTATTAAATCACAGGGGAAAGAACAGGAGAGACTTTGGGTGGGGGAGCTCTTTTAGTAGCAGTGTTTAGAAAGAAATTCATAATGTATGATTATTTTAACATATCTTTTAAGTGTGTGTGTGTCTGTGTGAGAAAGGGAGGGGAGGAGAGGCTTGCTGGCTGGCTGGCTGTGGAGATTGTTTCTCTGCCCAGAGACTGCATAATTGCCTGCACAGCATTAGGTAGACACCACGTGGTACAGAAGATGAGTGCATTGAAGAATTGGTGCCAAGAGAAATCCTTCAAATTTTGTTTAAAAAGCAAATAGCAAATGGAAAACACACACACACACACAATTTATTTGAAGGGTTTATCTTTTAATTTGTCAGTTGCTTTAGACAGAAATTCATCTATGACAGGGAACGGCCCTGTGCTGCCAAAGCATAGCAGGCACCTGCGGAAAAGGTGAATTGCAAAGTGAATGCTGGCACAGGAGGAAGGAAAAAATAGATCACAAGTGATCTACAGTACAAAAAACCCTCCAGTGAGAATCTTGCTAGTGGGATAGAATGCAAGAGAACCACCTTGAAAACCAAGTGTATGGTTTGGTCAATGAAGAGTTTACACGTGAACTACAGATGAAGGAAACAGTACAATCCCAATTGTAAGTGAGAAGGGAGTGTCCCATCTGGTGCAGTAGATAAGGACCTGGAACTCCTGAGATCAAAGAAGTGAAGAACACTGGGGGACCTTGGGCCTGTCATGTTCACTCAGTCCTACCTTGCAGGGTTGCCGTGATGATAAAAGTGATTATACCCACCACACTAAGTTTCTTGGGTACAAAGGTGGCCTGTGCTGAGAAGATGCATTCTGTACTGGCACTTTATTTCTGCTCTAAATGGGAAGGACAAATGTTTGTTCTCAACAATGCAGGTGTCAGACCCTATTGCAATTGTGATGCTGTGAGAGGGCATTTTATAAAATCCTGCGTGGATGCTGCAATATGCCTGGATCACCCGCTCTAAAGGTAAAATCTCTTTCATGTTCTGAGAAAGGAATGCCAAGCTGACAGCCTTAAAATGAGGAAAACACATCTCACATGGAAAATTGTGTTCAGCGTGATTTATAGAACAGCCAAGGATGCTTTAGGCTTAAAAACACACACAAAGAATCCGTCTCTGTGTGTGGGTGAGAGGGGGAATAGTTCAGCTCAATCCCAATTACATGCAGCAGGGGGTACTGGCAGAAACCAACATTCAGAAGCAACTCAACCACTGGCGCATTGATGCAAATGTGATACGATACCGGGATTGATGAAGATCAATAGTGTGAAGGATTTCAGAAAATGCAAGGCATACCTCAACTGCTACAGCCAAAGTGGCTAGCAAATTAGACATGAGTGTCAGGTCTGGCAACGTGGAGGTGTCCCTCCCACATCCATTAAAGAGAGCACCACCTGACCCTCAGTCATCACCGAATCCAGTTCACTATCCATGTACACAGTTCTCATAACAATACTATTTGAGAGCATTTGCTTACTGCGAGAACTCTCGCAAGAAGGCAAGGAAACCTACTGTAAAGCTTCTCCCAGTGCATATCCATGTCAAAGCAGCTATGAAGGGGGGGTGGGTGGGAGACAGCAGGATAGGAAGCGGCTCCTCTCTTTTAAGAAACAACAGCAGAGAGGGCAAGAGTGATAAACAATGTTCAGAATACAATATGGAAGTCAGGGGAGGGGGTAACAAAGGACTCCTGACTTTGAAGGGGAAATTTGTTGTTAAGTGAGGGAATGATTTTAATCCAGATTCCTAAGCGCTGTTTGCCGCTAAGAGGATTTTAATGACCCTTTCAGCACAATCCTAAGCATGTTTACTCATAAATCCCACTGAATTCCATGGGACTTATTTCCTAGTCAGGGTATCTAGGATTGTAGCCTGACACTGCAATCCTATGCATGGTTACTATAGTCTAGGCCTGTTGATTTCAGTTGCCTTAGAAGGGTGTTATTCTGCTTATGATGGCACTGTAATACTGCAATCCTATGCAGTTACTCCAGGCTAACTCTACTGAAGTCAGTGGTCTTAGAAGTATGTAAAGTTGCTTAGTATCACACTGTTCTTGGCCTAGCCTTTGGTATGTGATACCAATCAGAGTTTTGGGGACAAACAGAGGCAGAAGCAAGGTTGTGACCTGAATTCCATCTGAGACAGGGAAAACAGGAGGAACTGTAAGTTTGCTGAAGGTGGAGAACCTTAGGGTGTAGTCGCTTCCTTTGATGCAGGATCCACTCTGCTATCTGCTGAATTTAAACATAGACTTGTAATTAAACAGATCTTATGAAGCTACCATAAGCCTCCAGTAGTTTCTGAAAGGAAATTAATATTCATATAGTGCTGCCACTCTGTAGTGTACCACTCAGCAAAGTGGGGTACACATATGAGTCTGAAATGGGGATGCATGCTTCCACATGTGTTGGGGGCCATGGCCAGTCAAGGTTCTCCAGCCTTTCCACTTTATACTTTATAGTATTTACTTCTACAAACACCAATGCAGATGTGACACACATGCTGTGTAAAGTGTGGCTTTGCAGCTTAGGCCTGAGTTGAGGCAAGTCTTGGTTACAACTGGACTGTTGAACAATTAAATTACCAAAGTCTATCTAAGGGCACAGTAGTAAGTAAAAACCAGCCTTTGAAAATATGAAAACCAGAAGTAGGAAAATGGAATCTTGATGCTGTTTGACTGATTTCAGGAAATGAAATTGACCACTTCTGTACAGTAAGTAAATACAACAACAATAATAAATCCTCTGAGCATTCTTGACACCTCCATCATAGAGCATTCTAGATAGGGTTGCCAACCTCCAGGTGGTCACTAATGAAAGAAATAACAACCTGTGCTGAATGATAAGTAATAAACAAAAAACAGCATGATAGCTCAATATCAAAAGTGTAATGACACAAATACCTATACAACCAGACTACTAACAGAAACGCTATACTAAGTGCCACAAATAAGAAACATCCAGCAGATGAACAGGTAAAGTGCAACCGGAGCAACCGGAAGCAGTCTGCAAAAGACTCCGAAATCAGTCAGCTGTGTCCGATGAGCTCAGCTTGTAAATAACACGAAAAATGCTGAGCCTTGCATCTGAGTCTTGAAGGTGTCTGAAGGCTCCTTCCTATTCACGATTGTACAATGCAGTGATTGCTTTTGAACCCTCTGTGGGCTTTACTTAATTGATGGAGTGTACAGGCTGATGAAGCTTCAGCAAAACGTGTTTCTGTTATCTGGAGAGCACGTACTATTCTATCATTTATCAAGCTTATGATGACCTTCAGATGCAAGGCTCAGCATTTTTCATGTTATTTACAAGCTGAGCTCATCGGACACAGCTGAGTGATATTGGACTCTTTTGCGGACTGCTTCCGGTTGCTCCAGTTGCACTTTACCTGTGCATCTGCTGGATGTTTCTTATTTGTGGCGCTTAGTATAGAGTTTCTGTTAGTAGTTTGATTGTATAGGTATTTGTGTCATTACACTTTTGATATTGAGCCATCGTGCTGTATTTTTTTTTTTTTAACTTCCAGGTGGTGGCTGAAGATCTCCCACTATTACAACTGATCTCAAGGTGACAGAGATCAGTCCCCCTGAAAAAAATGGCCGCTTTGGCATTTAGACTCTATGGCATTGAAGTCCCTCCCCTCTCCAAACCCCACCCTCCTCAGGCTCCACTCCCAAAATTTCCAGGTATTTCCCAACCAGAAGCAGGCAATTCTAATTCCAGAGCACTTTTGAGAGAAGAAATAATCCCCATCTGCAGCTCCAGTGGGATTTGTCTATGCTAATCAACTTAAAAAAAAATATTCATTTTTCATTTTCAGACTTGGTTGCATGGCAGATTTTGCATGAACATGTACTTTTCAGCCAGATATACCAAGAGCTAATTGAGATATGCTTTAGTGCAGCTTGCAGGACCTCTTGCCTTTGAATGGCAGATCTACTCATGCCCCATCACAAACTGTTTTGGAAAGCACCCTAATATTCAAAAGCAACTTGCCAAAAACCATGATTTTTTTAAAAATCTAAAATCCTGCTTGGCATGTGGAGTTAGTCCCTGGACTGTGAGAAGAAAAATGTTTGCTAAATAAAGGGATTCTGGTCATTTACAATTATGTTCTTGTGACTCTGAATGTGTGATGATGAGCTGTAATTATAATACATCTCCAAATGTTATTTCATTTAGATTAAAGGGGAGGAATGGAATTTCTCTAGGCTTATCTCCTGAAAACATGCCTACATTTCCCCATGAAACAAGAATGACTCAGTGATCTTACTCCTGCCAAGAAGTTACAATATTCCAATCACGTCAGCAATGAAATGGTGTCACTGAAGCAAACAAAATGAAATGTTTTCCTCTTCAGGTCTAGGGAATTTGGTGTTTGTCATCATCATTCAACTGTAGTCATTCTTGTTCTGTATTGATTTGATATCTTATCTGCATAAATTTACCAGATTGCAATTATACTCTTGGACAGATCCATATAATGCTACAGCAGGGGACCAGATTCACTTTTTCAACATATCCTGTCACACGTCCCAAGTCCTTCATCCTGTGCTCCTTTCCCTACTGGACCACATGGCTGTTGGAGACTAGTGTGGCTGGTGTAGCCTGCATGCTTGCCTTTGCAGAATGTCCTTTGGAATGACAATGGCAGCAGTTGGTTTTAGTGGCTTTTTTTTTTTGCTTTTCATAGTTGCATTTTATTGTTTTACTTTTAAGCCACCCCAAGCAGGTCTCTGGAGAGGGGGCATATAATTTTTCTATTACTGTATATACTCGCGTATAAGCCGAGTTTTTCAGCCCAAAAAAAGTGCTGAAAAAGCCCAACTCAGCTTATACGCGGGTCAATACGGGAGGGGGGAGGGGGGAAACTTACCGCCGCTGGGGCCAGCTTGCCTGCGTGCCTTCTCTGCGAGCGTGGAGCGGCCCGCACAGCCTCCTGGGCGCAGGGAGGGGCCGCCTACCCGCCAGCCTTAAGGTAAGCCTGTGGGGGGGGAGGGGCTGGATTTCCCTCTCGGCTTATATGCGGGTGTAAGCTCCTGACCCAAAGAACCAGAAATCACCACAGAGACACTTAGAATCCAAGCAGATGGCTTTTACTGGTCAAATAGGCAATACAGTGCTCATAGGATAAGATGACAGCTATGGGTGTCTTGCTAGCTAGTTGGCAATATAAAGCTTGAAAACGGCGGGAGATTACAAAGCATAAACATCAAGGCACACTTTCCCAGGAGAGCGTTCCCAGGCTTTGGTATGTGGCGCCGTCCTTGAGGTCTGGACGGTTCAGCAAAGAGACAGAAGCAACACTGGAACTGAGATAACAGCCTGACATCCTGCTCCCCTTAAGGCCCCCTCCCATCCTGTAAGGGGGCTGGTTTGTCTGGGTAGGCAATGTGAAAGGCGTTGACGAGTTTGGGGGCGGAGACGTCTCGCGCGCGTACCCATTCGTCATAGGCAGGGGGGAAGTGTTTCCAGCGGACTAAGTATTGTAAACTTCCATGGTGAATGCGGGAGTTTAGGATTTTGGAGACCTCGAAATGTTCCTCCCCCCCCCACCATCAGAGGCTGCTCAGGAGGCGGTTCCGGATGCCACTGTGGAGATGCAATATGGGGTTTTAGAAGGCTGATGTGGAAAACAGGATGCACCCGTCTCAGGGTTTTGGGGAGAGACAGTTCCACCGTGACAGGATTTATGATGCGAACGATGGGGAAAGGACCAATGTACTTAGCGTCAAGCTTATGGCACGGACGGGTGGAACGCAGATTTTTAGTGGACAAGTAAACCAGTTTACCCACTTGTAGGTCTCCCCCGGGGGAACGATGCTTGTCGGCCTGCGCTTTGTATTTGCGCTTGGCTCGGTCAAGGTTGCTAACCAGCCAGGGCCATGTGGTACGGAGGGTGTGTGCCCAAGAGTTAATGTCGGCATCCCCCTCCCCCTCCAGATCGCCTATTGGGGTGATAGGACCGAAGTCCTGTCCGTACACCGCATAAAATGGGCTGAAACCTGTGGATTGATGTACAGCATTATTGTAGGCATATTCTGCAAAAGGTAACAGTTCTACCCAGTCATCCTGGTGGTAGTTAACATAACAGCGCAAATAGCATTCAAGTACAGCATTGACACGTTCAGTTTGGCCATCCGTTTGGGGATGGTATGCACTAGACAATCCCTGCTCCACCCCCACTAATTTGAGAAAGGCTTTCCAAAACTTAGCAACGAAACTACTTCCGCGGTCGCAGATTATCTTGCGCGGAAACGAATGTAGTCTAAAGACATGTGACACGAAGAGGCGGGCCAACTTCTGAGCAGAGGGGATCCCTGCACATGGAACCAAATGTATTTGCTTAGAAAATAAGTCAGTGATAACCCATAACACAGTTTTTCCCCCACTGAGAGGGAGATCGATCATAAAGTCCATAGCAATCACTTCCCAGGGTCTGCTGGGTATTTCAAGTGGTTGCAGTAGTCCCGGGGGCTTGCCTTGAGATCGTTTGACCGCGGCGCAAACAGGACAGCTGCGAATAAAAGAGTCAATATCAGAACGCATTCCCCCCCACCAAAATTGTCTGCGCAACAGGTGAAGGGTTTTCAGGAACCCAAAGTGTCCAGCTGTTTTTACTCCATGAGCCAAGTGTAAAACGTCTTTTCGGAGCGCTTTGGGCACATACAATTTTGAGTCTTTGTACCAAGAGCCCCCTTGTTCGATTACACCAGGGGGTAGGGTTTGGGCTGAGCGTTCCAGAAGGCATTGTTCCCGAAGGGAACTCAAGAAGGGTTCGGAGATGGGGACCCCCCCCTTGGTCATAGTGGCATCAGGAGCTGTTACGGGGGCTGATGAGGGGGAAGTGCTTACGTGCGGCGGTGTGTAGACTGCAGGCGGCTGGGTGACCGGTGGAGTTGGAGGAGCGGGAGCGCCGGCCGTCGTAAGTTTCCGATGTGGGGCTGGCTGGGCAGCCGGCAGGGCTGGAGGAGCGTGTGCGCCGGTTATTGTGTGCTGCCGCTGGGGCAGCGTTTGGGATCGAGTTTGTACAGCTAGTACAGGCAGGGCTTCCCTTTGCGCGGGTGTAAATAAAGAGTTTGTAGGTCTATCAAGTTTCGCCGGGTATTGAGGTAACCGGGAGAGAGCATCTGCGAGAACGTTTTGTTTCCCCGGAAAGTGCTTCAGGACGAAACGAAACTGAGCAAAGAATTCCGCCCAACGCTGTTGTTTTGCTGACAATTTATGAGACCCCGTGAGGGCAGCTAGATTCTTGTGATCGGTCCAAACTTCAAAGGGGACTTTAGACCCTTCCAGGAATTGTCGCCATAGAGTTAGTGCATGATGAACGGCTGATGCCTCTTTCTCCCAAATGGGCCAGTTCAATTGGGAGTGCGCAAACTTCTTTGAGAAGTAAGCGCAAGGGTGAAGGAGACCATCCGGTCCTCTTTGGAGGAGAGCCCCTCCCATAGCCACGTCGGAGGCATCGACTTGCACAATGAACATTTGATTCGGGTCTGGGTGCCGTAGTACGGGTTCTGAAGTGAAGAGGCGTTTGAGAGCGATAAAGGCGGCTTGGCATTGATCGGTCCACAGTATCTTAGCGGAGGGTAAAGTAGCTGAGCTTTCCTTACCTTTGGTTTTCAGTAGATCGGTGATGGGTAGCGCCACTCGGGCGAAGTTAGGGATGAACCCACGATAGAAATTTGCAAAACCCAGAAATTGTTGTACTTGTTTGCGGTTGGTGGGGGGAGTCCAATCGAGGACGGATTGGACTTTGGTAGGGTCCATGCTAAGACCATGGTGGGAGATTATGTATCTTAAGAACGTTATTTTGCTTTGATGAAATTCGCATTTGGCCAACTTTGCAAAGAGTTGGTGATTGCGCAGGCGCTGCAGAACTTCTCGGACCAGACTTACATGCTCGTCCATGGTTTTTGAATAAATAAGGATGTCATCCAAATAAACCACCACTCCGCGGTACAGCAAATCGTGGAGGATTTCGTTGATGAGTTGCATGAAGACCCCCGGGGCCCCTTTTAATCCGAAAGGCATTACGAGGAATTCAAACATTCCAAAACAGCTAGAGAAGGCAGTGAGGGGTTCGTCTCCCTCGCGGATACGGACTCGGTAGTAGGCTTCTACCAAGTCTAACTTGGAGAATATACGACCCTCCTGTAACTGTCCCAAAATATCTGATATTAGTGGTATAGGATAGGCGTTGGCCTGAGTAACTGCATTGAGTTTTCTGAAGTCAATGCATTGGCGAAGGTCGCCCTCCTTTTTTCGGACGAAAAACGCGGGGGCTGAGTTTGGGGCATTCGATGGGCGAATGAACCCTCTGGCAAGGTTTTTGTCCAAAAAGTCTCGTAGAACAGTGCGCTCGGAAGCGCTCATAGGGTAGATTTTACTTTTGGTCAGTGTGCAATCCCTGACCACTTCAATTGCACAGTCAGTGGCCCGGTGGGGGGGGGGGTAAGGTATCACATTCTTTAATGTTGAAGACATCCGCAAAGTCTTGGTATGCATCAGGTAGGATCGGTGGTGTTGGGATCTCGGAGGTTAATGCTGAGGCGGGTGGATATAGCAGCGCAACTCGCTGTCGATGCTGGTCGCATTTGGGGTTGGCAAAGGAGATAGTGTTCGTCTCCCAGTCGATACTGGGACTATGTCCTTTGATCCAGTTAATTCCCAAGACCACTTCGAATCGGATAGGGGCTATGGTGAAGTCTATCTGCTCCCAGTGGGAGTCTATTCCCATTGCTACCCCTATGGTGCGGTGATCAACTGGACCCCCCTGGAAATGGCTCCCGTCCATTTGGGCAAATTGGACGGGGGCTGGTAAAGCCTCGGACTCGACTTTGAGTGCGGCAAACGTGGCCTCGTTTATGAGAGTGCGACTGCAACCGGAGTCAATGAGCGCCTTTACGGGTAGTTGGGGACCACCTTCATGGTGTTGTAATATTGCGTCCACATAAACAGTGGTCTCCACTTCTTTTATTTTAGTGGGAGCATTCAGTTTAGCAGGAGAATCTGCAGAGGTCTGTGGAGACGCTCCACTCACCACAGACCGGAGCCGTTTTTTGACAAATCAAGGGGGGATTCCAGGTTTAAAGCCGAAGAATTCCATGGGTTCTCTTCATCCGAAGAGGGAAAGTTGTCCCCCAATGGGGCACTTGTAATCCGAGACCCGGCGGGGTAATTTGTGGCAGGCAGGGTGGCTGAGTCTCCGGCGTGAAGTGCAGAGGGTGTGGGTCTTCCCGGCGCTGTGCTGCGGGTGGCCGCGGTGCCTCTGCGTAAGGGTCGTCCTCTGGCTCGAGTCATCGTGCTGGGACGAAAGGTTTCAGGGCGGTATGGGCAGGCTGCTGCAAAGTGGCCCATTTCTCCGCAAGTGAGGCAGGCGCCTCTTTGAAATCGGGTCTCACGATCCTGGGGCAGACGTGTGGGTTTTCGAGGGACGGGAGGTGGCTGGCTCGCCACCTTGGGCTGAGGTTTTGGGACGCTTTTCTCCTTGTGTTTTTGGCGGACAAGGGAAATAAAGCGTCGACGGCTTTCCACTTCCTCGGCTAATAGTATCCAATCCTCAAGGGTTTCGGGGTCACCCCGCATGTACGACCAGTTCAGAATATCAGGGTGTAAGGCTTCCCTGAAGTGGTGAATTAGGGTGGCTTCGGGCCAGCCCACAATTTTACTTGCCAGTCTCTGAAACTCATTGGCAAATTCTCGAACTGGAGTAGAGCCTTGTCTTAGTTGCAACAGTTCCGCTTTGGCTCGTTCCCCCAGAAAGGGGTCTTCAAACCTCCTCCGTAGAGCAGTCATGAAATTGTTGAGGGAACGGATAGAGCGGGATCGGGTGTCGAATTGGAGGACCATCCAGTCCGCTGCTTTACCTGTCAAAAGGGAAGCTACATAGCGCACCCGGCTATCCTCTGTAGGGAAAAACTGTCCTTGTTCTCGCATATAACTGTCCACTTGATGCAAGAAACAGGGTAGGGTTTCGAGAGATCCATCGTACGTAGTTTTCAATTTGAGTTGTTTCCAAGGACCGGGCATAGGATGGCCCGGTAGCACGGATGGCCCGGGTGGAGGTAAAATGGGACCTCCGGGGGGGGGGGTAGAGGTGGGGCAGGCACATTAGCGGGTGGCTGAATTGGCGCCCCCTGACCCGGTATTGGAACGGGCTGTGCCTGGGCCATCAGGGCTTGTTGTAATTGTCTGTTGTCCTGAAGCATACGTTCCATTAACTCTTGGAGCTGATCGACTCGACCGGAGAGCTCTCGATTCTGGGCTCGTAAGAGGTGAACATCTTCTCCTGGGCCACCGGTACGATGAGGTTTACTTGTCCGAAAACTCGTGGCCCATTGAGAACTGTCTCCATATAGATCCTCTTCCTCAGACTCACCGGAGTCCTGGCGTTGGTCTGCAAGGCGGCGTGCGCGTTGGGTCGTGCGCGACGGGGCAAATACCGGGGAAAAAGACAGTCCCAACGGATGGCCGCTCCTCATAGTGTCCTTGGGGCGGCTGCCTGTCCACGCCCGATCCGCAGCCAACTGTAACTCCTTATCCCTTGCGGCTTGAGCCTCGGCTGCCGCCTGAGCCGCTTCTGCAGCTTCTTTATCTGCGAGAACCTTTTCGTTTTCAAATCTCAGGGCTGCAGCTGCGGTAACACGCGGTAAAAGTTCCGTTTCCAGGAGTGTAAGAATAGGATCGGATTCCCCGCCCAGCAATGGTTGTATTCGAACAGCAATAGCGGGTGCATCGGGCCCAAACGTCGAAGCCAAACGTTGGGCCAAGGTAGCTACCGGGGTATCCTTTGTACAATCCACAAAGAGGAGAGCTGTGTGAATAGCGACCCGCTTGGCTTCAGCTTGACAGTCGGCTGCATCGGGTACCAGGGAAAAACCCTCCGGTGCAGGGCCTGCCATGGCACCTATATCCAGGGTAACAGTACGCGTTAAAGCCGTGGACGGGAGAGTCTCCCGGGCAATAAGTTTGTCCAATAATCTGGTTAGTACTTGTAAGTCCTCGGTTGCTGACCGGGCATCATCCAGTAGGCGATCAAAATCCTGGAGGTCTAAACGGGTATTAGTATCCTCCGCGGTTAACATCCAGAGAGCTCTCCCTAGAGACTGCCACTGTGTTTGTACCAGTTCCCTCAAGCGGCAAACCTCTAGAGTAGTCCTAAAAAGTTCAGCGACCAAGTCCTGTAACAGGGTAGGATCCTCAAATAAGGACTCCAGGGTTCCAAAAGGCCGCAGTCACGGTTCACTCGGAGAGCAACCTCCTAGCTCCCACCCGAGTGGCAGGCGAACCCTCCCGGGCTCCAACCTGGCTAGGGGAGCGTTGAAGAGTGATAGCTGTCATAATGTAAGCTCCTGACCCAAAGAACCAGAAATCACCACAGAGACACTTAGAATCCAAGCAGATGGCTTTTACTGGTCAAATAGGCAATACAGTGCTCATAGGATAAGATGACAGCTATGGGTGTCTTGCTAGCTAGTTGGCAATATAAAGCTTGAAAACGGCGGGAGATTACAAAGCATAAACATCAAGGCACACTTTCCCAGGAGAGCGTTCCCAGGCTTTGGTATGTGGCGCTGTCCTTGAGGTCTGGACGGTTCAGCAAAGAGACAGAAGCAACACTGGAACTGAGATAACAGCCTGACAGCGGGTGCCTAATTTTTCCCCATTTTTGGGGTGAAATTAGGCACCTCGGCTTATACTCGGGTCGGCTTATACCCGAGTATATACGGTAATAGAATGATTTTTCTAAATTAATAGAATGGGATGCTTCTTCTGTTTCCTGTGACATATTTATTTACTTTCTACATTTTCAAGACAGTTCTGACTGTTTCAATACTTTTGAAATCAACAGTACTGAACTGTGGGAGCAAGTGGGCATATCTGTTGACTGTCTTGCAATGAATGTGTAAATGCATCCTCAATTATTATTCTTTTCCAACTATTAAACCACAGTATTTGGTCGCTGGGATACATGTACATCTTTTATGGTTTGGAGTTCAGTTGAGTATAGCGGAGCACAATGTAGGTAATTCCTGTGATATCACTGACGACGAACAACATTCTTACCCTCTCTTGTTCATAACTTTGTCGTTTAAAATTATTTCTTTGATTTTTAATTATTTGTGGACATTCATATTTTTTTGAAAAAATGGAAATAAAGTCCTTGGCAGAGCTACTCACCTCCCATCCATGCCATTTTGTGAAACCTGGCTTCTTTGAATTTTAAAACTTGCCAGTATAGTGGTACAGCTGTTCAGCAATGTGCTCTATTGCATTTTCACAGCAGTCTTTCAGCACGATGATTAAGAAAAATGCATACTGCTGTCAAGATGATTTCAGCTAAAATACCAAAGGGAGAGCGAGCCTCAACCCCCAATAATCTGGAATGAGATCAATGCTTTGTTATTTGACTGCATTTTGCCCTGGGTCTTCTTCCAGGTTATTTATCTGCAAAAAACAAAAACCCAAAAACCCACCCTATTCTACTCATGCAAAGAGATAACTAAATTTAACAACACAACAGTGAGCTCCCCCTTTCCAAGCTTTGGAAACATGTGTTTTTCTCCCTCCCTCTTTAAAGTGTCAAACAAGCATCAGTTCTTGTAGGTTATCCGGGCTGTGTGACCGTGGTCTTAGTATTTTCTTTCTTGACGTTTCGCCAGCAGCTGTGGCAGGCATCTTCAGAGGAGTAACACTGAAGGACAGTGTCTCTCAGTGTCAAAGTGTGTTGGAAGAGTAATATATATATAGTCAGAAGGGGGTTTGGTTTGAGCTGAGTCATTGTCCTGCAAAAGAATCAAAGGTAATGAAATACTGGACAATTCTACCAACTATTTTGTCAGATTGCACAGAGAAGCCATTGAAATTCATAAACATCAGCACAACTTTAACAGAAAAGAAGAGAGTTTAAGAATGAATAAGGCTTGGCTTCCTGTCCTGAAAAACTCCAGACTAACAAAGACTACAGTCCACAATAGCCATGCAGATTAGCTTTGGATTCCCCATGTTAACAGATCACTTCAGGATACAAGGGTTCCACATTAACAGACCATTGTCCAGAGGCACGTTAAAGACTAACAAAATTTCTGGCAGAGTATGAGCTTGTGTGAGCCACAGTTCACTTCTTCAGATACCAGATATTGCTGGTGAGTAGCATTGCTTTATGAATCGACTGTACGGAGTGATGGCAGTGTGATAGATGAAAACACTTGAGAAAAAAGCTGCTGGCCTCTTTGTCAATCCTTGATGTGACCAACAACCAAGGATCAAAGTCATGCAGTCATTTAGAAAGCCGTAGTTATATCATGAAACCATCAGACATACGTCAGGGGTGCTCACCTGAAACAGCACTTGTCCACTTGGCACTCCAAGGGAGTGCTGCCCTTCTTCTGGTTTCCCCCCACCTGGTTTTTTTTTTGGGGGGGGCATTCCCACCCTTTGTTCAACCCTTCCTAGGGCACATGGAGCCAGAGAAAAGGGACAAAAAGTGCCTCCTGCTGTTTCTGTTGGTAAAAATGGAGTGAGTGGAAGGGCAACCAGAAGCTCCTTCTCCCCCTCTGCAGTGCTTCCTTGCAATGCTGAGCAAACGAGCCATGTTTGAGGTGAGTTCCCCCAACGTTCGTCTGGCCATGCCCCAGACCCAGCACATGTTGGACATATTGTGTATTTGAGCCCAAAGAGACAGAGTGACAGAGAAAGGGAGAGGGTGGAGAGACAGAGAGCAAGAGAGAAGGATTTTGAAGCATGACTTGAAGTGAAGAATGTCTGAAGGCCCTTTATCCCTGTTCAAGTCCTCATACTTTTGTTTTCAGACTTTCTCTACCTCCACACACCATCTCGCTCTGTTCCATTGCCTGTGTCTTCAGGCAAGAGCAAGCCTTCTGATAGGTTGCTTTTTAAATCTTCCAGATTTTTCAGCTGCTAGCAGAATCTGCCAAACGCAAGCAAACCAGAGAAGGGGGAGGGAATACAACAAGTGTATGTGGTTTAGAGGCGTCTGGTTTCCTTTGGAAGAAATTGCATTCTAGGTAATATGCCTCTCTAGTACATTTTTAGGCTTATTGAAAATGCTTGATGGCTTAGTTGTTCGTAATCTCAGAGGCTAAAAGCAAAACAATAAAAACGAAGAGGTAACGTCAAAAAGAATCATTGCCTTCTTGGATTCCTCCCTCCATCCAGAGGTATACAGGGACTTGCTCAGCAAGAGAAACACTAATGAAAAAGATATATTCTGACTTGTTTATTGGATGAGGGCTACAGACTTGAATGAATTAAAAAGAAACATTCCCATTAAAGACATTGACCTTGTGAAACGGACTTCTTGTACTTCAAAACTGAGAAATTCCAGTTGGTACAGAATGCCACAACCAGGTTACTATGGGGTACTAGGCAGTTCATGCGTGTCCCACCCAGTCTGCAGTCACTCTGTTGGCTACCAATCAGTTTCCAGGTTCAATTTTGGGTTCTGATATCACCTACAAAGCCCTTAATACTTTGGGACCCACATACATGCAGGACTGCTTCCTCTGCTATGCTCTGCCACCAAAGCTTTCTTCTGTTACGTATGTTCCTTCATAAAACAAGGCATATCGTCCAACCAGAGAGGCTCATGACCTAGTATTCATACAACTTCACCTTCTCTGCCAGTGAAATACCATGCGCCAGACAAGAATGTACATGTTGTCAAATGAATTCTCCAGAATCTTGATTATGCTTGTACCAATCTGCTAGATTCACATTAACCTGCCCAAGAATGCTGACACAAAAGTTTTACAGCTGCACAGAATTTATTGCAGAAGCTAAGGTGTGTTCTTCTAACATTTCAGATCCATGCACAAATAAGGAGAGCATCTCCAGTGATGGATGAGTAAGTTTTGCTTACTTGAATTAAAACTAATTCACACATGCATGTTTGACGGCAGGAACACATGAATGGATCATCACAGATATAGCACCACACAGAGAACATGCTGTGATCAAATCCTGAACATGCATGAGACTAGTTTTAACAGAGTTTGTGTTGAGCTTAGGTTGGGGTTACTAAGATTGTAAAAGGGTTTCTGTTGTGAGTTTAAATAACTGCTTTTATGAGCACTAGGAGATTTTATGTGTGTACATCAGAAGGGTGAAGCCCAGAACATGGTTTAACATGAGCCTCAGACTTTAATCTTTTTAAAAACCTCAAATATGTACAAGAAGCATATTTACAATAAACTATTCAGTTCCATGTATTGGGTGAGAATGTTACATACTTTATTTCAAAAAATGTTGTCATGGAGAAGAAGGAGAGGCAAGGAGCATCTCTATGAAGTTTTCTGACTACAGAAAATCTTTCCAGGCCCCTCTTGTCAGAGGTTATGTATCAGAAGTGGTCCACCTATATCCCGTACTACCCTGTCCCCTGCAATCATGAAAAAAACACCCAATTTCCTCTGATGTATCGTCTGTATGCATGGATGTAACCACATATACTTTGTTTCATTTATAAAGATGTGGAAAAAAATTCTTTTTACAGGGAGAAGGTGAGAAATCAATAATGCAAAAAGGGTTTTAAAAACAGCACAGCAGTGATGGACAATTAGGATCTGAAAGGCTCTGGTCATATTGATTTTCGGTGTGCCCTTGAGCATCACTGTCTTTTGCAGAGAAGTGAGTTAACCCTTTGATTTAATGAGCAAGAGGGAAATTTCAGGGTTGATATACCTGTGCAACAATTATTACAGCATTCTTTCCAGAACGCTGGTGGGAGCTAAGGGCAATGACAACAAATAGGGATCCTGAACAGGGCATGTCAAGACGAAAGGAAAGGAAGCTGGGAGGGAGCGCACCCTTCCATTTGGCACGGCTGGTGATCAGGATGCCAGTCTAGCGATATTTGGCTCTTTCTTCTTCCTTTCCCCATTCCACTGAGGAAAAGATGATATTCTTCATAGTAAACCCACTTGTGTCCCATAGAACAAGCCATTGATTAACTCTGATGGCTAAATGGAACCTCCATGTTCAGAACAGTGTACCTCATAATACTAGATGCTGTGGGGGTAATGAGACAGAGATGGTCATAGGGTTTGTAAACTATGACTTTGGCATCCCCCCAATTTTGAGCAAATGCACATCTGCGGTCCTCTGGCCCAGCTGCAGACCCATGTAACCCCCCTGAGAACCTCACACTAGCTGCCCCCCACTAAGGGCCAAATGGAACTGGTCAGCCTGGTTGATCACTACAAAAAGTTCTCCCTCCCTCCCGCATCAAGGAGAAATCCAGGGCCCCCAGAGTCCACCACTTGGCTAGTGTCCCCAAGAGGACACTCAGCCACTGGTTCTCCACTTCTCCTCCAATGCAGTAAAGTTCTTTTTTTGGGGGAAGGGAGTCTTTCACCACTCAACCTCCCATTATGGAGTCCCTGCAGCATTTCATCACTGCTGTAGGCCACACAGGGACAGACTCACCTGCTTGCCTCTGGCCACTTGGGCAGCCTGGAACATGACCATGGGGGTGCTTCAACTTCCTGGCTCCCCACCCCCACAATTTTTAACTTTTGCATAAGGCAGAGCAGGTTTTGCTGACCAGGTTTGTAGGGCGGGGGGTCTCTTGCTGTCGCCATCCTTGCAATAAGACCAAGACAGTTGCTTGCCTACTAATGAGCATAGCTATTCGTGAGGGGGTGGTGACTAGACCAGACCAGAATGTAGTATTTGGTAGGGATGTGCACAATTACTGTTCTATTGTCCTTTTAAAAATGGATTTCATTCTCAAAACCATCAGTTTTAGCTATTCAGTTTGATTACAGCAGGCTGGGGACTAGCAAGGAATGGCCATGGTTCAGTGGCAGAGCATCTGCTTGGCATGCCATAAGGTCCCAAGTCCAATCCCTGGCATCTCCAGTAGGGATCAGGTTATAGGTGATGGGAAGGATTTTGGACAGCTGTTGCCAATCTGAGGAGGCAATACTGACTTTGATGGACCAATGGTCTTATTTCGTATATGGCAACTTCATGTGAGGAGGGTAACCCCAGTGTGCACAATCCACGGGCTACACTATACCACAACCCCTTCCACATTAAAAGTCACCTTTGTCTTGATGTTCTTGCCCTCCTTGTGAAATTGCTAAATTGGCTGTGGGGAAGCTCCCATTTAGATATAGCTTCTAAATATATAATTTAAATTATTCTAGATGGCTACTAATTTAAAAAGACCCATACTTTCAACTTAGCAAAAGTTGAAGGGCTGCAATATTGACTTGTCCCCTTATGTGACTTACATGAGCTAAAAGGCTCTTTAATGCCCTCTTCCCTAGCATAAACAATCAACAGATGTTTTGACAGAGCTTTGCCTTTATGCACCTCAGCAGCTCACTCTATTTGCCAGTGTTTTGGCTGGTGCATAGTAGTGACCCACGGAGGAACATATGGGGAGTACTCTGCCAACCCCTCTGTTCACCCTGCAGTCGACAGGGTTAAAGATCTCTTTACTTGTGTCTTGGAAGAAAGTGGCTGAGATGTATAATTGTGGAGAGGGGAGGGCTAGGATCAGAGGATGTGCTGTGGGACCAAAGGGGAAAGCTCTGGGGGCTGATTTGGGCCCCAGGTCATCACTCGCCTGTTCTTAACAAACAATATATTTCCCTACTGTTTCTTCACTGGAGCCTTCCAAATACACATTTAGCATTCACTTCAAAGAATGGCAGGAAGTCTTTTTTTCCGTATTATATTTTGAAACAAAATTAATCAGTGGAACTACTCAGTGGAAAGAGGAAAGCAATGGAACCATTAATTTCATATTAGCCCTGCCTGATATTTCGCTACATCGGTTTCAGTGAATGTTTATAAATACATAGTATGGGATGTGGGCATTAATAATGCCAGCTATTATATCACTAAGTAGTTTAGCTTTAAGTGGCAGATTAGGATATGCTGTAGTTTTTCTAGCCAACCACTGTCTGTCTGAAAATGGTTTTCCAGAATTGCTTATATTTTTCAGATTAACAGACATGATGTTACATGAAGGGCTTGTTTCGTTCTAAATGCCTACAAAAAATAATAGGAGGCTTTAAGTAAGCCCATTTTTAAAGCCATTTCTAGGTTATTTCTAATTATCTTTGTAGTGTCCTCATTATTAAATGTCATTCCTGTTAACAAAGTCCATTGCCTTATCTGGGACATTGGTCTTAATGTTCCATCCATTAGAATCCAATTTTAACAATGACAGAATGATCTCTCACTGCGTTTCATTGTCTGCATCTACAGGCATTTCATTATTGCTTTGTGACTGTCTAGTTGGAAGATGAGACTGTCCTGGCTCTGAATGCTTCCCTTTTGGGATTCTCTATTACTGTAAGGCACAAGCTACCAGGAAGTTATCCTGCGTAAAGCTCTGCTGAAATTAATTCAGGATGAATGTAAGATAATTTCCTAGTGGATTTTGCCCTTTGGTAAAGGTACACATTGGGAGGGGAAGTTTAGCAATAACAGAGAAACGGCTTTTTATGTATTTAATATTTTAATTTACGTTTCATTTTTAATTTTAATTTAAAATTGATGAGGTGGTTTTCAACAATTGAAAAAAATAATGGCAATAAAACACTGTATAAAAGTAGGCAAAACCAACAGCAGGATAAAATTGTTACAACCCTTCTGAAAAGGATTAACTAATAGCAGAAAAAGAGAGGAAAGAACCTCTGATATAAATTAGTTTGCAACAAACAAGTCAAAAACAAAAACATAAGGTCAGGGCAAGAATGAAAACCCATGAAAAATACACCCATCTAACCAACTAGAAAAGGTCTTAAAGGACATCAGATTTAGCACCAGACAGGCAATTGTGTGGAGTATATTTCATAGGCATGGGGCCCACAATGGAAAAGGTTCAGCTGCTGTGCTCAGTTGCTGTCAAGACCTCCCCTGAGCCAGTCTCAAAATGGGATGATGAGTAAGAAAAGGAGTACACCTGTGGCACCCCAGGATGTCCAAGAAGGCACTTGGAAGGACAGCACAACACTTTAAGTCTGGGCAGGACCAGAGCTCTCACTCTGGTGACTGGAGGGGTAGAGGTATAAAAGTCTTCAGTTGGGATCCCACATGTGCAGATTCAACACAGTGTAATGTCAGTAGGTATACCTGCCTGGGTTATGCTCTGCTGAGTGAGTGCTAGCTCTCCAGAAACTATCCTGTTTCCTTGTTTATTATTCCTTTGTGGATGTTCAACCTGTTACCCTTCTACCTGTGTGGGGCTGTGGCTATCACCTCTGAAGGTAGGGGCACATGGAGCAGAGTTTTCAGTGAAGATCCTTCAGAAGAGTTTGTTTGCTATTGTTGTGGAATTCCGATAAGCTTCTACAGAATTCCCAGCTTCCAAATAACATAGTTTGCAAACAATTGCATTAGTATAATATGTTCAGTTTGATTTTTCAAATATGTCTTCTATCCACAATCACTGTCTCAATAAAGTTTTGAGATGTATTTTAATTCAATCAGTTTGAATTAAATGAAAAAACGTAATAAATGTTTGTGGAGGAAAATCTGTTATACCATCAGATTAATTGCAAAGGTCAATAGTTCAGCTGTGGAGCACATACTTGACCTGTCCATTCTCTAGTTAGAAAGAGCGTGAGCACAACGGAGAAGAGAGGCCTGTGCTTGAGACTGTAAAAAGCTACTGCCCACGCTGCTAGAACAAATTTTGCGAGAAACTGGAAAAGCAATAAATTCCCTGACTTAAATAATTGGCTCAACAAGGTTAAAGAAACCTATGCTTTAATTAAGCTGACATACTATAACAGGGGTCTGCAAACTGCGGCTCCCGAGCCGCATGCGGCTCTTTGGCCCGAACTTGGTTCGGAGGCCCAGCTCTCACACCCGCTAGCGCCGGCAGCCGGCTGCGGAACCGGCGCACCTGAGAGAGCGAGCGAGAGAGAGCAGGCGAGCGGGCGCGCTGTCTCTCCCCCCCACACCGTGGAGAATGGCCGGGTCCCCCTTTCCCTTGCCCTCAATGGTTGGGAGGCTAAAGCCTCCCCTCCCCTCTAGCCATGCAATTGCTGGGCGGGCGGCTCGGCGGTTCCTGGCCCCCCCGCCTATCAGCTGTTGGGCGGGGCGGGCTTCCTTTGGTAGACCTGGCCTCCGGCTGAGTCCCATTGGGAGGCCATGTCTACCCACTGGCTTTCTTGGCGGTAGACCTGGACTCCGAGGAGGGGAAAAAGTCCCCCTTCAGAGGCTAGGTCTACCAATTGGCTTCTATGGTCCTCCGGAGGCCAGGTCTACTGCCAAGAAAGCCAGTGGGTAGACCTGGCCTCCCAATGGGACTCAGCTAGAGGCCAGGTCTACCAATAGGCTTTTATGGCGGTAGACCAGGCCTCCAGACGAGGACTCCGGATGGGGACAGGGAAATGGCAGGGACTTACAATTTAATTTTTATCAATAAATAAGATCACTATTAAGTATGATATCAAGTTTTATTCAGTGTACCTATAGTTTAATTAAGACTTAAAACTTTAATTAAAGTTTATTAAGTTAATAAACAGTGTACCTACCTATATAGTTTAAGAAATTTGGCTCTCAAAAGAAATCTCAATCGTTGTACTGTTGATATTTGGCTCTTTTGACTAATGAGTTTGCCGACCCCTGTACTATAATAATGATAAAAATACCGAAGAACTTGATGCTCGCTGGAATTCAACAGTTTTAAGGATGGAGAAAGTATTCTAATGTGTAAATTGTAGAGAGTGAGTGATATAATAATAATGTGGATTTTAGTTAAATAGACAAATAGAGTATTGTTTGATTAAGCGCTATGGGTATTTTAGTTATATTAGCGCTGTTTTAGTTTTGTTTTTAAATAATTTGTATCACCAGTATTTGATTTTTTTAAAGTAATGTTATATCTATGGGTTTTTTTCTCTTTTTTATTGTACGATTAAATGATTAACGGGTAGGTGGACCAAAGTTTTAGCTGTGTACATGGTAGCTCCTTATGGTCAGTTTGCTTTTTCCCTTTCCTGCCCAGTGGCACTCCTGCTGGAGTCACCTTTCATTGGCTATTCTTTCCATTTTAAATTATGAATTATTAATAAATGTAGTATCTCTGTTTACTGTCACTGAATGCTAAACTCAGATTGAATACAAGAAGAGGAAATCACACTGGCCTGCTCATGTTTCAAGGTTCTGCCAGTATTAAACTACTGTTAGTGGAGACCTGTCAAAATATGGCATTTGCCCATTGCAGGTGCACAAAACAACAACAAAAACAACAACAAAACAACAACCCTCCAAGCCACTTAAAATAACAGTCTCTGGACTTAATAGACTTATTACAGAGCTTGCTGCACCCCTCCCTCTGATGAACCCATGAGCAGGGTCTGTGGACTTGTGCCCCAAAGCCTGGCCCTAATAACATCGTTGCTCTGAAAACCCTGGAAGTAATGAGGGTCAGCGTTTGAGCCTGCATAGAGTATTTTCTCCTCACCATTGAATAATCTCAGTTCGTTTATCATGTACATGGAATGGAACTTGGAAGTGACAGTTTGTCCATGCCCCCACCTTTTTTCCTAGGTGGAGTCCTAGAGTGAATGAAATGGGATACTTATTTTTAAAATTTCTGATCTGCTTTCTCCAAAAAACCAAAGTAACAAAACCAAACAATACCCCTTGCACATTAAAAACAATCATAGTTACTTTGATGCGTATATGGTGAAATTATTAAAAGTGTCCTGCCGCTGATTCATCAACAGAAAGCCATCTGAAGTAGAAAGGTTTTGCGCCCTTCTCAAAACCCCTTTAAGATGAAGACTCCCACCTTTCCGTAAACAAGGCATTCTAGAATCTACAGGCCACAGTGCTAAAGGTAAATGCCCCTATCCAAATCTGAAGCAGCATTAGAAAACCTGACTGCAATTAGTGTGTGTACCTGATATAGAGAGAAAGGTACATAGGTCCAAGACCATGTACTGCCTTTGAAGTTAAAACCAGCACTATTAATTGGATTCAGAAGGATGCCAATAACCAGTGTGGAAGTTTTTCTGACCTTGTCAGTCAAACTGTTCCACCAGGTGGGAGCCATGACACAGCATGCTTGGGTAAGAAGAAGCTACTATTTTCTGTAGGTATCTATATTTAGGATTGTCATATTATGATGATTATTGAAATAAAAATGTATTGGTTGATGAAGAAATATTGGATAAGGGCTGATGTTTTATCAGGCATACTACTTTACTTCTTTTATATTTGTTGGTTAGTTATTAGGAGAGGATTTATGGTTAAATTTATGCTTAAACTATATACCTGTAAATGTGGTTTACATAATACATAAATTAAGAATGCTTCTGTATGGGCAATCTCTATTCTTGCTGGTTTATTGAGTGGCACTTCCAAAACACCTTGCTTAGGTGAATGAAGCTGTCACAGTAGAACACAGAGGGAGAGGAATACTGCAGATATGAGAGACCCAGGCCATAAGAAACTTTAATAGCCAGCACCTTGAATTGAACCAGGAAAAAACTTAATAGTCAACAGAGTAACTACAGAATAGGTGTAATATGCTCACTCCACCTACGTCTTATAGTAGTAAAGCTTCACCATCTGTACCTTCTGACGTTTCTGAGTTGTCTTTAAGGGAAATCCCAGGTAGAACTCATTGCAATAGTCTATTGTTGAGGTTAATGTTGACCATACTGGCTGGGTCAAGTTAGGCAACCTATCTGCTAAATGGAGGGAAGAAAGCATTTTTGTTGTTGGATTAACTTGCTTCTCCACAGAATAATCCCCTTCTTCTAACTGAGTCAGCCAGGTTCAGTTGAACCCCACTGAATGTGGGAAGCATAAGGCTCTCCAAGATCTTGCTGACTAGCACCATCTCCATATTGCCAAGATTCAGTTAGCCACTTGACTACAGTAACCAGGCATTGGCTCAAGACATCTATGGTAATGATCCAAACACAGAACTGGATGTCATCAGCATATTGATTCTCAAAATCACAGACAAACTCTTCACAGGACTATACATAAAGATTAAACAACATGAGAGATAAAACTGAACCCTGGGGAACAATAGTCCCACAATGATCACATCTGGTCTCTAACAACTATATAATGAGTTTATTCTGTAAAAATATTATTTAAACCAATCCAAAGAATATCCCTGGATGCTTACCTCTGTCCCCAAACATCTTAACAGGAAGTCATGTATCAAAGATACTGATAAATCCAAAAATAGCAACAATGAAATTGTCTACATTCAAATGGAGATCAGCTAAAGCCACCAATGCTGTTTCTGTCCCATAACCAGGCCTGAAAACAGCTTGAAAAAGGTCAAGGGCAGACATGTCATCCAGGAAGACCTGAAGATGCCCCGCCACCATTCTTTCCATTATTTTGCCCTGTGAGGGTAGATTAGAGACTGGAAATAAATGTTCATGTCATTCTTTCCCAATTATGTTTGTTAAAGGAATGGATGAATAATTGCCTCCTTTAGTGACTAAGGAAAGGTGCTCTTTGTTAATAATTGATTCATAATGGAACCAGGGGAATCATTAATCTGCTCCTTACACTCTTTCAGTAACCAAAACGAAGTAGGATCAACAGTAGAAGTGGTGGCCTTCACAACTCCAAGATCCTGCTGACACCCATCAGGGTAACCAAGTTGAAATTATCTACAAGGGATATAGTGGATACCTCTAGTGCCTGAACCTGCCATACAAATGAGAACATTATTTGAGAGACGTTGAGCAAAAACTTCACAAAAGTGTAATAGCCAATTCTTGAAAATTCAAAGACATACGATTAGGAGTCAAGAAGTGCTAAAATACCCTGAGCAATTGATCCAGATGTGAACAAGCTGATGCAATGGTAGCAGACAACTAAGATGTCATTAGAGCTATTAGCACCACATTATCAGCCTTCAAATAAGCTCCATATCATGCTCAGTCAGATTCACTTTGTTCTTTGCCAATGATGTCTCCGCACCTCTTCAAGACACTGAACTTCATAGTAAACCATGGTGCTGGATTTGCCTTGGGGGGAGAAGACGACATTGGAGAGCAGCCCTGTTAATCCCTTCCAGGAGCTTTGAATTTCAAGCTTTCATTGCAGTGTCAACATAGCTGCCATTGGGGAACTTAAAACCCCCACAGCATTTATGCATGGTTGCTATAACCTCCTTTATTCAGTGTTTCAGCCAGGATCTAACTTTTCAGTATGCACGATATCCCATTCCTTGGTAGCTCGATGCTGTTTTGATGCAAAACCAACCCAGGTCTTCCCGTTCCTCTGTTAATCTGACTTTTCTCTCTCCCCTGAGCTCAGCCCGGCTCAAAGCAGCGTGCAGATGACTAAACAGGGGGGAAACACAGAAGATTGGCTTCTCTCACAGCCAATCATGAAGCAGTGTATAAAGAGGCAGGGATTCAAGTGCTTCCTGCTACCTCGGAGCTCTTTCTGAGCAAAAGAAAATCTTTTTAAAAACGAGGCTTGGATTTCTCCCTCTCCCACTTCTTTCAGATTGCTCCATTTTTTGGTTTTTGTTCTTAAAGTGCTTTTTATGTGGCGGTTGGGTTTGGAGGGAAGGAAATCTTCTCTCACAGTGAGCACTGCGAAGTAAACCAATGACAGAACAGCATTTAAAGGGGTGGGACTTGATCTGAGCTTGGGAGACTGCTTTTCTGTATTCATGGCTCGATTAGCACGTAGTTTCGTCCCTGATCATTCAAGCCAATGCATTCAGTTTCCCCCAGATTGGGTTACATTAATGTGCAATGAACCCAGGTCCAACCAGGGAGATCCAACCCATGCATAGATCCACAAATCTCTGCAAGTGGATCATTTTAACTTCCCCCCGCTGCTGTGGAAGGGGTTGTTTTCACATTAATGCACGCCTTAAGCAGACAGTGGCCAAACCATGGCAAAGGTTGAACAATGGCATAGGATGTGATTCTAATAATGGATCCATTCCAGGCTACCTAAAAAACAACCATCCATTTAAGGCCACCATGGAATGGGGGCAATTCAGATTGAGGCAGTGATGCCGGGTGTGTGTTAATCCTTCTCCTGTGCCATTTTCCTGATTTCAGTTACTCCTCCAGAGCTGTTTCTTAACCTGTGAAGAAAAGCATACAAATAGCAGCTCTGGAAGGATGCTTAGTACTGCGTGGTGGAAGGAACTTTCTTCCTAGCACCAGAACCGTTATCCAACTCTCCACTTCCCTTGCTTTCAAAATGACAGATCTCCCTGATTCCCACCATTCCCAGTCACCACCACCTCCGTCTCTTAGGGAGTCAGGGATAATCTATTTGTCCTCATTCAGTCAAGTGCAGATCCTAAATATTAATTCAGGACAGACAAAACAGTCTCTTCACGTTTAAAGAAAGAGGTGGCTTGTTGTCACCACTATACTTATTTATTTATTGTAGTTATAGTCCACCTTTTTCATTGAGACACAAATTGGATCACACAGCATAAGTCAGCAATAGTGCATGCAAAGAGACATCTAGTAAACACAGTGTAGATGGATACAACCCTGACTCGGATGGCTCAGGCTAGCCCAATTTTGTCAGATCTCAGAAGTTAATCAGGTCAGTCAATAGGAGACCACCAAGTCCAGGAGTGCTACACAGAGGCAGGCAATGGCAAAGCACCTCTGTTGATCTTTTGCCTTGAAAACCCTATGGGATTGCCGTAAATTGGCTGCAATTTGAAGGCACTTTACATACACACTTAGGTTGACACAATCAAATGAGGAGACATCTAATGAGCAATGTACTATGATTACTGAAATATGAATGAGTGTAGCACAGGGGTGGGGAATGTCAGGCCCAGGGGCCGTTTAAGGCCCGTGAAATCGTTTGGTCTGGCCCTTTGTGGGTCCTGGCAGATCTCTAGCTCAGAAGGATCTAAGACTGGTGATCCGCACCCTCCGGTGGACAGGAACAGCCTCTATTCAAGGCAGATGTGAGTTTGTTTTGTCAGAAAAGGAACCTATTTTCCCCCTTGCAGAAGAGTCATTAGCTATGGAGCTGCTAGGACAGCCCAATAAACTGTGTTAACCCTTTCCCACCCGGGCTGTGGGACAGAATGCGCGCGCGGGTGGGGTGGGGGGAGTTCTTAGGCAGCGTGTCCTCATTTCATCCCTGCAGGGGGAGGTAGCAGGAGCCGGCTGCAGAATCTGGCCCCAACCGCGTGGAGCAGGAGCAACTCCGTTGTGCAGCTGGACGGCTATGCCCGGCTGGTGCAAAAGACCATCCTGTGCCACCAGGTGGGCGAGTGCGCCACTGGTTGGATGCCTGCCTGCGTGCACGGGTGTGTGTGTGTGTGTCATCTGGGGCAGCTGCCTGCTTGGGGCTCGGTTGGCTAATTTTTAAGTTGATAATTTGGCACGGCCACCGAACGATGTTCTAAATATCCAAGTGGCCCTTGGTGGAAAAAAGGTCCCCCACTCCTGGTCTCAGTTAAAGGAACGGGCAACCTGTCTTTTCAGCCGCCTTTTCCTGACGCTTCTGTCCCTTCACAACATGAGGAAGTTGCCCGCGTGACGCTTTCCCCACTGCCCATTGGGTTTTTATAGGCCGACTTTCTCTACCACTTAAAAAGGACAAGAGTCCAGTAGCACCTTAAAGACTAACAAAAATATTTTCTGGTCGGGTGTGAGCTTTCGTGAGCCACAGCTCACTTCTTCAGATACAGCTCGAATGTGAATCACATCAGTCTTTAAGTAGAGGAGAGTGAATTCAGACAAGCATTAGTATGTAAATGTTAACAGTATGTAAATGTGAATAGCAGGCTTGATGGGATTAGGTGTGGTATGCAGAAGAGTCTGTGATGTCCAGGGGAGAGATGGGTGTGGAGAAACCAGCATTGGTCATGGGCCATGAATGCAAGGTCTTTATTCAGCCCACGTAAATGCACTGACTTTAGTTTGAATATCAACTGTAATTCAGCAGTTTTGAAGTCTTTAAGGGGCTCCTGGACTCTGGCCCTTTTTGACTACCGCAAGCAGACCAACACGGCTGCCCACTGGGAATTAGCTACCACTTAAGGGAGGCTCCAACCGGCTTACGCTCACCTTCCCTTCCCCTCTCCGCAACAGACCCCCTGTGAGGTAGGCGGAGCTGAGAGAGTGTGACCAGCCCAGCGTCGCCCAGCTGGCTCCATTTGCCCATTGGGTAACGCTTCAGGGGCTGGGTTGTAACTGGTCCAGCTGGTGACCCCCTCCTGCCGGCCCCTCCCCCTCCTCCCCCACGCGCCAAAGGCGAGGGGAGGGGGCGCGCGCGGACAGTGGCGGGAGAAAGGGCGGGCGGGGTCTTTCAGGCGTTGTCCCCGCCCCCTCCCCTGGCTGGGGCTGGAGGCCCCGCCCCCTCCCTCCCTCCCTCCTCCGCGGAGCCGGCCAGGAGCGCCATGCGAGGGGCGGCTGCAGACGGCAGGTGCCAGCGCGCCTCGCAGCACTGTGGCGCCGGGGCTCCAGCGGCCTCGGGAGGCTTTCCCCACGGGGGACTTGGAGCCGAGCATGTCGGTGGCCACCGGGGCCGGGGAGCCGGCGGCCGCCGCCGGAGCCGGCGGGAGCCGCGTTTTCTTCCAGAGCCCCCGCGGCGGCGGCGGCGGCTCTTCCCGGGAGGAGCCGGGGGTCGCCCCGGCGGCGGCGGCGCACGTCCAGCAGCAGCAGCAGCGGCGCCATCAGCAGGGCAAAGTGACGGTCAAGTACGACCGCAAAGAGCTGCGCAAGAGGCTGGCGCTGGAGGAGTGGATCGTGGAGCAGCTCGGGCGGCTCTACGGCTGCGAGGTACCCGCCGGCGGGGCCGGGCGGGGGCGGGCCCCGCCCCAATCCCCCCGGGGTCAGGTCGGGGCCGCCCCGCGGTCCGGGCGCCGCGCCCAGCTCCTGCCACGCAGCCCTGGGGAGAAAAGGCACGGGGGCCGGAGCCGCCTTTCTGCCCGGCTCCAGCCAGGAGGTGGCCGGGATCGAACGCGCGGACGTTCTTCCCTGTTCCAGCCAGGATCCAGCCAGGATCGAACGCCACGAACGTTCGAAGAACGTTCGTGGCGTTCGATCCTGGCTGGATCCTGGCTGGAACAGGGAAGAACGTCCGCGCGTTCGAAGAACGTTCGTGGCGTTCGATCCTGGCTGGATCCTGGCTGGAACAGGGAAGAACGTCCGCGCGTTCGAAGAACGTTCGTGGCGTTCGATCCTGGCTGGATCCTGGCTGGAACAGGGAAGAACGTCCGCGCGTTCGAAGAACGTTCGTGCGTTCGATCCTGGCTGGCACAGGGATAGAACGTCCGCGCGTTCGAAGAACGTTCGTGGCGTTCGATCCTGGCTGGCACAGGGAAGGACGTCCGCGCGTTCGATCCCGGCTGCGTCCTGGCTGGAGCCGGGCAGAAAGGCGGCTCCGGCGCCCGTGCGCTTTTCTCCCCTGGAGTCCGCCTGGGCCCATCTGTCCGAGCGAGGCACCCTCTGCGGCACCCTTGAGCTCGGCGCTGTTTCTGCATAGTGTTTTCTCCACCCACCCCGGCAATTGTCTGCCCATGCCTTCTGATGGAAGGAATGTCTGAAATCGTCGCCGTTTTGGAAGGGCTTTTAACTGTATGAGGACCTCCCTGGCCGGGCGGCAGGGGCAGCCGCCTGCAGGTGTCCCTGGCGATCTTGGGGCTCCCCTCGCTTCTTGTCCAGTGTGTGTGTGTGTGATTTGTCTTTTATTTTCCTGGAAAGGAAGAAAGTGGACAGTTCTCACTCCAGACTGCAAAATCCCCTTGTAGGGGGTGGGGTGGGGGGTCTCTCCAGCGGTCTCTAGGCATTTTGTGGTGGAGGGGTTTCTCGGTGCTTCTGCGTGCAGGGTCTCCTCCCCTGTGTCGCCTGACTGCATATTCCACTGTGGTGGTTCTGCCTACAGCAGCTGAGCTGAAATCCTGCGCCCTGCATGCGGAGAAGCTCTGATTTGCAAGGGTGATTTCTTCGCTGTTCTTCCTGGCTTTGACACCTCCTGCTTATGAGGTTGCCTGCTGTTGATAATTATAGACATCTTGTAAGATGATCAGTCTGCTCTGTGATCTCTCTGTGTGATGGCAAATTGCAGGTTTAGGAGGCAACTAGATTTAATTGGCTTAAAAATCCATGGTTTCTTAGGCTAAGTGGGGTCTCTTGACTTCATAATATTGTGGAAAAGGGGGAGACCGTAGTTGTCATTTTCCAGTTTCTGTTACCTTTGCATTGTAAATTCGACCCCGTGGGGCTTTGATAAGACTGGCAGTGATTAGATGTATTTTTAAAACTGAGTATTGCCTATCCCAATTTTCTCTCTAGCCAACTTGGAAGAAAAGAGATCAAAGCCCTTGGGGAGGGGATTAGATTTCAGTGTTTCTAAAGAGACGGTTTGGGGTGGAATGTGTCCAGGCTTGTGTGCACAGGCAAGCTAAATGGGAATCCGGTTTATTTTCTTATATACTGGGAATCTTTCTGTTGAAAGACCAGGGGCTGTTACATGGGAACAATGCTCAATGCAAGAGTCAACTTCAGTGGGGGTCGATGAGCAGGAGCCAAAGGGAATCATTCAAATGCTCATCAGGTTAGCAAACAGTGCACTCCCCCCTCCCAATAAAAAGAGAGAGTGATGGGAAGAACAAATGCTTGATTTCCGCTGCATTAAACAGGTTCTAAATGTGCCCTTGGGGACTTCTGTTCCTGTGACTTTGTCTGTTATGGTAGGTAGCTTCTTTTTCAACAGCAAGCTAGAGAAATAGCTTTTGTCTGTTATAAACCCAGGATTATTTAGTCCTGGCAGCTGCTGAATAGTTAATGTCAAAGAGGTCTGCTTCTCACTGAGTTGATGAACCTGGCTTTGGGCTGGAGTAGCCATTAAAACTGTGACTGAATGCTGTTCTAGCCCCACCACCTTCAATTCCCTGCATATTTCTGCCTAGATGACAGGAATCCTTCTTCTTATATAGTAGTTTTCTATGTGAGGGAATTCCTTTTTTTTGGGGGGGGAGTGAGTATTCTAGCATGTGAGGCCTACCCTGCAGTCTCAATTGGTATATTCCAAGTATGGATTTACCATTTTAGTGAGGGCTGTACTAGACTTGAAGGAGCCTGTTTTGTCTTATTTCTGCTGTGTCGCCATAAAGCAGGGGTAGGAAAGGGAAAATAGACCCTCTGCCCTCAACTTTTCATACGTTGCTGTCAGTCTCAGGCATTTGCCTCTAGCATCCCTCAAGCATACTCATCCAGACAGGTAGATCTGAAGCAGTAAAACTTTATTAGGAACTAAAAAGCAAATTAAAAGAACTAATTGCTCGCAGGCAAGCGAGGATAGCAATGGAGAGCAAGTACAGGCTACCTGCTTAAAAACGTTAGGACAAGAGAGTAAGATAAACATTGCTAGGCAAACGGTGTTTGTCCACTTGCTAGGCAATGTTTATCTTACTCTCATGTCAAGAGCCCGTCTGGATCTTGTGTTTAGTGAAGAACCTGACATTCTGCCCCCCTTAAGGCCCCTCCACCTCCCCTAACAATGGACGAGGGTTCTCAGGATAGGCTTCATGAAACTGGCGGACCAGGCGGGGGGCAGCTACGTGGTGTTCCGCCACCCACTCACCATGACTGGGACTTAGATGTTTCCAATGTACCAGGTAGTGTAGGGTCTTATTATGCACCCGAGAGTCCAAAATTTTGGAAATCTCGTTCTTCACCTTGAACCAACACCAGGGAACCTGGGGCAGGTTCGGGATGCCACTCGGAGGCAGCCACATAATTTTTAAACAAACTGATATGGAACACTGGGTGGATACCTTTCAAGGACTTAGGAAGATTGAGTTCCACTGTGACTTCATTAATGAGCTGAGACACCGGAAAGGGTCCCACATACTTTTCACTGAGCTTCTTACACGGGTGAGGGGAGCCAAGGTTTTTTGTGGACAGGTAGACCTTGTCTCCCACCTTGATGTCCCACCCCGAAGAACAGTGTTTGTCCACTTGAGCCTTGTACCGGCTTTTGGCCTTTTCCAGGTTCTTTTGCAACCAGGGCCAGGTGTTTTGCACTATGTTTACCCACTCATCCACCTCGGCATCGGTCTCCCCACCCGAGAGACTCACGTTTTCCAAGGGACCGAAGTCTTTACCATACATCACCTGAAAAGGGCTAAACCCAGTGGATTGGTGAGTAGAGTTATTATAAGCATATTCAGCAAAAGGCAAAAGATCCATCCAATCGTTTTGATGGTAGTTTACATAGCAACGTAAGTAACATTCTAGTACCGAGTTGACCCGCTTGGTCTGACCATCAGTCTGGGTGTGATAAGTGCTGGACAAACCTTGTTCCACCCCCACCAACTTAAGAAAAGCCCTCCAAAACTTTGCCACAAACTGTGGGCCACGGTCGGAGACCACCTTACGCGGGAAGGAGTGATATTTAAAGACATGTGACACAAACATACGAGCTAGTTTCTGAGCCATGGGAAGCCCCGTGCAAGGGACTAAATGTACTTGCTTAGAAAAAAGGTCCATTACCACCCATAGTACAGTTTCCCCCCGGCTGGGAGGAAGATCCATGATGAAATCCATGGTTATAACTTCCCAAGGAGCCAAAGGTGTCTTTAGAGGCTTTAAAAGTCCGGGCGGCTTCCCCATCACCTGTTTGGCGGAGGCACAAGTGGCACAGCTGCGAATAAGAGTCCAAGTCCCACCTCATTCCCAGCCACCAAAATTGCCAGCGCAAAAGGTGCAAGGTCTTGACGAACCCAAAATGTCCTGCTACTTTCGACCCATGGCCCCAACCCATCCCCTCCCTCCGGAGAGTCACGGGGAAGTATAATTTGTTTTCCAGAAACCAGCACCCGTCCCTTTGAACCATTTTGTCAGGCAGACTGTGCGTGGCTTCCTCTGCCTGACACACTTGAATTAACACAGTTCTGAAGGAGTCTGGTACCCCCTCCAAGGGGCCTGTTCTCCCTGCCTGTGAACGGGTGAGAACCGCCAGTCCGAGCAAAATCCCCTGCTGCTCCGGAGTAAAGAGCGAGTCCGTGGGACGGTCCACTTTACTCTGATACTGGGGGAGGCAGGAGACCGCATCTGCCAGGTGGTTCTGCTTGCTGGGTACATGCTTGGGACGGGACCGGCACATTTGTAATCCGAGACCCCGTTGGGTCGAGTGGGGTAGTACTTGGCACTTCCTGGCCGGTTGACTTGAGGTTGAGAGTGGTGGTTTCTCGTTTCCCTCCAGGAGTCACGCTGTTCCGATGGTCCTTGCCTCCTGTCCGAGTCATCTCCACCTTGGCCGGACGTTGAGTTGCAGGGGAAACTTCGGCTCAGGAAGGACAGGCGGCGGCAAAATGTCCCATTCCGCCACAAAGTAGACACGCGCCATTCTGAAAGCGTCGTGCCCTCTCCGCCGCTGGGGCAGCCGCCCTCCGCGTAGGCCAGTAATTCCCTTTGGGAGCTGCCCGCTTCATCCGCGGCCCCAATTCTTGTGCTTTACGTTGTTTAGACAGGTTCAGCAACTGCTGGCGGTTTTCATCTTCCACCGCTAGCTGGATGCACCCCTCGAGATCAGGGGAGTCCCCTTGCATGAAGGCCCAGTGTAGTATCTCTGAATTCAAGCCTTCACAGAAATACTGCACACGTGAAGCTTCCCTCCAGTCCACAACTTTACTAGCTAGCAGTTGGAATTCATTTGCAAACTGCATCACCAACTTGGATCCCTGGCGAAGCTGCAGCAGCGCCGTCTTGGCCCGCTCGCTTTGGTGTGGATCCTCAAAACGCCGTCTGAGTGTGAACATGAAGTCATCAAGGGTCTGCAGCGCACGGGTCCGTAGATCATACTGCTGGACCATCCAGGCCGCCACTTCTCCTTCCAGTAGCGAAGCCACATACCGCACCCGGCTCTCTTCCGACTGGAAAGCGGCTGACTGCTCCCTAATAAAACCATCCACTTGGATAAAAAAATAGGGAAGCTTGTCTCCAGAGCCGTCAAAGGACGACTGTAACTCCCTCCGGAAGACTGGTAGTTGTGGTGGGGGCGGTGGGGGCGCCGGCAGCACCGGGGTGCAGGTGCCTGCAGCGATGGAGGCTGTGGAAGTACGAGCAGCCCCAGGGGACCTGTCCCACCACGGGCGGAGCAGGGCGTGCTCGACGTAGCTCGTCCACATTTTGCCATAGTCCCTCCAGTAAGCCCCGCAGTGTAGCTACCTGTTCGACCAGTTCATGGTTTTGGTGCTGGAGGAGTCGGTAATCCTCGTCCCGCTCTCGCCACTTCTGCGTCTGGAGATCAAAGTCCTCGTCCCTTTCCTGCCATGTCTGTGTCTGGCGCAGTCCCGTGCCCCACAGCGGCTGTTCTTCAGGGACCCCCGTCGCCCCCATCCAAGAGCCGACAGTATAATCCCAGTCCTCCTCCGGCAAGACGGAGCCCGCTTCCCGCCACCGCCGGGTATTAACGTGTGAAGGTACCCACTGCCGAGGAGACTCAGCCAAAGCTGCAGGCAAACGTCGGGAAGTCCGGGCATGCCTCCATCCATGCCCCAAGACCTCGGTTTCTCCTCCGGAACCTTGGGGTTCACCGGCTCCTCCGGCAACCTAGGCTCCCCTTCTGAAACTGTGAGGTTCACCGGCTCTTGGTCAGGAGCAAGCGGCTTCGTAGTGTGGGGTACTTTGGGGTCCGGAGCTTCATTCATTGTGTGGGGGAGAACATGGCACCTCACCCCGAAAAAGGGAATTGCTATCCTAATGTCAGTCTCAGGCGTTTGCCTCTAGCATCCCTCAAGCATACTCATCCAGACAGGTAGATCTGAAGAAGTAAAACTTTATTAGGAACTAAAAAGCAAATTAAAAGAACTAACTGCACGCAGGCAGGCGAGGTTAGCAATGGAGAGCAAGTACAGGCTACCTGCTTAAAAACATTAGGACAAGAGAGTAAGATAAACATTGCTAGGCAACAGCGAGATAGGCATTTCCCATGAATGAAGACACAACACGCCACAGCTGTGATAACAGGCACTAATGAAGTATACACAGGAGCTTCCAAGCCCTGGGATCCAAGGACTTGACTTGTGGCCAGAACTTGGCCTGAACTCATGTCAAGAGCCCGTCTGGATCTTGCGTTTAGTGAAGAACCTGACTGTTGCTTCCATAGGCCCTCATATTGGATATCTGAGCTGGCTTGGGGAGAAAAGTCACTGAAGCAACTGGGGTGGTTTGGTTCCCTGCACTTGAATGCTGGTGTTTGTTTTTTTTTAGTAAGATTCTCACCTCCACTTTCTACTTCAACCAGGCAGATGTGAATAAACAAATATGGCTGCCCTTCCATGCCTATTTCAGCCCTAGGCTGTACAATACACTTGCATTGATTCTATAAGTACTACATCACAGTGACCTTTAGAATAGTAGCCTAACTGGGAACTAATAAGAGAACAAAAAATCTGACAATTGCTTCCATTAGAGGTTCCTGTAGTCACATGAAACATCAGTGCTAAAAGTGGAGGAAGCAAATCTGGATCTTCTTTTGGTAATTTTGTCATCTTCTATGGAGTTACCAGTAGCACGATGTAATGGTGGGTTCAAATACCCATTCAGCTGTGAATCTCACTGGGTGACCTTGGGCTGTGTCATTCTCTTTCCGCCTGACTTATCTCACGGGGTGGCTGCGAAGACAAACATGGCGGAGAGAGCTTGAGCTCCTTGGGTGTTTGGGACTGAGCTCTTTGGAGGCAGCTCAGGATAAAAACGTGGAGGGATTGCTGTACAACTCCTCTCACTCTAAACATGGCCCTCTTGCAGTTATATTTTGTAATCCAACAAGACAATAGTGTGAAGTCTGTATGTTCGTTTTCCTTAATTGTCTGTATGTTCGTTTTCCTTAATTGTGAGTATGGTACTTACCAAATTAGTGAATGCCATTAAATTAGTAAGTTACCTGTGAACCTTGATGGTAATGGTTTGGGGTGAGCATGTAGCCTCAGCTGTTCTCCTTTGCCTCCTCACTTCTCAAACATTCTCAGACAGTTTTAGAGTTATAGAGGATTGGTGGTTGTATTGCTGACACCTTCACCTTCACTTGTCTTTCCAATCTGGGATGGGGAGAAGGGGAAGTGGGCTGGTTACCTGCTCCTTCTGTTCAGAGCATCAAGTCCAAACATTCCTCATCCTCTGCAATCCTGGAATTTCCTTTGGGGATGGGAAGATGTTTAACATTGTCTCCCTTGCAAACGATGTTGGGAACGGCTGGGGGTGGTCTTCCCTGTGCTACAGCTTTACTGTGCCCTGCCCATCCCTGTGCTGTCCCCATCTTTGCTGTAGGGAGTGGCTGTAGTCCTGGGTTAGGGGAAGGATGCAATAAGAGGATCTGGAGAATGAGGTTGACCTGGAGGAAGTCAAGGGAGAACAATGGGGCAGAGCAAAGGAGGGGCTGGAGCTGCCCCTCAGTGGGATACAAGTATGGAGGAGGTGCTGGAGCTGCCCTTTGGCTTGAGGCCACCACTGCAAGTCTTTGCAAGCCTCCCCCCTAGATCTTAATAATTGAGGGCATTTGTCTCCCACTTCACAAACTGGGTGTGAAACATCAGTGTGGGTGGACTTGTTTCTCCATTTCTCTCCCCTCCCCCTCCAGCCCAACTTGTGGTTGGTCACTCACTCCAAAGTCCAAATTGGACGTTAACATTAGATGCATGCAAGTGTTCAAGAGATTATCTTTCAAGTGAAGAGAAGACATGAGAGGCTGCAAGCTAAGCATAAGACAGGTTTGCTCGACCTTTCCCCTCCAGTTATTTTTATGTTCCAAACAATTAGCTCATTCTAACTGGTGTTCTTGCATGCTGGGGAAAAACATATGAGTGGATGTAACTGTGTGCAATTGTAAGGAATCTGAGCAAGGAAAAATGGCTGGAGTTAGAAGTGTGGCAGCTTCTCTCTAAGCTTCCCACACAACATGTGTCAGAGCGGATGCAAGGATGGGTAAAATGGATGGATGAATGAAAAGATGTGTGTTTCTGAGGTGTAATGTCCATTTTGGCGTCATTGAGCTTGGTTCTATATTGGGGTGGCTTTCGGGGTAGAGGAAAACTAGCCTTTATGCGCTCCTTCCTCCTCCTATATAGTTCTAGTTTCCCTTATATGTTATTTTAAATAACTCATTGGGATACAAGTTGAATGTTGGGAATTGGCTTTTACATATAATGATGAAATACTCAAAATGCTTTACTAATTAAACATTGCTGCTTGTGAGTGTCTTTGGCTGCTGGTTGGGATTCATTCATTCTGAATTGAGCATGATTGAGTAAATGAATGAGTGAATTTTCAACCTGTACAAAATACTTTTTTTATTTTGTTGGGCTGGGTGGGCGAGAATGGCTTCTCTCCTTTCTTTAATTTTGGCATGCCCTTTGTAGCATGGGGTTGTTAAAGCATGGGAATATTAAAGCAAGATAAAACATTATGTGTTGTGCACATAAGGCCTTGTGTACTTCCAAACTATTTTAACTAAGATGATATAAACCCTCAAACAGCACTATATAAATGCTAAGTGTTGTCATTTGTGTGCCATAATTGTGGTGCATAGATCAGGAATGTTCAAAACCTGCAGACAGAATTCAGTTTTCCCTGTTTCTAACTGCTGAGGAAAATCCATTTGCCTAATGGAATGTGGATGTTCAGCAAATTTGCCTTTGGTACATCAGTGAGAAAGACTGGGTGTATTTTTCTTTTGATTTCACTGCATCATGGGTCTAACAGGCTTAAGGCAGCCTGAAGATATCTTGGGCTTGTGAGAATGAAAATGTTCAGCATTAAATGAATACATAATAGTTACCCAAATAACGTGCACAATTTTGAAATGCCACAATTGACCAGAATTCACGAGTCTTTTGGTAATGTCTAAACTCATAGTTCAGGAAGGTGACTGTGGAAATTTTTATTCTGGCTTTCTGCCTTGCATCTACTCGAGTTCAAATTCATGTTATTTGTTAACTCTGTATTTAACAGACTGAGTTTGTTGTTGAATCGTTCATACACTGTAGTCCACAGTAAGTTTGTATGGCTTATGTACCATGATAGTATATGAATTTACAATGACAAGCACAATCACTTAAATGCAGAGTTAGTGGGTTATGTGAATTTGCACTGAGGAATCTGGAAGGGCAAAGGTGAATATCTCTAATGTTTAATAGCTTGAAGGCATTTTCTATAGCTAGCTTTTCAAACCATTAATTATTTAGAACGTCTTGTCCAGAGCAGTATATAGGTAAAAGTTCTCCCCCCACCCAGTTTCTTCCAAAATAACTTTGCTGTAGTTTTGTATGAATGGTTCCCTTCTATGGAGTAACACACTGGCAGGTTGCAGTCTATATAGAATTGCAGTCTGTCTATATAGAATATATAGTCTATATAGAATTGCGGTATTAACAGTATGAGTTCACCCACCGAGTCTTAGTTGCTCAGCAGTTAAAACAATTCTGTTAACTATTCTGTAATATGTAAATGTATTATTTTAAAGCCACACCATTTTCCAAAGAGCAGGGAAATAATGTGTGGGGTACAATTATTTCTCTGTTATTATTATATATTGCAAGTGAGGATGCAAGTTTTTACACCAAGAAAAAAAAACCCCATAGCCTTTGGGAGTTTGTTAAGACTGATCCTACCTCTTCCTGTTACCTGGTTTATCCTAATTTATAGGTACACAAAGTAACCTCCTTTGGGATGTAATTCAGAATTGCAACAATACATGAGCTGGCTGTGTTCTCACCCGTTCTAACTGAAGGGGATGTCAGAGCTGGTAAAATATACTTGAAAAACCTTGTTGTTGATCCTTGTAAAATTAGTAAAGCCGGATTAAGGCGGTTCTCCTTATAGAAGTTGTACTTAGAATTCAGTTTTGATCCCAGAAGGCAGCCCTTCTGGCTTAACCCTATTATGAAATGAACCCCAGGCAGCCCTCTTGCAGTGCTGGTGCCGGCCAGGTGCAACCGGTTCTCTTCCAAGCTGTGTGTGGGAGGGTGGTGCTGGCCTTAGGCATCTTTCTCAGTGTCCCTGAACCTTTGGCTGCCTTTTAGCCAAGTACAGGAATGAGAGAACATTCTGATGGATGAATGGCTCATCCTGGGCCAAGGTAGGTGCTAGGAAGTGTGAAGCGGGTGGCTCGCATTCACCATCAAAGGGTAGTTGGTATGCACAATAGGAAGGCTTTATCTGATGGATGATCCCTGATGGCCTGTTAGGGCTGTAGCACAAATAGATACCAGTAGCTCCCAGAGATGCTTATGAATTAGGCACCTTAAAAAGTATGGAAACTTCTTCTGCATGATGGTTTCTACAATGTTTGGGGAGTAGATGTAATAACAGTCAAGTAGCTGTTTAGTGAATGTCGTTACTTTCCATGTATATGTTGATGAATTTTGAAAGCCAGTGATGTTGGCATTAGAAGTAACCACGTTGGTCTCTTAATCCACATGGCTAATAACATTTGTAGAAAGTAAGTTGTGGTTGCATGACATTGTGGGTCATACATGAATTGGCTTTGTCACAAGCTGTGTGCTACTTCTGGAATGAGATACCCATGGTAGTGTTTCTCGCCATTCTCTTTGCAGCTTCCTTTAAAAAAGAGATGATGAATAGCTCTCCACTTCTAGAATAAGAAAAAGGTTCACACCAAATGTTGTATGTTATAGTATAGAGCAGGTGTCCTCAGCCTTGTATATTTACAGATGCTCTTGGAATTTTGAGGAAAGGTAGTGGGTAGGACACCCAGATGGCTGCCGTGATGGTGTGGCCTGTTGTGCAGCGTTGGGCGACTCCACGTCACGAGTCATTTTACAGTGAAAGCAGCTGCTTTCGAATGGGAAGGTGCCAAAGCCATGCTTCCTGGAATCTTCTGAAGCGCCTCCAACACGGAGGAAGCAGAGGAAAGCCAGAATTGGCTCTCTGCTTCTGGGAGGAGATGTTTCTTGGCTTTGGTGCCCAAAGAAAGGAGGTGCACAGCTACTGGGGAAAGTTTCCAAGTCCAGAGACATAAGTGAGTTTAGAACCAAGCTGAGACATATCTGCCCCAGATGAGCTCAGCACTCTGGACAGTTAGCTTGTAGTGATAACTTGAATCTTCTTGGGCTTTTTGTTCAGCTGAAGACTCTTTGGGTTTCATTCCAAGTCTTGAGAACCAAGGGGGCACCAGGAAACATGCTGGTAAGTGCTGTGGTTCTCCAGGCACCATTCGGGGTGGGGGTTTGCTTAGAGCAGTGTTCTGTGGGTAATGGCTGCACCTGTTGCCATTTTAAATGAGTTTCTTTGTAGGTACGTCAGTGATTCCTGGTGGCCATGTTTGGGAAGATGAGCGCATGCTACAAAAGAAAATTGCCTGCTAATAGTATGATTGCCTTCCTGAATCTCAGTTTAGATATTTGTCACCTTGGCTTGTAAAATGTGTGATCTGCAAAATGGGAGTTTTATGAAGTCCTTAGTTAGGTCTCAGCATGTAATTGACAGAGTGTCGGACTTCTGGGAACTTTTGGGAAGTACAATGGGTCTATAGTAGTTGGCAATAGTGCTTGTAAACAGAGCAATGAGGAAGGGAGTTGAAACTGTAAATACGGTCTTCAGAGAAAAGATTGTATGTAGGAAAAGTATTGAACAATGGCTTTAATAGAATTCTTCATAGCGTGTGTTACTTTGAAAACCTTGAAACCTGATGTGTGTGATATGACAGAGCTTTCTATATTTAGGACATAAATTATTCATTATTCAGGGAACTCTTCAGTATTTTTAACAAAAGTAATGGGTATGATAAAGCAGAAGGAAGTGATTTCAGGACGGTTAGTTCCTGCAGTAAGAATGCAATTTAATTACTGAAAAAAAGAGGGCAAGTAGATTGATGTGCATACAGTATATGCTGAAACCAGATGAGAATCTGAAAACACGCAGAGTTGATTTTTAAGTCCCAAATGCACTAAAATGCTTTCTATATTCTTAAACGAGGTCAAATAGGAATCAGGTGTGTATATTAACAATTTTGTAATGGAAGTGTTTGAGAGCAAATATCACCTCAAACCTAGTTTTATAATACACAATTGACAGAGAATAGAAAAACATTAATACTTCAGCCTGCTAGTAATGGGGTGTTGGAAGCAGCCCTCACAGTAGGATGCCCTTCATAATCCTATGCGGCTCACCCTGCCCCTGTCGAACATTTATTTGTTTGCTTCATTTATCCCCTGCCTTTCTCCCCAGTGGAGCCCCAAAGCAACTTACAGCACCCTCTTCTTCTCCATTTTATTTTCTCAACAACCCTGTGAGGTAGGTTAGGTTGAGTGCCTGTGATTGGCTCAAGGTCATTCAGCAGGCCTCCATAGCAGAGAGGAGATTCATATCTGGGTCTCCCAGACTCTAGTCGGACACTCCAGCCAGTACACCACATCATGATGAATTAACTCAAAGGAAAATAGAACACTGACGTCACTTCAGCTTCTCTCCCTTTTGGGGCAGCTGTCTTCATGCGTTGTGGTGGGTGGCAATGGAGGAATGCCTGTCAAGAGCATGTCTTTCTGTTGAACTGACCCTTTGTGCATAGCTTATTGGCATTGCCAGGCCTTCTTATGGTGTGCAGTTCCCTTTTACTTCTGTGCCTGATTCTGGTGCAAAACTTGGCTGAGCCAGAAAGAGATCTGTGGGGTTGTTGGTGGTAATGCTCTGAGATATGTATGTCCTTTAACATCCTTGATGCTTTCCAAGCCTGGGGAGATGAGATTGCAGTGGCCAGGAGGAAGCACTGTTTGACTACATTGGGTAAGCAGGAGACCATGAGGGTGTGTACAGAAGTGCACAGAAATGGAAGTCACTGTGCTCTAGAAAGCTCACTCAGCACATTATCTCACACACATTTCTCTTGAACAGAATTCAGGAAGAACAATACCTACCATGTTTAGCTGCAGGGGATGGTGGAGAATGCTGATAAACGGGAGTCCCTGTGACATCAGGAGAACTCTGGCTTCTCTTTGGAGCAGTTTTTCAGGTGTAAAATTATGAATTGTCTTTTTCCAGAAGTGCTGCATGATTACTTTTTTGCTTGGCTAAATACAGAATTTTTCAAACATCACTTTAAACAGACCACCCACTAAAAGCATGGGGAAGAGGCAAAAATGATAAGGGAGTCAGCGTCTGCCATGGCTCATTTGAAGTGAATATGGAAGGAAGACAGGCTTGACCAGAGAAAGCAAAAATAATGCTGGGTTCTTGCCTGCATACTCACTGACCCCCCCAGTTGAAAACGCATTGTTTTTATATTGCACCCAGGTTACTAAATTACCACCCCACCAACTGATCCATAGACATTTTAAAACTAATGGGCATGATCCAACCAGAGTTAAACATGTGCATGACTGTCTCCTGTAGAAATCACAGAGCTTAAAAGTGCTTTGTTTTCTTTGACTTGGGCTTTTGGAACATGTTACACTCCATTTTTAAGATCTGATAGTGAAGGAGCTAAAGGAAGCTTTTTAATCTGGTGGTTTTACCCAGTGCAATGTTTTTTTCCAGGGCAGAAGTGGAGCTTTTATATCTTACAAGCAGGTGTTATGCCTGGATCCTTCAGTGGTTGTTTGGGTTCTTTGCACCCTCCAGCCAACGCTGGAATGAATAATAGTTGGAGACCCGCTGCAACTTGCCAAATGGTTTAGTTGGTTGGTTATTATTTGGGTTGAAATAACACTTTCTGGATCAGTGGCATGGAAATGACACCAGTCTAGATTGCTTTGTGAACGTGTGCACTGGCTTGGACTTGTGCACCAAACTTTTATCTCGTTTAACTTGTGGACTTCTACTGTTCTACTTCTGTGGTTCTACTGTTCATTCAGTGCATGTGCTTTGAGGGTTTTTTTTTGTGACTGCTTGTTTTATTTATATACTTTATTTGTATCCCAGTTTTCTCCCCAGCTGGGGCTCAAAGTGAATCACAACACTCTCCTCTCCTCAATTTTATCTTTACACCAGCCATGTGAGGTAGGCTGAGAGTGTATCACTGGCAAGCTTCCATGGCAGAGTGGGGATTTGAACCTGGATCAAGATTCTAGTCTGACACTTCAATGGCTACACTAGAGATGTGAGGGCCCAGGAAAAATTTGGGAGAAGTCATGTTTTTTTCTGAGCTCCCCTCATTTTCCCAATGGAAAATTTGGAGGAGCCCCTAGTCCCAAAAGGAGCTCTGCCCTTTTTTGCAGCTGAAAAGAGTCTTTGGGGGGGGGGGGCGTTTCTGTTTGTATGGGGAGGAGGTAGTTGTGAATTTCCTTCATTGTGCAGGGGGTTGGGCTAGATGACCCTGGTCGGCCCTTCCAATTCTGTGATTCTGTCAGTTAGGATGAGGGGAAGTGTGCAGCGCATGCAATCTGTGGTCCTCTTTAATCCCTCCACTACAGTCCTCTTGAGTGAGGAAAAAAACTTGTCATATAGAACATTTTACTCATTCCAAATGTACAGCTTGAAAAAAAAATGAGGACCTTCTCAATTTTTCCAGTGGAAAAAATTGGGAAATTTTGGAGGCCGCTGGGGAAAAAAAGTATACTGTAGACATAGTATTTTTTTGGTTAAATATAAATATTTTGGCAATGATTAATATGCTATAATGTGTTTAATGTTCAGATAGATACTTTTATTTACAGCCATTGGCCAGCTTACAAAATTCAATTTAATGTTCAGTGTTTTCGATACTATAAAGTTGAGCATAATATTGAAACATGCTAGCAGTCCAACCTGTTGCGACTCTATGAGAGAGTTTCTAGCCCAAAATTACACATCCTTTGAATTACTACAGAATTTGTTTTCTACCTTCAGCTTTTGTTTGCAACTCTTTCTCAAGAATTGGGTATACTTGCCATTTTCTTATACAACAGGAAAATGTTTACATTTTGAAATTCCACAAATGTCAAATAGAACAATTTTATGTTGACTAAGTTATAAATAATGCATTTCATGTTGTTAAATCAGTAAAAGGAGCATGGTGGGGGGGGGAAGTGTTGTATATGTTTCCATTTTCTCCCCAAATTTCCATTTTTTTCTGTGTGACTTCAAAATTTCCTGAAATTTTGTATCTATCCTACACCCGCTACACTAGGAGGCATCTCTGTATACCACTTTTAAAGGAGGAAATGGACTTTTGTATGACAATATAAAAATATTTATCTATTTGGCTTGCAGTTGTTCACTATTTCAAGTAGAAAAAAAATCCTATTCTGCAGAGAACGACTCTGTCCCCCCATTACCCTGGTGGCTTAATGAAAGTTGCTTTGGTGTAGCTTCTGATGCCATTAGAGCAGGGGTGTCAAACTCATATGTTATGAGGGCCGGATATGACATAAATGTCACTTGGTCGGGCCGAGCCATGTGTGCCAAATCAAACAAACAAATACCATAAAATATAATGCCGGGTACTAGAGATATGAACTTAATAGAAGACACAGGTAAAGTCAATTAATGATATTATTTTTGTTATTGTTTTAAGCATGTTTGTATTTTAAGTAAAAAATAAAGTAAAAAAATAATATCATTAATTGGTTTTGCCTGTGTCTTCTATAAAGTTTGTATTTCTGGTACTTGGTCTTTAATTTGATCTGGACTGGAGGGTGACTGCCTTGGCTGGCAGAGCTAGATCTATATATTTTTTGAAGTGGGGCAAAAGTACAACATAATGTCCCTGTATATTATATACATGTTTTTCTCTATATATAGATATATAATATACGTATATAATCACCAACTCAATAAACGAAGTCTGTTTTGAGAAGGGAAAGGTGAGCTACAGCAAAAGAGGAGAGAGGAAAGGGGTGGCGGGAAGGAGAGCTGGAAAGCAAGTCCGATGGGAGCTTTGAGAGAAAAGCTAGCTACAGAAAAGGTGGGCCTCACCAGGATCTTGCATTGAGTCATGGCTGCGACCCTTTTTACTGCTGCGTCTCTGAAGCCCCCTTGCAGCCAGGAGCGGCAGTGTTGCCGCCTCACCTGCTTGCAGCTCAAGCAGAGCACCTCTTTCCTCCTCTCCCGGGCTCCAGAGATAGCTGTTCAGTCCGCTCTGGGGCTGGGGAAGGCAGAGGCTGGGCAGTGCAATGATGACCTGCAGTTTCTTGGCTGAAAAGAGCTCATTTTCTGGCTTGCAATTGCGTCATCTAAGCCCACCCCAAGATCTGGTACTGTTGGCTGGCAAGCATGCAGTGGGAATGAGGGGGGGAGCGGGGGTGGCTGCCTTGGCTCTGCGGGCTGGATGAAAGCCCTCGGCGGGCCTGATCCATCCCACAGGCCGTATCTTTGACACCCCCGCATTAGAGTAACTTGAAAAGCCCCAGACTACGTGGGGTTATCCCATGATATGGCTCCTCCTCATGTTGTAATTGCCCTGGTTTCTTCCCATGTGGGCTGAGGTTTATTATGCTGACTGATGGGAAGGAGCCACACTACCATGGCAATTGCATCTCCAGTGCAACATCTCCAGTGCAACACAAGGTGTCCTGGTGCTGGCGGATACAAAGGCCAGAGGCAGGCAGTGTAGTCAGGAAACCAGTCCAAGGTTGAGTACCGTGTTGTCCAAGGTTGAGTACTGTGTTGTCTAGGTCCAAGTCCAAAGTGTCAGTACTGGATGGGCAATCTAGGTCCATAGTCAGGTATGGTTCTGAGGTCAGAGTAACAGGAGTCCAGAGAATAGCAAGAACACATAGCCAATACACGGAGTGTGTGCAGCGAGTTGCTCCTACAATGGACCTCTCTCATTGCCTGCCTAAATAGGCCCTTATCTTGTTGGGATAGCAGACCAGCTGTTGCTCATTTGGCCATTTCTGTCAGGTTCTTCACTGAACGCAAGATCCAGACGGGCTCTTGACATGAGTTCAGGCCAAGTTCTGGCCACAAGTCAAGTCCTTGGTTCCCAGGGCTTGGAAGCTCCTGTGTATACTTCATTAGTGCCTGTTATCACAGCTGTGGCGTGTTGTGTCTTAATTCAAGGGAAATGCCTATCTCGCTGTTGCCTAGCATCTTATTCTCTTGCCCTAATGTTTTTAAGCAGGTAGCCTGTACTGGCTCTCCATTGCTAACCTTGCCTGCCTGCGTGCAGTTAGTTCTTTTAATTTGCTTTTTAGTTCCTAATAAAGTTTTACTGCTTCAGATCTACCTGTCTGGATGAGTAGGCTTGAGGGATACTAGAGGCAAACGCCTGAGACTGACAATTTCGGCATTCCAAGCCCAGTGGAGTGTATCAGTCTCATTACTGTTGTGGGCTAGTGATCTACTCTGGGCTTGTAGCCTGGCACTTCGTTGCTTTTCTTGTATTTCTGTTTTAAGCCTTCTGTGCCTCTGCTCCAGTGGCCTTGGTGAGCCCTCCGGTGATGCTGACTGTGACTGGATCTCAGGCACAGCTGGATCCCCTGAGCTGGAAGGCTTTAGAAACAGTGAGGCCTCCTCTGCCTGCTGCTACTCCTCTGTTCTCACACTGCCTTCTGTCTCTGTTTCCTCTAATCTGAGGAAGTCTCAGCAGGCTGACCCACGACACAAGGAAGAGCTAATTATGAATACTTTCATGTGGCTTATTAACTCCTTTTTTAGAACTTTGTAAAATCCAGTTTACCTTTATTTTGCTGCTGCCTCAGAAAAAGTCTTTATAATATAGAAGGAAGGATTGCACATTACAGGTATCCTTAGAAGGGATATATCCAGAAGCTGAGAGCATCCTCCCCTCTCAGTCATGGGGTCCATGTTCCCAGAGGCTAGGCATGGTGTTGGCATAGAGAGCAGATGATGCCACCAAGTTTGGTGCATAGTACAATGGCTTAGTAATGGCATAGTATATGGCTTAGTTTCTGCCAATAGCCCTTTACTACCTACTGGTGGTAGCTAAGTACTGTTTCACTCTCTCTCATAAGAATGAATGACAGCCATTCTTTGGGTAGTAACAGGGACAAGGGGATGGTTTCATTTGGATGAGGTCAGAACTGTGGACAGATAGCCACAGCGGCTAATGGTTTTATTCCTCCATCAGCTAGGTTTAAGTTTAAATTCTAGTTACTTGTTGAGTGGAAGCCACTGAGAAGGTTTTGCATACCTTCTTCAGATAAAAACCCTCAGTCCGGAACCTGAGTTCCATTTTGTGATGTGATCCTAGTTTGTGATGGAAGCCTGGGAAACTGTCTTTCTACTAATTATATAATCTGTTCTTCAGGGATGCTGCACTATGCTTGAGAACTGAATGATTGTAGAGGGCAGCGTTCCTTTCCCCAGTCCATACAACATTTGAGTATCACTTCTTCAGCCAAAGAATGCAGTGAGGTGAAGTCAACTTGTCTACCAACTGGAGTTTGGCATCTGCTATGTTGGAAGTCATGTTAACAACCCAAAGTTAAAATGGGCAAATTAGCTGCCATCCTCCTACTCAGACAGTAATCTGTATGGTGCTCCATGTTGAACAAACCATTCACCACTGGTAGGGATTGCTGTGAGATTTTCCGTATATGTGTAGGTCTACTTCAAGAAGCATGGCATGATACATTGACAGCCTCTTAATCTGAAGCATACAGTCAGAGCTACTTCCTTAACTTCTTGATTACTACTGGATCAAACTCTACATCTGGTTAAAGCATACATTTCCTCCTATAGTGTGTTGTGTGTGTGTGTGGGAAGTGGACAAGGGTTAACTTGGTTTGGGATTTCTTTCTAAAGTTTGTTACTGATGTTCACTTTGGGGATATGGAAGTAGGTTTCACAGTGAAATATTTGTATCAAGTATTCAAATATTCACTTTCCAGAAATAAATATAAAGTTGTATTAAATGTGTGGCTGTATTTGTAGTGTACAGCATTCCAATAGAGGAGCCTTGAGAATTCCTTTAACCCCTTAACTGGTTGAAAACTTCCCTTCTGGTTTGTGTACTTGGACAGGCAGCATGGTGAAGCAGAAATAACATGCATCCTTAGCTGAGTGATACAGCTCATAGTTGAGAATTTTGAATAAACCTTCATTGAATAAACCTTCAGGTGCTTTTCTGCAGGGGATCCCTATACCCGTTATGAAAGCAAACATTCTGGAGTACTTTGGTATTGATGCCTTCTACCTGTGGTTAATAAGCCTAATAATTAGACAGTACGAAAAATTGTTCCTGCATCCTGTAGTCAAATCTATTGCAGCGCTTTCAGCTTGACATATAGACTTCTGCAGCCCCTCATTGCTCCCCTGCAGGCAGGCAGTGCATTTTACCATCCTGCCCACACAGAACATCTGCGGCCATTTCATGCAGTTGATATTGTAGATAAAAATGCATCCTCTGAGCCCAGGTCCACTGGATTATATCTACTTGTGATTTCTGTTTGAAACCTAAAATACTATAAAACTGAATTTTCTCTGCTTACACCCATTTTGCTTTAAGCCTATCCAGTTCACAATTCAAAACTGGCTTTGGCTTTCTGTCTGCAGCTGGTGGCATTCAGAATTGTATTTTGTGTTGGCACCTTCTCACTGTGTTCAGTTGCTGGGCCTGCATACGCTCCAGGGGCATCATGGGCAGGCCATGCTTCATTTTAAATTGGCTACATTTTGAGCGTATGAGTTACTGGTGCATGTGTACATTTGGTGGACTTTGTCATGTTGGTGCATGCTCAAGTACTTACTGGATTAAGCTAGAGTTCCCAGGCAACAATATGAGAGTGGGCAAGGCTGAAGTACTTGAGATACAAACTGTGAAGCTGTTCTCTACTCCATCTACCCCTACAGGCAAGCACTTGGGGAAATTTATCCCCCTCCCTTTTGTATGGCCCAATGAGCCCTGGAAATGCAGTTCAAGATCCCATGTATACCAAACATTTGCAATACAGTTTAGAACAGTATCAAGCTGAGGGTATTGCTGATAGTTGCCATCTGATTGCAATGTGGGATTGTTTGCCCATCACTGATATGTATGTGGACCTTATTTAACATTATGGATTCATGTGGACTGAGTCAGTCAGTGGGGCTTCCAAGTAAAGGGTTTAGGCTTGCTGCATTAGTGCAAAATGAGCAATGGCCCCTTTCCTTTCTAGTGTTACGGTATGTTGATGAGGCTAATAGGTAACAATGCCGTTCATGTGGTAAATGTTAGTGGGCTTAAATACACTTGGGTACCGCTTTGCTTATTTTATGATGTACCTGAAACCTGGCTCTGAACAGCTTTATCCTTTGGATGTCATAAATATTAATACATAGGCCTTTGGTTAGCATGAATGAAGTTATATGTCCACCTACTTCAATGAATGCTGCCATGTGACTTATGTACTGTGCATAGGAGACCTCAGAATTGAGTTGGTTGCCATGGTTACTTACAGGCCTCGTTCATATGCTGCAGAAGCAGTAAGCTTTGCAGCATTTAGAGAGGATTTGCACGTTCAGTTTATGTACATGATTAACTTATCCTCTCTGGTACTTTGAAGTGGTGGGGTGTGTTGAACTTTCTATTCTGGCTCTGCATGTGAAGAATATCTTCACATGCTTTTTGTTGCAGAGGTATTAAGATAATTGGTGGCATGTGACCTGCCCTCAGCATTACATTATGATGCAAGGAAATGCATGAATTAGTTCGTATAACCAATTATCTTAATACCTCTGCAAAGTAATTTCTACTTTGAACATCCTTGGAGTATTTTATACAGCAAAGATCTACTTTTTCTGGATATTGTGCAACAGAAGCTTGCAGTACTAGACCTTTTCTCAAGCTATTGTCTAGTTCATCATTACAATGAGAACCTGAGCAATGGCTAAAGCTTTATAAAGATTAGAAAATCCATAGTTTCATTTTAATAAGACAGAATTTGCACATTCTTTGACATGCTGCATCCAGCTGTTGCTTCATGCGTAGTATCCACATATCACTGTATAGTGTAAAGGTTGTTTTGTGATATGTGGATACTACGCATGAAGCAACAGCTGTTCAAAACAGAAATTACTTACCTGTAATTCAGTCTACAGATTCTTATATAATAACAGTGACATGATTTAAATATTAAAATTGTTGACAAATATGCCAAGTAGACTCGCGTTTGGATGCTTGAGAGCTTAAGCACCACATTTTAAATGTGGCATAGTATTAATAAAATGTGTGTATCAATGGTGTTTATGCATGGCTGGCTGTTAGATCTCAAGAGGAGCTGTAAATTAGAGCAGTGTGAAGTTCTTAATCTGGCAGCCCCACTCCCATCCTTGAGGAAGAGCATGGGGTGCATACTCAGTTTTCCTTGCAAAGGAATATGTTCAGTCAAATAGGATTGTGGTGAGTTTGATACCTTTTTAGACCTGGAAGCAGGCTCTGATTAGATCTTCAACTTCATGGGAGATGGTCTCATAGATTGTGCTGTGGAGTGCTGTCTGTTCTACAGCAACATCATCAATATAGCTAATTCTCTACCCAGCCAAATCTGAGGATACTTAAATCCAGGACAAGACGGATCTTTCTGCAAACGCAGACAATATCACAGGTTTGCATACCTGTGTATCTGTTGTGCTTGTTTGACTATGTCCCAATTAGGGTTGTGCATATCGATAAACCCGAATTGAAAATAAACCCGAAATTAGCCGTTTCGGCAATATATGTGTTTTGGCTTTACCGAATACCAAAACCTGGGAATAAAGAGCAAGCCAAATAACTGATTGCTTAATCAGTTGAATAGGTAGTCGGCTTTCTTCGGCTTCAGCTTTCTTCAGGCTTTTCCCTTTGGGAATTTTTTTAATGAGCTCTGGGGGAGGCATTTTTGGAGGTCAGAGTTCCCAAGTTTTCAGGGTAGCTCCAAGGGACTCTACTTGCACTCCTTAACTACCATTTGCACATAGTTCTTGTTGCTGTTTTCCTGAGGGTTTCTTGTTCAGGGAATGGCCGATGGCCTGCCCCCCCAACTTGGGTTGTGCCTATGCCCAGCAGAGCTGGTTGGTTGACTGGCTCCTCTTCCCTCCCTGCTTCGTAGATCTGTGGCCCTTTTCCAGGCTATTTCCCCTTCCTAGCCCTCCTAGCCCACCCCTGATCCCTCGTTTTACCACTATGTAATGTGTAGAAGTCTCAGAAGTTAAGCAGGGTCAATACCTGGATGGGAGACTACCAAGGAAAACTGTTATCTCTTTGGGTATTTACAGGAAGACCAACATAGCTGCATGGCAGCTAGCAATTCAAATGTATTTTAGGGAAAGTGTAGTATTCTTACAATACAAAATGATATTTACTCTTAATGGCTTCGTTATTGCTAAGTGGGCATAAAATTATAAGTGGAGGAAACTATTAATCCCATAATCTTTCTAGTATGTAGTAGCTTGAATCTCATCTGCCATTCTGTTACCAAGTCATATAACTTATCTCATTGATACTTCCGAAGCAACTTGCACTACAGATGGAAACAGTTACATAATCCTAAAAAAAGTGACTATCATTCTCAAACTTCTTGGAAGAGAAGAAATAAAATTGAAGGCCCAACAGAATCTGAAACTACCATCAATCCAACATAACCAATCCCCAACCTCAAAGTCTTAAAAGGCAGTAGAGATGGCCTTGCTGGGTCCCCACACATCACCCAAAGAGTTGCTTAAGATGGTATAAGAAGGGCACCATTGTGGTGGTACACCAGCACCACTGAGATACAGCAGCTGGCAACTTATTCCTACAGTAGGCTGAAACATCATAGGGTATGTGCAAGCTGTATCTGATCTGGACAAGAGCCCATTAAATGTCCCCTGAGGTCCCCTGCATCCTCTTGCTTCTCAACCTTGACCTTTGGGATGAGAACATCCTCTGCAACTGCTCTCTCTATCCATCTTTCAATGCTGTGTGACAAGAATCTCCTCTCCTCACAGTTCAGGGCCCTGTTTTTCCATTGACCCCAGAACTAATTAGCAGCTTGCCTTTCAAAGACCTATAGAATGGCATAATATCAATAAAAATATTTCATATATCATAAAAGGAAACAATATGGAAACAACAAGCAGATAAATACAGCAGCAGAAATAAGAGCTATAACAAAATAGCAAAGAACTTGAGAGAGCCATGGATCTGATATTCAGTTATAAAAGAGGCTCTCAGAAACAACCTGGTGTCGGCCAGCCTATAAACTACTACTGGCAGCATATGTCACTGAGGACAGAATTCCATAGTCTCTGTCCTTTCTCAGAGTATGCTGAATAGGAGCTAATATTAGATTCCTCTTGAGCTCCTAAGAGGACTCATCACATTCCTTTCTCCATTCAGGTCCTATTAAGGCAATAGACTAGCCATGGCATTAAAACTTTCCAGAAATCTTCTATAACCAAGTGTCTTGGTGCAGGCGAGGAGCGAGGGCTGTAAGCGTAGTCTGGGGAACAGTCCAAGGTCATTCACAGTGAAGGCAGAGTCCGAGATATCAATACAGGCAAGGGAAGTCCAAGGTGTTAGTCAGAGCTAGTCCAAGAAGTCAGGATACCAGGAATCCAAAGGATAGCAGGGAAACAAGGCCGGTACACCAGGAGGTTGGTGACAAGTTGCTTGCACAACAGCCAAGCCTAACTGATGGCTTAAATCCCTTCCCCTGCTGCTGTAGCAGAGCCAGCTGATGCTGATGAGGCTGAGTTCACAGGTGGTGCTTCAGCCCTGCTCTTCCTCATCACTGCTACCGGGGAGGTTCCTGTGTAAAGCCTTCAGTCTAGTACTCTGCCATCTCTGCTGCATTGCCAGACGAACCTGTTTTCTTCTCTGCTCCAGTGGCCTTGGCGAGGCCTCTGGAGACACTGCATGTTGCAAGGTGTCAGGTCCAACTGGAGTCCTTGAGCTGGCAGGCTGCAGGCATGGTGAGTCATCTCCTGACTTTGGCTGATCCTCTATTCTGGCCTCTACTTCCTCTTCGTCAGAGGAGGTCTCTGCAGGCTGACTCTCTGCAGGCTGGCTCATGACACCAAGTCCCATAACCTCTGACTTCAGTTATGACCATAAGGGGTGGTTGTAGCAAAGTACTCTGTCACTAATGGCTACTAGTTTACTGAGTATTGTGCATTTGGAAGGTTTGATCTTTTTATTTTGGTTTCCCCCATGCATTGCAATACACTGCAGAGCTTCAGTAAATATTATTGAAATTTCTGCTCCAACGGTTATAGTATTGGGTAAGTTGACAGGCAGGATATACCCTGGAAGACATCTGGGACCTCATCCATAGGTCTCACGTTTGCTGAGGTTTGACTATGAATGTCATGCCATTTAACATGTATGCAGTGTGAAGGTCACTGTAGTATTCTCTAACTTCCATATGTAGGCCTCTGTTTGTCAGTACGTATTGGTAAAATCTAAGGTGATTTGGAGAACTAGGGAATGTTGGCCTACAAAATCAGGATGGCTTTCCATTCTTAGTTGTGTCACACTGAATAGACTCAAAACTAGGCTGCTGTATTTTCTTCTTTGCTCTCATTCCTGGACTATACTTCATAGTAAAGTATAATCATTCCTTGAAACTCCAAGTGTATTATATGTGGGTACTTCATTTTTAACATTGTTCATAGGGTTTTTACAGAATGAGAGCACAACCAGTGCTGCCTATTGAAAAATCTCAGACGATCTCAACAGGATTACTTTTGTGGTGGGCTTTTGCTTCAAATGTTAAGAGGGTAACTGTGTAACTGAGAAATTGATTCAGCCTCCTTTGTACACTGAACCTGCTTCTGTGCAGGCTTCAGATGACGAGCTTAACTGCTGGTCCTTGGGATTTGTTGCTTCCAACAATGGCAGCAGCAGCATTAACATGTTTATTGCTGTGTACAAATCTGAGTGCAGTATGATACAGAATGGATGTACATATTTTGTGGGCATAACTTAGAGCAGACAGGTCTTGACCCTTAAGGAAAACACGTAGACTACAAGTGAAACTAGCTGGTTGATCAGAAACCCCTACTGCAGGCGTTTCCAACGTGGTGCCACCATAGTACGAGTACCTTTACTGTGTGACTGAAGGGAAGCCGTGGCAGCCACTTTGTGGATGTCCGTGCTTCCTGCGGCAGCTCTTTTGTGGCTGCACCCACCACACTGTGTCAGAACTCCAATGGTGCCCACAGGCTCAAAAAAGTCAGGGACCACTGCCCTACTGGGACACCAGTACAACAGGATCACTTAAAGTTTTCATCAAAAGTCTAACATGATAATACTTCCTCATCATGTCCAGCTACTCTGATTCCTGGATATTTCTTTTTAAATGTTTTTATTTCTATCCCATTTTTTCCTCAGGGACTCAAAGCAGCTTTTCACATCATTCCTCCTTCACTAAATCCTCATAACAACAACCTTGTGAGGGTAGGTTAGGGTAAGGGACTGTGATGGGCCTGAGGTCACCTGGTAGGCTTCCATGGTGTTGAGCAAGGGATTCGAACCCAGTCATCCCAAATCCTAGTCCTGCATTCTAAGTACTGCATGAATGATCCGCACATCTTACAACAATGGTAAATCACCTGCCAGGTTTTGTAAATTGTCATATTGGGAACTGATGTTCAAATCCTGTGATTTTGGCCTATTGGAGAAGGGATGAATAATCTACTTGAAAGTATGAAATTTTTCCTAAAGTTGAGATCTTGATATGTCTGATATGAGGAGAGAGGGCACAGGACTCTTACGGTATTCCTATAGTATTAGCTTTATTTACAAATACATGTGGAGCACATGTAAAGAGCCAGTGTGGTGGTCTTGGTTAGTGTTTGCCAGTCACCAAAGTATGGACTCCTCCTTGTCCAGCAGAGAGAGTGAAGACAGGCAAGGAGTGAGCTGGATACCACCACAGAAGAATGGAGGTGATCTGTTAACATGTGGAATCCAAAGCTAATCCGCATGGCTAGTGTGGACTGTAGTCTTTGTTAGTCTGGAGTTTTTCAGGACAGGAAGCCAAGCCTTATTCATTCTTAAACTCTCTTCTTTTCTGTTAAAGTTGTGCTGATGTTTATGAATTTCAATGGCTTCTCTGTGCAATCTGACAAAATAGTTCTACACATGTTAACAGATCACTTCAGGATACAATGATTCCATATTAACATACCACACCCTCATTAGCACATTATCTTGATACTTACAGGACAATGATTAGCACGTTACCTTTGATAATTTTTGCAGGACAATGATTCAGCTCAAACCCAACCCCTTTCTGACTATATATTACTCTTCCAACATACTTGACACTGAGAGACACTGTCCTTCAGTGTTACTCCTCTGAAGATGCCGGCCACAGCTGCTGGCGAAACGTCAGGAAAGAAAATACCAAGACCACGGTCACACAGCCCGGATAACCTACAAGAACCAGATTATGTTTATATTCCATAACAAAAAAATGATGGTCACTGCTTTTAGAATCTGTAACTCCAACAGTGAATTACAACTCGGGGATCACGAGAGCCCCTGTTGACACTGATCCTGTCCTCCACTTCCTCATTTTCACCAACTGTAATTTACTATGACACCTGTCAAACTACGGTCAGCACCTTACCTCCAGTATCACAGTTCATCACACTGGCAGACAGCCCTCATGTATTAATGTTCTCCCCTGAAATGTGTAAAATGCTTACATTTTACATTTTGAGTTGCTGTGGTACTGAGAAGCATCTGCTGTTTACTTCCCCGGCAAGTACTTAATAATGATCTGGCAGTAACTGTACCTTATGCTGTTGAAAACTTGGTTTTGTTTTCTTGCCAAGCCATATTATCTCTTTTGGGCTTCAGTATGCAAGAAATGTGGATCATGCCTAGAAACCTTCCCCTGAATAGTTGATTATATCTTAAGTAAAATTATTAAGCAATTTTTAAACAGTGTGCTATGCAAATTGATGGAGTTTGAACAAGTGCATGTTGCCTCCAAACAGGTAACCAGTGTGGTGTAGTGGTTAAGAGTGGTAGACTCTAATCTGGGAAACCAGGGCCGTGTCCGCACTGCACGTTTGCTGCTCCGATTTATGCGGGGTTTCCTTGCATGTTCGCACTTCATCTCAACCAAAGGATTTCGGAGACGTCTTCACAGCAGAATTTCTCTGCGTTAAGAGGATCCTCTTATACGGTGAATTATTAAAATGAAATGGTTTTCTCACGCGGAGCTTTGAAGTGTGAACATGCAACAGGTCGTTGCAGGAACGTCTTGCAAGGAGGGGGCTGGGGGGGGGCTGGAGGAGGAGGGACCGTTTTGGCGACTGGGGAGAAAGGCTGGTGGGAGAAGGATGCGGAGCTGGGCGGAGCTGAACTAGGAAGGAAAGGGGTAGTGCCGGCAAGCATCAGCGGGAAGGGGCCGGATGTTGAGGGCTGGCGGGGGAGGGGAAGGGATTGCAGGCTTGCAAACGGGGGAGGGAAGGGAGGGAGGCGCTCCCAGCTGGGGCTTCCTCGCGAGCAAAGGCGCCTAGGCTGGGATCGGAGTGTGCCCTGCTGCAGTTCCCCCCAGCCTGCCAGTCCCCTTCCTTTCCCCACCACTCTTCGTTGCGCACAGTGGGGCTTGCTTCTGAGTAAAAGCGCCTCGGCGAGGGCTTTGCCGGATCGCGTCCTCGGGCGCCGCTTTCCTTTCCGCGTCTCCGGAAGGATCAGGGAGGCATCCCGCAAAGGTTTACTGCTCCCGAGCCTGGAGGTTCCATGCTTTGCTGTCAGGGCTAACAGCTGCTGATAGACTGCTCTGTCCGCCAGGAAGGTCTTTAGCCCTTTAAGCGTCACAAAGGCAGCGCAGTGGGAACAGAAATCATGCAAACTTTATTTAAAAAGCGGAGAAAGGCAGCGCGGTGGGAACAGAAATTTTATTTTGTTTTGGATGCTTGTGTACTCGACACGTATAAATAGCAAGGTAAGTTGCTGGTGCGTTCATGGGCCAGGTTGGTTTCCCCACTCCTTACATATGAAGCCAGCTGGGTGACCTTGGGCTAGTCACAGTTCTCTCTTGTACTATCTCAGCCACACCTACCTCACAAGGTGTCATCTTGCTATAAGCATATGCTGGAAGCACGGACATTTGGCGCTTTCAAATCGTTTCCAGGACCATAGAGTGCGATCAGACAAAGATAAGACATTTGTTTAAGCGTTGTTTATGCTTAGTGTGTTAGGCCTTTACGTAACATTAGGCTAGTTGCTCTTTCAAGTTAATTGAACTAATAACGAAAAAATGGAGGGGAGAACTAGATATCTGATCTCTGACCCCAGGAGTCTCCTTTCCCTTTTGAGCATCAGAACTGCAGTTGTAGTCTTTGCTTCTGTCAGCCATTCTCTGATCGGGTACCTACTTGCTGAAGCATCAGAATGAGATGGGCTCGACTCAGGCTTTCATGTTTCAAGAGTTCTAATACGATCAGAGAGAGCATGCAGTTCTTAAGATTTGGCTGGGACCCATTCCTGCCTGGAGTGACACCACAGCTGAGCACCTCAAAATGCTGTTGGAGATTTTGGGTTATGGTTTCACTGGTGGTGCAGTCACCCAGTGTGCAAAGTAGCTCACCTGCCCAGCTTTATGACCTAACAAGCATTATTTTTCCATGTGCAGGACCTCATTTCACAGTAGCAAAAAGTAGACAAGACCTACTTCTGGTCTTGAAATTCATTGTTAGACCTCTGACCTCCAACAGATGAATTAGTGCTAGTACTGAGAAGACAAGGACAGTGGTCTCTTGTTGTTTGCTTTTGCTGCCCACGAGGGTCCCAGATCTTGGCCTGATTCCGAAGTAATTCTAAATTATTTCTTACCAGTATAGGAGTTTCACATAGTTCTATAGTTCAACATGGCATCCGGAATTCTATAGATCATCTTGGTGAGGCATGCCTTTCCTCTGCTTTTCAAAGTCAAAATCTCTCAACTCTAACTGCACGTTTTCATGGAAGGTTTTGCATTGGATTTGCCACTCTATAGATGCACATTTTCCCCATCTGAATTCTCAAAACTCTGCATGGCGGCTTATTGTTGAGTTTTGAGAATATGGATGGGGGAAAAGTGCATCTAAAGAGTGGCAAATCCAGTGCAAAACCTTCCATGAATAAATGGCCTAAGAAACAGAAGAGCATCAAGTGTTAATGAATATCTCTACATCTAGTGGAAATGTTCCCTAGAAGTCTCACTTGGTTATCTGCATTTGCTTTGATGGAACTCCTGTGCCTAAAGGGTTGCCTGACGTGCAAAAACTTAGCAGGTGAAACTTCTCCATCTCCATTCCACGGTTATTGCAATCCAGGCTTGTTAAGGGCACAGGAACATAGCTAAAAAGAAAAGGTTTTCAACTTCTGTAGTTAAAGGTAGTCTGTGTAAGCACCGGGTCATTACCGACCCATGGGGTGACGTCACATCATGACTTTTACTAGGCAGACTGTGTTTATGGGGTGGTTTGCCAGTGCCTTCCCCAGTCGTCTACACTTTACCTCCAGCAAGCTGGGTATTAATTATACCGGCCTTGGAAGGATGGAAGTCAACCTTGAGCCGCTACCTGAAACCGACTTTTGTCATAATCGAACAGTTACTGCTCTAAATATTTGTTCTGGTCTGTTTCCTGTAGGGGATCAGTCGATGGAATCAGCTTCATGCCCCTTTGCAGATATAACAGCTGCACTTGGAATTTCTGTGTTTCTGTACAAATGTACCATGTAGTCTGGAACCTGTTGACAATATGTGTAGATCCTTTAAATTGCAGTACATACTGACAATCGGGGCTGTAAAGCCTTTGCCATAAAGCCAAGTTTACTTTTTTTCTCCAGGAATTGCTGGTGATGTGTTACTTGTGAGATTAGTAGTAGAAGTAGGAATTGAGACTTTTTTTGTACATCCATATCCTAATAGATTAATCTATAATGTTTGCACTGCTTTTATTGCTTGGTTTGCATATTGCACAAATTAAGCATCCTAGGTTTGGGAACCCTGTGTTTGGGGGACAATTATCCTGAAATAAATATGGGAAAGAACTAGTGTGTGTTCTGTAGCTAGAATTAAGAGCTGTTTACACTTATCTCTTAGTTCTCTTGGGAAATGTTTTCAAAAGCCCTGTTAATTGACTATCAATAAAACTTGAAGGGATTTTATTTATTTATTTTTTAAATTTGTAGCCCTCCTTCACTGGCCAAAGCCAGATCAGGGCGGGTAACATCATTTAAAACCATGCCAGAACAGGGCAACAATAAAAATTAGCAATAAAATTACATCTTAAAATTCCACCACCAAGGATGCTGCTCAGTTCTCGTTATACTGCGAGAGCCACACAGGGGGCCATCCCTTCAGATCCATATGATTTCACATTTAGGGGAAGGGGAGGGGGGTAGGCTAGCAAAGATGATACCCGCGGCTGCTGTCAGTTGTAGGCCTGGTGGGAAAGCTCCGTCTTGCAGGCCCTGCAGAACTCCTTAAGTTCCCGCAAGGCCCTGATGTTACCAAGTACAGGATTCCACCAGGCCGGAGCCAGGGCCGAAAAAGCCCTGGCTCTTGTTGAGGACAGCCGCATATTCTTAAGGCCAGGAACCACCAGCAGGTTCTCATCAGACGATTGCAAAGTCCTTCGGGGCGGGGGGGGGGGTTCCCCAGGATATAGGCATCCTTGGGCCCACACCATGGAAGCATAGGGAACCCAGTTCAAGGTTTCTTGATAAAGTAGCTTGCATTGAGTGTAAATTGCAATACTTAATTTGGATTTTTTTAAATAATGTGTCCTTGCTCCCCAGAAGCAGAATGGGGAAAAAACCCTTGCTTCTGCTATTGATATCAGGAGGTGGGAGAAGGGCTGCAAGCAATGCAGCCAAATAGCAGTGCTCTAACTAGGAGGCCCTTTGCCAATCACTGGGGTTTTCCGGTGCTAACCGGCTTAATCTAAATTCTGGTTTGTTTTTCATTTAACATTTTCTGAAGGCAGCTGAACAATGAAGAAATTTTGAATTGAATATAATACCATGTTGCTTCAATTTATTGTTAAAATTCAGGTTCCTTGTGAAATATGTCTCCTTCCAATGATTCTTTGCTTTGCATTCCAGATACGGGAAAAAAACAAAAACAAAAAAAGAAGCACCATAATGGGCAAATTGGACAGTGTGTAATTTTTCACACATAAAGCCTGTGATTTTCATTTGAAAATTATTTCCATGTACAAAATTTGTACACAATTGTCTTAACATCCCAGGAATGGTGACTTTTTACTTGTCAACTGATTTACTATTCAGGTCCCTAAATGGTGCTTTGTCTCCCATTCCAGGCAGAACAAACTGTTTTCATTAACTTGTTAGTTATGCTATTTTTTAAGTTCTCCTGCTAATATTTGGCGTTTTCATGAATTATAATATAGCAGTGTGCTTTTAAATACACAGTGACAGTATATCAGAGACACTTTTTGAGGGCATTGTAATTCTGTCACTTTTTATTCATCTTAGGGCTCCATAATAGAACTGGCAAAGATTAAATGTAGATTGGTTCTTGGGGGTTATCCGGGCTGTGTGACCGTGGTCTTGGTATTTTCTTTCCTGACGTTTCGCCAGCAGCTGTGGCAGGCATCTTCAGAGGAGTAACACTGAAGGACAGTGAAAGCCTTCGACAATATTAAATGTAGAGTCCTAAACCAAGTTAATGCAGTTACATAAATATTAAACTATAGCTAAAGTCCTGTTGCATTTGAACTAGAGAGGGGGAAGGAAGGAGAGTTCTAGTATGTGTTCCTGCGTGGCTCTCTACACCTATTTTGGACCATTCAAATACTGATTCAGTTTCTTGTTAAGATCCGTTTCTAATGCTAAAGTCTTCTGTTCACGTTTAGAAACAGCCAGAAAATGGCTGAGTGTCTTCTGGTGTATCTAGTAAGGCTAGGGTTGCCAGGTGCCCGGTGGTGGCGGGCAAACCCCCGGTAATTCACCCTTCTGCCTGCCGACCACCTTACGTACACACCGCGCGCACAGCACTATAAGGCCACCTTGCGAGGGGCCTTATATCACTCAAACTCTTAGTTTTACCACTCAAACTAAGAGGTATAAGGCCCCTCGCGAGTAAACCTCAGCTCCATAGCCTCCTGCCGGAGGAGAGGGAGGACCTGGCAGCCCTAAGTAAGGCACAGGACATGGAAATAGAGCCTCCTATACTGTGCAAATGGTTCTTCATACAAGCATCTGAGTGTTGAGGTTAATTTGGGAGCAACTTCTTAGAAAGCAGTCATCTCCCTCCATCTTTCTCTGAACTTTGAAGTTTGAACTTTGCAGTGCTTTCCAAACTCTTTATCATCAGCTTCAGCTTCCATCTTGGCTTGGTCCTGCCTTTCTTTTTACTTTGAGCAGGTTTTGCAGCAACTGACCTCTGGTGACCTTGAACCCATCTCTATGCTCCTGATTGTTCTAGGCCACATTTGGTGTCTATTCCCAGATCTAGGCATCAGTCTGTAACTGCTAGCTGGTAAAGGTTGGAGGCCATCTAGGACTTGATTGTGATAAGCACACAATCGCTGGCAAATTTTGAATTTATGTGTGTAGCCCATTTGTTCTTACCGTGAATGTGATAAAGTCTAGTGGGGTCTGCTAACAGACTCAGGCTTTACTTGTGCACAGATGTTGTCATATTGAATATTCTAACTTGTCATAGTTTTATAGCATTCCGGTCACAGTTAGCTTATTAGTTAAGGACAGCCTCTTCAGTGCATTTTAACTATCCTTTATCATGACGCTGGTAGAAGTAGAAGAACAGTGTCTGTCAGTATCAGGCAGAGAGAAAGCAGATGATTATGGAAGAGAATAAGAGTTGAAAGGTAACAGTTAAGATAAGAAGACCAAAAACCCCCAAGGCTTCTAAAATAAAATAACTTATTTGTAGCCCACCTTTCTCACTTCAGGTGGACTATACATCGCGAAACAATGCAGTTAGATAGCATGATATATAATAAACAATGTGATAGTACTAGGATTAGAAATAATGTAAAAAAGTATCCAGCATGATATGCCAAACAGTGCAGAAGCTGGAATTATATTAGACAATACAGTAAGAGCAGGATAATACATACACGGCAGATAATACATACCATACTCAGTGGCATAGACTCTAGTCCTATTTCCTTTATAAAAGCACCTTCGTAGTATATACTCTTACACGCCTTCAGACTGAAACATCTCTATCAATATTGTATAACTTGGTAGACTAATGAGTGATGAGTACATTTCTAATGCCCTTGTGGAAGACTAGTCGAAGCAGTAACGTTGGTAAATCGTAAGTGATCTTGTTTAAATAGTGATTAATAAGAACTGATTTCAAAATCAATCCATATGGCATAATCAGATAGTCACATGCAGTTGTATTCTGAGGTAGTGTGGAAAGGTAGTGGATTACACATTCCCTGGTCATCATACATTTGCTGGTCATCTTCCAAATGTATAGCCTGAAAGCAGATGCCCTAGAGCAGAGGTGTCAAACATACGGCCCACTGGCTAGGTCTGGCCCCTTGAGAGCTCTTATCCGGCCCACAAGCCAGCCAAGGCAGCCACACACTTCCAGTCCTGATCTGGGCTGGTGAGGCATGGCCCTGCCTGACCAAGTGACATTTATGTCATATCTGGCCCATGTAACAAAGGAGTTTGACACCCCTGCTCTAGAGCAACTTCTTCAGACCTGGGAATCTACTTTTAGCCTCAGTATGGGCCCACTCTAAAGTTTTGTCACATGTCCACCTTCCCCTTAAACAGTAACAAAGTGGTGCTGCTGCTAGTGTGTGCGCCCCACTAGTTGAAGACTGGTGCTCTAGAGTAATTGCTATAAACCTGTGTGCTCACTTCTGCTAGTGATGATGGCTTACTAAAAATTCTGGGGGAACTTTTTTGATTAGCTCAAGTCATGTTATGTTTAAAATTTGAACTTTAGTTGTCTGTTGTCTTGTGTGTTTCTAATACAGGATTTAAAAAAGTGTATAAGTCTGAGAAAGGACAAGCCTTGCCTACATATGAAGAAGTCTTTGTTTAACTTGAGCTTTGAACATATCTCATTGCTTCGTCTCTGATAGTAAATCTTGTGACAAGATGAAATTGTAAATGTTTATCAGTCTTACGGCAATGTGAATGTTGGCTGGATCCCTGATGTTCTGAACATGAAATGCATGGGGGGAACCTCTTTTTAATTTCTTGTATTACAAGTGTAGGAACTTGGAACAGAAAACGCTGCTGAACTTTAATATGTCAGCCTTCAGACAAGAGCCACTGCCACTGTCTTCATAGTACTGATTCTAGATTAGTAGGGGACTGCTTTCTTCTGGCTGAGTGTAAAACTCAGATCTGGCTGAGTTTTTTAAGTAGTTGGCCTTGGCTGTTTAGTAGAGCTTATTGGCCATCTGTTCTGTCTAGTTCGCCACATGGTAAAGTTGCACTGAGCCAAAACACCGACAGAACAGCATGTAGCTAAATAACTTGCTCTGGTGTATTAAAATGGGTTTTATTCTGAATAGGTTAGAAAGGGGTTATTAATGGGGGGAGTGGGTCCTCCCTGCCAGGTCTAATACAAGCTCTCAGGTGTAAAGGGCATTGCATAGGGTTGGTGAATAAAAAAGGAGCTTGCTAGCATTAGGGTAGGCGTCCCTAGCTGACTCTTATTCTGTTTCAGTCCAGCATCCCTCTTCTCGGCGGGTGGGCACCCGAGCCAGTTACAACTGCTTGACTAGACTTCTTGCTGTTGTTGCAACCTGCTGACTGACGACGGTACTAATAGCACTGCCAGCTGTCCTTGAGTTTGTCCATTGCAAGAGGCAATAGGGTGAAAGTAATGTATCCCAGCTCTGAAGGGGAAAATCCCCCACCCCCCCGGATTGTAAGTTCTTGAAACTTGGTGCCTCCAGTCTTCCTCTTGCTCAGGAAAATTGAAGTGGCAGTCCATAAGAGTGTGACAGAGCTTCAAGGCAGAGTTCAGAATGCCTCCCCTCCCCTCGGCCAGTAGTAAAGCTGGTTTTTTTTTTCTTTTTTTTGCTGCTTGACTTTCCAAACTGGCTTGTGTGCACCGTTCTGAAGCCCCATCATGTCTAAAGTAGGTAGGCTATGTAAATGAGAAGAAACTACCCTTCTTCCACACTGCATCCATGACCTTCAAACAAGGGGAATTCAAATCTAAAAAAATAAACACGGCCTCATTTGTGGAACTTTCCCTCTTTCAAAATGTTTGCAAATTCATTGGGCCTTTGAGGTTGTTGAGAAAAGTCTCCTTGCTATATATATAGTGACAGACTAGACTTGGCTTTCAGTGTGTGAGCAAGGGCCTTGGGCTATGAAATTTTAAGTTACATGAAGCAACAACTGCAATCAGGTGTACCTGCTTTGAACCTGTCAGCCCAGACCACAAGAAGTGCTATTTATAATTGCAGAGAGCAGCAAGATTAATTCTACAGGACTGTCATAAGGTTAGAATGAGGAAGTCAAGTGGGGTGAGACAGCAAAAAATTAGAATTGGTTTGGATCTGAATTTTGAATTCAGGGTCTTTATAGAGGCATAGAAGGAAGCACTAGTCAGGCCACAAGATGTGCAGGCTCTTAGCCGAAGCAGGAATAGCAGAAGCAGGAATAACTTGAATCTGGGGTCCAGGATGGGCAGGTGGGAAAAATGTAGGTAGTGGTGAACATTCTGATGTTTGTTTTGGCTTGTAAGACATGAAGCTAGAAACCTCTAAAGCAACTGACGTATTGCTGCTCAGTCATAGTATTGTGTCGGAGGTAACATAGGCAGGTAATGACTACAGGAGAATTACACAACTTTAAGGTTGACAGTGAGGAAATTGAAATTGTTCAAGACTTTCTATTCCTTGGCTCCACCATCAACCAAAAGGGAGACTGCAGTCAAGAAATCAGAAGGAGATTGAAACTGGGAAGGGCAGCCATGAAGGTGCGAAGATTTTTTGAAGTGTAAGGATGTGTCACTGGCCACCAATACTAGATTAATTCATGCCATCGTATTCCCTATTACTATGTATGGGTGTGAAAGCTGGACAGTGAAGAAAGCTGATAGGAAGAAAATAGATTCCTTTGAAATGTGGTGTTGGAGGAGAGTGTTACGGATTCCGTGGACTGCCAAAAAAACAAATCAGTGGGTTATAGATCAAATCAAGCCTGAACTGATCCTAGAAGCTAAAATGACTAAACTGCGGCTATCATATTTTGGTCACACCATGAGACGACAAGAGTCACTGGAAAAGACAGTCATGCTAGGAAAAATTGAGGGCAGCAGGAAAAGAGAAGACCCAACAAGAGATGGATTGACTCAATAAAGGAAGCCACAGCCTTCAATTTGCAAGATCTGAGCAAGGCTGTCAAAGATAGGACATTTTGGAGGCCTTTCATTCATAGGGTCGCCATGAGTCGGAAGCGACTTGACGGCACTTAACACACACACAACATAGGCAGCTGTTATGGGCTTGGAACAGATGTCATTGGGTTATATGGACCTATGATCTGACCTCATATTAAGGCCATTTCATATGTTCATGTGTGTTCATATCCTGCAACATATATGTGAGAATAGGCTTCAGTATCTGAGAAGATAGATTCTGTCCAGAGCCCATTAAGAGCCACTAATCTTCACTTGGAGAATGGTGGGTACTGTATCAATCTAAGCTAGGAGTATGGAATACAATGGGACGTAGCTTTTTTCTTTTTTTAAATAATGTTTTATTTTTAAAATGGAGCAAAGGGGTAAGGAAAATACAGAAAACAAAATAATTCAGATAAAGGAAAAAGATTACTTATATGCATAGACGTTACATGGCTGCATGGCCTACAGAAGTCAAGACAGTTTACCCAACATAGAAGTATAGTTTATTGAAATATCAAGATTTTGTCGATTCTAGCCTTCTAACATCAATTGTTCTACTGCACTCCATTAAACCTTTATATGTTAAACTAAATTATGAAAAAATATATATCAATTTCTTACTGCCTGGCCTGCACAGGTCGTTTTTCTCAAGATAAAAATATGATTTGTGAAAGCAGTTCTAACCTTCTAACACCTACACTCTTCTATTGCTAAACCTTTATGCACTGATAATAAAGTTTCCATTTTTAAAAAAACAGTTCGTAGTATTGTTCTTTTTTCACTAAGTTGGTCATTTTGGCCATAATTGTGTATTCAGACAGCTTCTCCTTCCACTCTTCTAAATCTGGAAGTGATATTGTCTGCCATTTCCTTGCTAATACAATTCTGGCGGCAGTTGCAGCATATTTAAACAATTCTCTGGCTTACACTGGCAGTTCTGATGGAGTAATGCCCTAGAGCATGCTCTTGGGATCTAAGGGAAGCTTTAGTTGAAACAGTTTTTGGAACTTGTTGTGGATGTTCTTCCAATATATCTGGACCTTTGGACAGGTCCACCAGAAGTGGAAGAAGGATCCATCTGATGCATTACACTTGTAGCTCCTTTCTTGATGGCACCAGCCAGGCAAGAACATTGGCCTTGTCCCAAGCATTGGGTATTAGAGAGACAGTTGGACTTGGATCCGGGAGGCCTGAGTTCGTCCCCACACTACCATAAAGCTCACTGGATGCCCTTGGGCCAGTCGTTCTCTCAGCCAAACCTACTTCACAGGGGTTTTGTAAGGATGAAAGGACAGAACCGTGTATGCTCTGAAATTCTTGGAGGAAAGGCAGGTCAAAACAGTACTAGATCATATTTCAGGGCGCTGCACTGGAGCTGCAGTGGAGCAAAGGGAATACAGAACTCTCTGCATGATGACTCTCAGGCATTTCTTGCACAAGTCCTGATCTAGGAGTCGTCCCATGTTATGTGAGGGTATAGGTGAAGCTTTTGATATTGGATAGTTTGAGGGTGGTCTGTTTTCCTTAACCTTTCTTAACTTCACCTCAGGTAGGGGCACCTATTTATCAAATTGGAACTCAGTCTAGTCAGTGTGTGCATTTTTTAAAAAGCTGAAAGGGAATCTGCGATGTACAAAGGAGTGTTGATGAATTATGCTGAATTATTCACTGAGTACGGTACCGGTTCAGCCATCACAGTTGCAGTGGCACTGGAGGTTTTCCTCCTCAGTCATCTTGAAATGAAAGCTCTGCCTATAACAGATCATGGCTCAAATCTCCTGACTATATAAAGCTGCCACCTTTTTGCCAGGGGCATTATTGCATGTCGTATGACATTGCATGCCTACTTTCAGTGCTGCAAGCCAATCACCCTGAGACCTCTTGGCATTTTCATCAGTGGTCCAGATGGCTAGTATTTGATTGTGTGCCTGTTTGTCTCTCTTTAGAAAGGTTTCCAATGAGTAGCAGCTAAATTTTCAGAGAACCGCTGGATTTAGTTCTGTTTAAAAACATAGCTTGCTAATCCAGAACCATTAGCTTCCTATAACATGCCTACAGTAATGGAAAGAAACGTCGCTGCTAGTTGACTTCATTCAGAGTGCAGATTATCAAGATTTCCCCCCCTCTTTTTATGTAAGCATGTCCTAAATTGCATTCTACACAACTGGGGGAAATGTAAGAACATAAGAAAAGCCATGTTGGATCAGATCAAGACCCATCAAGTCCAAAAGTCTGTTCACACAGTGGCCAACCAGGTGCCTCTAGGAAGCCCACAAACAAGACAACTGCAGCAGCATTGCCTTGCCTGTGTTCCCCAGCACCTAATATAAATAGACATGCTCCTCTAATCCTGGAGAGAATAGGTATGCACCATGACTAGTATCCGTTTTTACTAGTAGCCATGAATACCCCTCTCCTCCATTAATATGTTCACTCCCCTCTTAAAGCCTTCCAAGTTGGCAGCCATCACCACCTTCTGGGGGAGGGAGTTCCACAATTTAACTATGCATTGTGTGAAGAAATACTTGCTTTTTATCAGTTTTTAATCTGTCACCCTCCAGCTTCAGCAGATGATCCCGCATTCTAGTATTATATGAGAGGGAGAAAACTTCTCCCTGTCCACTCTCTCTGTACCATGCATAATTTTATAGACCTCTATCATGTCTCCCCTTAACTGCCATCTTTCCAAGCTAAACTGTACTTGAAAGCCATGGTCTCACTCTGAATCAGGCTTACACACCAACTGAGAATTGAGTTCTGAACATGGAGCATATGTCAACAGCCCTGGGTGGGACAGGAGGGCTTCATAGCATGGGCATTGGCCTTCAGCGTGAAAGCATGCCTGTCCCTGTCAGCTGCCTTGAGGGAGCCTTTGGAATCCTCAGCAGGCATAACATGATTTAGCATGATTATCATAGCAGTACAATTCTTACATGCTTTCAACACTTTGAGTAGTACAGCTTTTTACAGCAATGCTGTATAGGACTGGGTAGATCAGTGGTCAAAGAGTAGTTCACACTAAACCATCCATATACTTGAGTATGTGGGCACAGCACTTCTGGCATTAAATAGTAATAATGTGATATTTCGTAAGTAGATTTCTTCGAAGCAATACAGAATGCTTAAGAGAAAGAATATTGAAAGAATGTAGGCTTGGAGTAAAATTGCATTGCAAAAGTAATGTGAATGTTAAACCTTACATTGGCCAGAATGTTCCTTTGCATTGCAAATACCTCACTTCCATGTTAAAAGATAGAATGTTCATATATAGAAGAAGAGTTGGCTTTTATATCCTGATTTTCCCTACCTTTAAGGAGGCTCAAACCAGCTTACAATTGCCTTGTGAGGTAAGTGGAGCTGAGAGAGTTCAGAGAGAACTGTGACTAGCCCATTGTCACCCAGCTGGCTTCGTGTGTAGGAGTGGGGAAACAAACCCGGATCACCAGATTAGAGACCGCCGCTCATGAGGAGGAGTGGGGAATCAAACTTGGTTCTCCAGATTAGAGTCCCTCGCTCTTAACCACTACACTACACTGGCTTTACAGCCAGCTATATATAACCAGGTAGCCTTCAAAGATGACTTAAGCCTTGCTTGAAAATGCTCTAAAGCTTGAGTAATGGACTTGTGTTTGGTGTTTTGGTAACCTGTGATTAGTTTATAGATTAAATCTATTGGTAGGATGAGGAGAGACAGTACGTTTTCTTGTGCCATTTCTCTTTCACAGCTTTCGGTTGAAGAGAAGAAGCTGCTCCAGCATGTGGGGAGTTGGAATAAGCAGCCTTATTTTCCCTGTGAAAGTTGCAGTCACAGAAGAAGAAGAAGAGGAGGAGGAAGAGTAGTAGTAGTAGTTGGTTTTTATATGCCGACTTTCTCTGCCACTTAAGGGAGACTCAAACCGGCTTACAATCACCTTCCCTTCCCACAACAGACACCCTGTGAGGTGGGTGAGGCTGAGAGAGCATGACTTGCCCAAGGTCACCCAGCTGGCTTTGTGTGTAGGAGTGGGGAAACAAATCTAGTTCACCAGATTAGCCTCCGCAGTTCATGTGGAGGAGTGGGAATCAAGTCAGTTCTCCAGATCAGACTCCACCTCTCCAAACCACCGTTCTTAACCACTACACCACACTGGCTCTGAAGCAGGAAGGAAAAATATCTGTATCCTGCTCCCTTTGAGGAAAGACACTCCTTAATCTTCCCCCGTCAGACTAGCCACAAAGTTAATGTAGAGGAAAGGCTGCTGTAAAGGTTACCCAGAGCTGCCCTGGTTCCTTTTTCACAGCTACCTTAGGGGTTATGTTTGCACTCCTCAGCTGCAGCTTTTCATGTTCTTTTCTTCTTGCTTTGCCCTTAGCTTTTCTTTAGTGTACAAACACACCTGTGCCTTAAAGTGTGTGCGCGCACAACTCTGCTATAGTGACAAAAGGAGACACGGCTTATTTTGCAGAAGTACAGATTGTTTCCCTTGTTGACGTTCCCTGTTCATTGCACACAAATGAGTTTATTGCATTATGAGAAGGTAAAGGTGCTCTTTCTTATCTCAGTCCTCACTGGCTTAAACTTGTTTCATATTAGTGGAATTGTAATTCATGCGTTGCAGCTTCACTTTGACACACACACACACACACCCCAAGTTGCTCAGTGCTACTTAATTCCTGTTACTTTTGTGCCCCACTTGAGAGCAAGTGTGGTGTAGTGGTTAAGAGTGGCGGACTCTATTCTGGAGAACTGGGTTGGTTTCCCCACTCCTCCACATGAAGCCTGCTGGGTGACCTTGGGCTAGTCACAGTTTTCTCTGAACTTTCTCAGCCCCACCTACCTCACAAGGTGTCTGTTGTTTGGAGGGGAAGGGAAGGCAATTTGTAAGCCGGGTTGAGACTCCTTGAAATTAGAGAAAAGCGGGGTATAAAAACCCATTATTATTATTCTTAATTAATTCCTGTTGCTTTTGTGCCCCAGTTGGAAACATTTTCCAAAGGTCCTGCCAGTAAAAATTGATTGTTATAACTTGAATACAACTCAGACCAGTTAGGTTGGGGGGCATCCTTCCACCAGCTTTTAAAAAGCTATTAAAACAAATGAGCTATTTAGGCAGATAGAATGTCTCACTTGCATCATGTTGAGGGTCAAGTGGTATGATTTATATCTATAAATCATCAAAACAAACCTAAGCTTAGTCAGGAAGGCTTCATATAAATTTTTTGCCAGCGGCAGGAAGGAGACAGTCCAGAAGTATCACCTGTTTTTAATGTAATGAAGGAAAAAAGACATCTCCTTAAAGATGGAAAGTGTTTGTCTAAAGAATCTAGATTCTCTGAAAATGGTCTTGTATAGAAAATCTGGTTCTCTTGACCAGGTTTAAAGAAGCATCTCAAGGTAGTGCATGAAAATTTCTTCTAGATGTTGCACAATCCTTTCTGATCAAAGAAACTGTCTCTTAAATTCTTTTGATCACATTGTCCTTTCCTGAATGTAACCAGTTCATTTAAAAGATGTTAACATCTATTAAATTAGTCCAGGCTTAAGGGTTCTTTAATCTGACATGGTGCTGGGAAAACTTAACATTCTGATGCATTTAACATTGTGCATTGCATGAAAACTGAGACTTTTCTCTTGCCATTTGTCCATTGTACAAAAAGAAAAGTGGGGAGAGAATGTGCATGAATTGCAAGTTCTTCATCCTTTACTGTGATAGAAGTCACCACACTGGAAAAAAATGAGGCTGGAAGTTCTGTCAGTTGCTGAAACAGTATCAGGCACCTGATACTGAATACTTTATAGCTATCATGAATGTAGTATTCCAGAGCCTATCCCACATACTGCTACTCATCACTGCCAAGGTATACTGTTTTTCATTCCTCTGCTTTACTCTGGATGCTTAAGTACTACCTCACCAGGTACCTGGGACTCGGCAAAAGCCTTCGTAGGGCAAAGGAAACACCAGAAACCTGGCAGCCACCATGATTCTTTGTATTCCTCTTCTTTGGAGGATAGGTGTACACCCCTTGTCGTTGGGGTTTTTTTTACGTGAAAGTTTGAACAGAATGAAAGTGCGGATTTTATGAGCAGGGTGTAGAAATCAGTGACCTGGTGGATTGTGAGGGAGCCTCTTCATTGTGGCTGTCATTCAGAGCCACAAGGGCTCCCTTCTAGTGTGTGTGGGTCACATGTAGTTACAGAGGGTCTGCTGACTTTTTCATGGGACTGCAGTAGAAGTGGTGAGAGCCTTGCTGAACTGATACACCATGCACTGGAGGAAGAAGGTTTCTAAGACAGGGCACATGGTTTCTTGGAGGCTCTGATGAATGGGTGGAGCGCTCTTGCTCTGAAGCATAGGGAAGCAACTTAATTTCTCTTTCCAGTGGAGTCTCAAACAGAAGTTTGAAGTCACAGAGATTTTTCTCATATTTTGAACTGATAGGGCTGGATCCAGTTGAACATATCCATATGCACAAGGAGGTGGAGATGATTTTTGCTTGTTCTCTGTCTTGTGGCAGCCCCCCAGTGCTGTTTCTGGGGGGTCCCAATTCCCAGGAGCTGCACTGAGGAGGCATTTGGGACTGTGGTGGGAGCAGGGTGGGGAGATAAGAAAGTCACTCTCTGCATGTGGAAATTCTATTGCCTGTAGTGAATTCTGGTGGGATCCAAGCTATTCATTGCTTATATTTTATGTGTGTATCCTACCTCTACCATAGCTCAAAGCTGCTGAAGAGGGACATCAAAGAAAATTTCAACATAGACTAAAACAAACTTGCATACCATCTCCTTCCCTTCCTCTCCCCATAACAGACACCTTGTGATGTAGGTGGGGCTGAGAGAATTTGGAGAGAACTGTGACTAGCCTAAGATCACCCAGCAGGCTTCATGTGTGGGAGTGGGGAAACCAACCCTGTTAACCAGATTAGAGTCCGCTGCTCATGTGGAGGAGCGGGGAATCAAACCTGGTTCTCCAGATGAGAGTCCACCACTCTTAACCACTACACCATGCTGGTTCTCCATTAACCATTGCCCATTCAAGCTAAGTAGAACTGATTGGCTCTACAGGAAGAACATCACCTAGCAGTGTGTGGTCAGAACTGAGCACAGAATCAATAAGCTCAGAGAATTCAGCAAAAGCCTTGCCAAAATAGGACAGCCGTGTATAACTTCCAAATTCTGTTTTGCACTTAGATATGAAAGTAATCAGTGTCACAATCACTGTGTGCGCTGTATTCCATACAGGTTTGTTTAATGAGACTTGTATTCAACAAGTATTCAACATATGTCCAAAAGCTACGTTCTGCAAATTAATGTCTCTAAAATGGGTTCTTTACCCAATGCAATCTAAGGAAAGTCAATTGGCCTCTGTGAAGGAAGATACTCACTTTTCCTCAGATGATAAAAGTATAGAGATAACTGGAAGCAATCATTCTCAGCCAGACACAAGCGTAGGTACTTGTTGGCCAACTTGGAAAAAAATCATATAATTTGGAAAATGTTCTATTATGAAGATTTATGTGACAGACAAGGGGTTCTTCTTCAGAAAAAGCTCAGAGATGAGTGGGCAGAGCTTGAAGGCTCACTCTTGGAGTTCTGACAGAAAGACAGGATTCGAAGATTGGTAACGTGCCTGATAAGAAGCTGTGAACAACTCTGAGAACCAATTGGAGTTCAGTTCGGTCTAAACTGTATAAAAACACAACCTGTGGCGTGATAGGATGGAGACTGGGAGGGAAAGGGCCCTTTCTCAGGTCACAAAGAGGGAATAGGCCCTAGAGAAGGAGATATTCCAGTTACAGGGGTGTGTGAAGGGATTACTGCCTCTGGTGTGGGGTACTTCAGTAGTGAGAACAGGAAGAGAGAGTCAAGGAGGATTCTCCGTACTTCTGAGTTCTCTGGGAAATAGAGGTTTTTAAACTCTGCCTTTCCTGATAGTTTGTAGGAGAAAAAGACACCACTGTACTACTATCAGGAGATTAGGAAATCAGTACAGGGGCGACAAAAATGTACAATAACAATTACTGTTAAGTGCAACCAATGTTTATCCTATGGTGTCTAAATACAACTATACATATAAACATACAGTGTTATGTACAAGCATACAAAAATAACAAGCACAACCAAACAAGTCCACATGGATGGTGACACAGACACTAACAAAATTCACAAAAATGCAAGGTCTTTGGCAAGGTGCTGCATTCTTCTATAAGTCCCATGCAGGTAAGTGTGCAATTCTAGCAGAAGGCTGCCTTAATGATAACTACCCTTCGTGGGAACTAACATGCATCCAGCATTTTGAAATTTAATCTTTAAGATGTGCAATATTAGAGGAATCTATATGAAGGACTGATAAAGAATTCTACCCATAAGAATTTGAAACGGCCGTATCCTCCATCAAGTTACTCCTCTAAAATTGGTATTTCTGCTAGAATTGCACACTTACCTGCATGGGACTTATAGAAGAATGCAGCACCTTGCCAAAGACCTTGCATTTTTGTGAATTTTGTTAGTGTCTGTGTCACCATCCATGTGGACTTGTTTGGTTGTGCTTGTTATTTTTGTATGCTTGTACATAACACTGTAGGTTTATATGTATAGTTGTATTTAGACATCATAGGATAAACATTGGTTGCACTTAACAGTAATTGTTATTGTACATTTTTGTCGCCCCTGTACTGATTTCCTAATTTCTTGATAGTTTAGCAGCAGAGTCTGGCAAAAGAACATCTATTGGAAAATCTAAGAACTGAACTTAATTTATGAACTGAAGCTGTGAACTGTAACCAAGAAGTGTGATTTTGTGCCATCTAAGCTATCCAGTTTTGCGCTTTCCCTTCAATACAGTTTTCCCCTCAAAATCCATCTTTTGAATACTGTTTAATAGATTTCCCTGTTATCTTTCACAGTGGGTAGCCGTGTTAGTCATTCTGCAGTAGTAGAAAAGGGCAAGAGTCCAGTAGCACCTTAAAGACTAACAAAAATATTTTCTGGCAGGGTGTGAGCTTTCGTGAGCCACAGCTCACTTCTTCACAAGCTCACTTCTTCACAAGCTTTCGTGAGCCACAGCTCACTTCTTCACAAGAAGTGAGCTGTGGCTCACGAAAGCTCATACCCTGCCAGAAAATATTTTTGTTAGTCTTTAAGGTGCTACTGGACTCTTGCTCTATTCTACTCCTGTTATCTTTGTTAACTTTAAGGAACCGATGGTGTCATATTTCTTATATGATGTAAAATAAGGTGGGGACTGGAGAAGGAGAAAAATAATCTCCACATAACGCTCTCGGGCTAACAAGGAGTAAGTGATTCCCCCCCCTCTCCCTCAGAACAAAATCTGATTACTGGGAGATAGTAGTAGCAAGGAGGGGGTGGTCATAGTTTGTCACACCAGTTGAGGAAAGAGTTGTCATTTTGTGGAACCATTTAAAAATGTAACCGGTTTTTGGAATAATGACAGATGAGTAGCCAGTTCTTTGTGTCAAATAAGAATTACACCTATAGAACAGGTGTGTTCTCCTCGGAGGCAAGGGCATCTTGATCTGCTGGTGTTTTCTGTTTCTCTGTCCGGGGAGCCAGGACCAAAAACTTCACTTCATGTCTCCACTGGCAGGAAAACAGCCTGCTAGACCCAGTTTCCATCCTGCCTTTGAGGGGAAGAAGAAGAAGAGTTGGTTTTTATATGCTGACTTTCTGTGCCACTTAAGGCAGAATAAAACCAGCTTACAATCACCTTCCCTTCCCCTCCCCACAGCAGACACCCTGTGAGGTAGGTGAGGCTGAGAGAGCTGTGACTTGCCCAAGGTCACCCAGCTGGCTTCGTGTGTAGGAGTGGGAAACAAATCCAGTTCCGCCGCTCATGTGGAGGAGTGGGGAATCAAACCCGGTTCTCCAGATCAGACTCCACCACTCCAAACCACCGTTCTTAACCACTACACCATGCTGGCTCTGTGTCTATGCACAGCTCTGTGCCTTAGGTCTAGGTTAGGAAAGGTTTCTGTCTATTCTTGCCTTTTTTTCTGTTCTTATTCTTCTCCATGCTCCCTTCTACCTAATCTGTCCTGGTTGCCCTCTGTCTGAGTTCCCCTCCTACCTTCCTTCTGCATTCTCTTCTCTCCCTGGTTGGGTAGAGATCCAAGATTGCAGACGCCACAAAAGTTAGGAAGGACAATTTACTCTTGGTAGAGAACTACCGGGTGGGGGGCTGGTCCAATCCACCCTGAAGAACACCGACTCTCCCAACAGCTGCGATAGCAGACCCTTCAGGAAGGAAGACCTGGCTGGGAAGCAAGGCGGGGATCAGTCGGAGCCAGTGCAGCCAAAGATAAAAAAGGCCTGAAAAGCCGTGCCGCTGCACTCGGCTCACAGGAAAAGAAAGTGCGGCATCAAGAGCGTTCCCACATCTAAGGTCGGGGGAAAGAAGTCCGATTCCTCCCCAAAAGCCTCGACCATGACCCAGGGAGGTCCTGCGGCTCCTATGGCTTTGGCTTCTTTGTCCTCCACTTCGGCCGGAGCTGGTAATATCCCCCCCTCGGCTGAAGCGGCAGGCGGGCGCTCCCTTACTCATGAGGAAGCCTATGATCTCATCAATGTAACCCTTCAGAGGCCATGGCAAGCCTTCCAGGCCTTTCAAATGAGGCTTCTTCCATTTACCTGGACGGGACCTTGTGGCTCTCCCTCCACTTCTTCCACCCATTCCCTTAATGCTAGGGAGGAAGACTTAAACGTTGATTCCCATGGGGCCCCTTCCACCCAATGGCGCACTAAGGCGGCCATGAAGGCCACAGGCGCAGCATCTGCCCCTACAGGCCATTCTGACTCCCCTTCCTCTAACCTTGACTCAGGTGACGAGGAGCATGAAGAGGGGGAATTTGATTCTCACAAGGAGTTGTCCTCCTCGGAGGAGCAACAACCCAGGTTATTTTCGGGGGAAGATTTCCAGAGTTTACTGAACAAGGCCTTGTTGGCACTTGATCTCAATGAAGACCAGGAGGTCTCGGAGGAACCTAAGCCCAAATATAAACAGGGAGTTAAGGAGTACTTCCCTAGGAAGCAAACTCAAAATAACTTGGTTCCCTTCCCAGAATTTTTTTTTTTTGAGGGCAGTCAAGGATGAGTGGAACAATCCGTCGTCTAACAAGCAGGTCCCTCCAAATATAAGAAAGCTTTACAATTTAGAAATTAATACATTCCCGGATTCATTATGTCAAAAAAGTGTCACCTTAGCGTGCCTTAAGAGTTAAGAACTCGTTCACTGTCGAGATCTTCAGTTTCTTGTGTACTTCTCAATCATACCAACTAACTTTGCTAATGCCCTTTTCAACAAATGTGTCTCATTATAAATTTGTATCATGTTGTTCTGAGATGAATTGAGGCAGGCACCTAAGTGCCAACATGAAATTACTGTAAGCATTTCTGATAGTGTCTGGAGGCTCTTGATCTCAGAATGTTTGTGGCCCAGGATGGATAAAAGCCAATGATTTAAAAAAATAATTAGATATTTTTGATTCAAATCGGATTTTTAAAAAATAAAATGCTTTTTGAGGAAAAATCTATTTAAAGATAGTTTTCTATTTAAGATACATTCTAGTTGAAAGGTTATTCATAATGAAATAAGGAGCAGTTTTTAATTATGTAGCATGAGGTTGTATATTAATGCAATGTTTATTCCTGATTAGAATGGTTGGAATCAGTAATCTGAAATGCAGGTGGTTGCAAAGGGGATGAAGTTCTGCTAGACCACTTGGTCTCAGTGACTATGAAGCAAATGGCTAACAAATGGAACAAACTAATATTGCTTAACTTCAGAGGCTGACATTGAGAGTGACATAAGAACTGCAGTTAGTGACGTCTTTCCATCAAGCTGGACTGGCCTCCAAACCAACCTTGCATGCCGATGTTGCGGGGTGCTAACTCACTTGGAAAAGTGCTTGTGGCTACAGAGTTACAGCTGTCGACTGAACCTTGTTCAAGCTTGTTCAAGAGCAGCATGAACACTTTTTGTATGCACTACAAAAATTTGTTCTGCAGTTCCAAGGCGCAGACAGACCACCAGCACGACTTGTGTTTGCTTCCCTTGAGTTTATAGGAAGTTCCACTGCAATGGAGTTTGCTTGGGCAGTAGTAGCTGGATTCCATCCAAGAGACTCTCCTTTTCTTTACTTAGATAAATAACCTTAATGGCCACTTTACAAGTCTGCATTCCTTTAAAAAATAAGAAGTAGCATCTGCATCTGCTGAAGGTAGAGGAAAGAACTGTTGAATCACACTGCTTTTTAAACATCTGGGCAGGCCTGACTATGCTTGGGGCACATGTTTATATGGACAAATGTAACATGCAGCTTGAAATGTGCAGCTGTTGCAGTAGCAATGATATCATTTCTTTTATTTTCCTGAGTTTGCAAGTTGAATGAGAGATTACACACCTGTTGCTTAGGTCAGCCTTTATTTTGGACAGTTAGTTGGAACAATTACAGAAAAAGGCTAGATTAATTGCTTCGTAAGAGTAGTGATTGGCTTTCCTATCTTGCTATATCAGATGATTTCATATGCACCACTGGCTAATTGCACCTGTATTGCTTAGCTCGTATTTAGAGTAACCGATCAGATATCTAGAGACAATCACATGATTGTGATAAATCAAATTTAGAGAAAGATAAGACTGATATTTTTCAATACATGTGCACTCCTGTGACAAGCAGATCAGATTTCTCTGACTGGAAGTCTCAGAAAAATAAAAGGGAAGATCTATTGGTAAGATTTTGGGTGATGGGCTTTTTTAAAAAAGTAATCCCTAAGAGCAGAGACAAAAGCTGAAACCTGATTTGTTTTAAAACTATCATCAGTTATAATATGAGCAAAACTAGGAATGCTGATAATTTTAGCATGCATTTCTACAGTCACTGGGGTTAATTATTTTCTGTCTTTATTTTTTTCTGTCTTGCTCAGTAAAAAGAATCTTTTCTTTGCTCAATAAAAGACAAAATGTTAATGCAGGTGTCTTGTCTGGTTTGCTAATCGTTCAAGAGAAAAGCACAGACTCTCCCTCTGTTAACTTTTGCATTATCAGAGTTAGAGGCAGAAATGTAAATCTTAGTGAACTCTACGGCTAATCAGTGTTTTCAGAGGCAAGGCCTTGAAACTGTCTAGAGCAGAGTCTCCATTAGGGTGCGGGGGATAATCTCTTGCTGCACAGCTTGTCCTGTTGAGGGCACTCCAGGTTAAATGGCATATGCCAGTATAGCCATAGTGACTGCTCTAGAACATTCCAACTTGGAATATCAGTGTGGGCCAATTGTTAATATTGGACTTGACCTGAAAGACTTGGGAAAGGAATTCTTCAATGGGGGTGGTGACTTAAGTTGGTTATCTCACTACAGAAAATAAGCATCTAATGTGTAGTCCACTCCAAATAAAGATGCAGCCTGCAGTATTTAGGTGTATCTGAACCCTATGTGGGCACTCGCTGAACTGTGGGATTAAATCTTGTTTATATTATGTCAATTTATGTATGATAGCTCTGATTTTGGAGCTCTAACTAACTTTTCCTTAAAGCTTCATCTTGTAAACGCTACCCAACCCTGAATTGAAACTAAACCCAAAAAACAAACCAGTATGTGTTGATTGTCCAGGTTACGTATCTCTTGAAGTCATCTTATTTTGAAAGGTACACAAAATAATTAGTTTTTCAGGTGCTGAAAATGTTAGGTTTTGAAAATGTTAATCACATGCATGCAGTTACTCTTCCAGAATTAATATTCAGTTGTGGACATTGGGAAGCTACCGTACTTCTGCTACAGTTCTCTAGTTTACTAGAGGGAATATTAGGGAATATTAATGGCTTAGTGAACAGGGAGACTGTTGTGTTCCTTAGCAAGGAATTGACAAGACTACACTCATGGACAGCTGGTACGCAAGTTTCCTTAAAAAGTAATATGAGCTCATTTAGTGTGCATTTCACAGTTGCCTAGTTTGTGAACTTTCTACTGTTGTGAATTTACTGCTAGATTCTTCCTTATTGGAAGATGGTAAACCTGTGAGTAATCTTCTTATAAATCCAGGGGCTTCTCTGCATTTCACAAGAGGCAATATAGCTATGATCCAGAGTATGAAATGGAGAAAACAACATATAAGTCACACTTATAAAGCAGCAAATCCCCGATATGGTGTCTGTTTGTAGCTTGAGCCTTGCAGGCAAAATCCAAAGGGTCTTGAATAGAAGCAACTGCCTTCATCATAGCTTGAAATCGCCTTATGTTTTTTGACTAGCCCTACCCCAGGCAGCCATTTTTCAAAATTCCAACTGTGCCCTCAGGTTGAACGTGGCTGGGTAACTTGTGTCACTTGTAAAAGGTGGATGGCAGAAGGAAAGTGAAGGAGTTGGGTGTGTGTTGCCCTACAGATTTCAGAAGTTCATTTCTGTGCCAGTGCCTGGATCCTTCATTGACGCTCAACTGGCCATCATATATAGCTGCTGCTTTGTCAGTATTGCCTCTCCCTTTGACTCCTCCAGTGCCAAAATGTAGATGAACTCCTCAGGGTAATGACAGTTGTGTGTTGCTGTGTATTCTGTGAGGCATTGTGTACCATGAGCAGTGCTATACAAGTAATGAACGTTAATGTTCTAATGAATACTGCTAGTTCCTTAATTTGTGCTTCTGAGGTTTAAAACTTACTGCATTTCATATGGCATTGACAACAAAATTAGTTGTTATGATCTCTCACTAGGCTTAAACTCTTCCTTGCAAGGTCTGAAGCAATGTGGCTAGCACTTGATTTGCCAGTGGTTCATAAGGATTAATCAAATGGATAAAGTTAGATTTGCTGATTAATTTCTGCTGTAATACAGTTGTTGAGAGGAATCTGGATTTTATTGCATTGAAATACAGTAGAGAGAGCAGGAGGTTCTTCGGAGCACCTTGCTGATATTCCTTGTATTTGTTATCCTTCTTACCTATAAAATAGAATCTATTTTATCTAGGCCATGGCAGCCAGATAGTGTTGGTCTTAGTTTCTTAGAAGGGTTTACAAGAAAAAAGGCTTCCATCTGTAATGTAGCAAAGTGTAATTTTTCTTTTTCACAGGCCCATAATGACCAAGTTAACTTCTTCAGTGTTGGTTCACATGGAGAAGCACAAGAAAATAGAGGCTTCATGGAGGGTGAGGGGCACATGTATCCTTATATGTTGCTTGAAGTTTGAGCTGGAAGGGAGGGGCACATTTTGCTTGCTCAACTGCACAGAAAGATCAGCTGACTAAATCTGAACTGGAGCCTAAGCCACAGGGAGGGTGTGTGTGAATGAAAGAGAAATTGACCCATTCTTCTTTTGAACCTGGCTAAAGTGTAGTGAACTAATATTTCAACTTGCTTCTTTCCCAGGAAGAAGAGATGCCAGATGTAGAGATTGACATTGATGATCTTCTTGATGCTGCTGATGAAGAAGAGAGAGCACTCAAATTGCAAGTAAGTTTGACTTGGACTATATTCAAATTTGGGAAAGCATTAAGAAATTTGGGCAACTTATTTCTGACTGCACTGTCTGGTGGCTTACAAGCCACATACACACAGAATGCTGTTTGGATATAACACATTTTAGGCTTTGAGTACATACATGCAAAGTCTTTGTTATGTAAGTCCAGAGATTCTAGAAGGGAAGCAAGTAGTTGGCTGTTTCTTCTAAGGCTGGAACAAATAATGGTGCAGCGATCCAATATAAGACTTGCATCTATGTTAGTAACATGAACACTGCAATTTCCAAAATTGTCTGAGCTGGCCAAGAAGTGTGGGCTACCTCCTACTTCCCTGACAGATGAAGTAATGGCTCAACTTCCTCAAACACTTTGAAGAAGGGAGAATTAGCCACTGAATCACCTGTAAGATGTGAAGAACCATAACTGTAGATATTGATTGCAATTTTTGCCTTTGATGCCTGTATCTTTTAAAGTCCCATGTTGCAAAATGGTAGCAAAAATCTGAAAAGATGCTCATTTGCCAGCAGGTGCAAGAGCAACCCTAGGTGACCAGTTGTTAGATAAAATGGTTGTCCTTCCTCCTCTTTCCCCACCCGAACTGATGCTTTTATTGTTTAACTTCCAGGAAGCGCTTGTAGATTGCTACAAACCCACAGAGGTAAAATACTTTTTCCTGTTGTAAATGTAGAAGCTTGGTGATTCACACTGTGGTGGGGAGTGGGGCTATGTGCATCTATGCATATGAAAATAAAGCTGTGGTGGGACATTGTACTGGCAATTTGAAAGATACAAGAAGCCAAAACGTCCTGAAAGAATAAAAGTATTTAGATGATTAGATGTCATACCTGTGTTTTAACAACCAATGGTTTACCATATGTTGAAATTTAATATGCTAGTTGGGAAAAGGAAGTCCTGCTGTTCTCAGTTGTGTGCTTATTCTGCTGTTGCAGCTGATGTAGAGTTTTGTACATTGTACAATAAACTGTGCTCACTTTTAAAAAATTTAAGGTGGGAGGGGATAAAGGATTGTTTATGTATAACTTATTGTGTTTTTATTCAGTAACATGAATAGAAATGCAGCTTAGCAGGACATCTTATTTTCTGGGAGCACCTGAACCATTGTTCTGACTCAAAATTTCCTTTACATAACTGCAGCAAATGGGTAAAAGCAGTCCACTGAATCCAATAATCAGACTTCTGGGAACGGCTTTCCATTTTTCTTAAAAAAAAAAAAAAAAAAAAAGGAGAGAGAGAGAGAGAAGCTTTTAGGTTACTTAACAACTATCCTTCTAGGGTTGATATTTAAGTTGACAGCTGTCAACTTAAGTTGACATAATTTTATGCTTGTGTGGCCTTTCAAACTTGCCACACAATTGCTGAATCCCTGTTATGACTGAAGTTGGGAGGCATCCTGTGCCCCCATCAGGTCTTTGACCCCCCCAAATAGTTGATGCTGGGAATTATGTGAGTATGTGCTCAAAATGCCACAGGGCAACGGAGACTGCAGTGGAGGAGGAGAACTGGGCAGTCATCGCCCCCACTTCTCAACAACAGCTTGCATCAGTGGAAACTCCCCTGGCACAGGGTCAAGTAGGGATGGTGTTGCTCGGTTCCCTCCCTCCTCAATGCAATTCTGGTATGGTCCCTAGCCTTTTCTCCACAAGGGTCATGTCACTGCCAGCCCCAACTTTTCAGAGGTCTCAGAAGCTGCGGTGGGACATTGTACTGGCAATTTGAAAGATACAAGAAGCCAGTGGCTGCAATGTAAATCTGCATGTTGAGAACTGTTTCTAGGTAATATGGTTCCCACTTAAAAATCTTAAATGAGCCAGGTTGTTGCACAGCAGTCTTCTAGCTGTGTTGGGTCTAATCATGCGGATTTCAGGACATGGGATCATTGCCATGCTCCTCCAAAAGCACCATCTTAAAAAAAGCTGCTTTGCTTATATAGGAATGGAACAAAGTTTCTGATATACCCACATAATCTTGAAAGTAAGCTTGACTGGTTGTATGCCAACAGCCAAAAATAGTTCCCTAGCATGTGTTGCCAATTTAGGAAAGAGGCATATTTTGCAAGCCAGTGAGCACGTGGAGAGTAAATAGCATATTTGGCTTCCTAACGTATTGAGGCGATACTTGCTGATTTGAAGTATCCCCCTAGAGGCTTTCTGTTTGGTTAATCAGTTAATGTATGTGAAAAACGTAAGCAATTGGGACCAAATTGCATGAGATAAGCTTTCGAGTAGTGGGAAGAGACTATGGACATTATGGGCCATGCCTATAAAATAGCTTGCACTAGGTGCATTAGATAAGCAGTTGTGGTACATCAGGTGCATAAGAGAACCACTAACCCTACAAAATAGCTTGTGCATGTAGAACATGCTGCTTGGTTTTCATTGCATGTGGATCTTGCACTTCCCAATACTGCATGGAAAATGGCACTTTGGCATGCAGAAATCTGTTTCTTCGTGAATGTTGTGTCTTCAGGTTTTTTTTCTGACTTCATTCCAAAGCCATTAGCATGCATGCTTAAGGGTGTGCCCAGCAGTATTCATGGGTCTGCATTTGTCCTCTGTGTTTTGTTGCTTGCCACCCCCTCATACCAGCAGTTTCATCATCCCCTACTATTGCCTCCATTTCTGCTTTCCTCTTTTAAATGTAATGCATGGTTGCTGTGCGTAAGCCTGCATTAGATTTCATCAATATTACTCTTTCAAAGTGCAGCACAGGAAGAACAAAGGCTGGAAATAAAGGGGTAGTAGGGAAAAGGGCAAAGAGAATCACTGAACCTCTGTAGGCAAGTTCAAGTGTGGCCAAAATAGGCCACCATGTAAACTATTTGCAAAATTCTGTGCTTTGCAGAACCGCTAGATATACTTGTCACTGACGCTGAGTCGCTGATTCAGAAAGCAGTGGTAAATACTGGTATTTTAATATAACCTTAAAGCATCCTAGTCGGAGTTCCCAAGATGCATGAAAGCAGCATAAACAGATTACCTAGAAAGAGGATCCCTGTCCCTGACTTTACAAACCTCTAGGAAATGTTTGGGGGTTGTAAATAATGACTAATGCCTAATGCTATTAATAAGCCCTCTGTTCCATTCCAGTAAACAGGCTAAAAATAGAACCAGCTAAAACTTCACAGCGAAACAGACAGCTCTGAATGGATGAAGGTGTCATTAGAGGCTTTAATATTGGCGCTGGAAATATTCCTGGCATAATGGTAGTGGTTCCGATAAAGCCCAGAATGGGGGCGGAAGGTTGCCTCTTGCGGTTTCCACTCCATGAATTCTGCATTAGCTAGAAACTCATGGAGAGTCCAAATTTTCAATAATCCTAGTTCTTTGGTAGATGGCAGAATGTCAGTTGCTCAAATACATTTGACCTTTGTCTGAAGGATTTTTAATGTGTTACTTGAATGTCTTTTTTTTTAAACCCTCTACAATTCAATAATTTTTGTTAGCAGCTTCCAGCATCTCTATGTGCAGAAGCCAAAGGCTGATTGTGCAGAGTTGGGCATGATTTCTGCCCCCTTGGACAAACTGTATTAGTCTTGTCACCACCAGCTACATCTTATGTTTAAATGATTGACTAGAACCACATTTTCTTTTCCCCATGTGCAGTAACAGGAACTCCCTTTGATTCCATGCAACATGTTTTAAAGTCAAGTAATTGGTTCTTACATGTGTAATGCTGACTTACCGAGGATCTGTGGCCCAAGAGCACACAGCCCTGGTGTTGTCAGTATGTATGGGCACCAGCAGTTTGTTTTAACTGTGATGCAGTTGAACCCCACATGGGTAAGATGGAGACCACCTACTCTTGCAGTTACGTAAATAACAGGGTGTTGAAATGACCCCTTTGGCTCCCATTAGGAGGCTTAGATCCATGCTTCCTGCATTCTGCTGGGAAATATCTCCGGTAGATGTGGCGGATATATCGTGTTTACCCAATATAAAGTGCTGCCAGCAGAGACAACTTTGTAGAGATGCATATGAGTTTCTCCTTTGCTGCTGAAAGAAATCTCATAGGGAGTTTGGCCATTGGCTAGGCCAGGCTCCTCTCCCCTACCCCCTTCAGGGACAGTGGGAGACTGAGTGAGATTGATTTTCCTGTCCTGCCAAAGGGATGGGGTGGTGGTTTAAAAAAGGGGCATACTTTGTCCAAGCCCAGTTCCCAGCCCTGAAACATTCCAGGGACAGAGGGGAAGCTGACTGGTGCTGCCCATCCTCTGCCCTAAGGCAGTTACAATGAAGAAGTGAGGGGGATTCTCTCTATGATCATCCACAGTCTTCTTGGGCTTCACATTTGTAGAGTTTGATCAGCAACTGCATTTCATTGAGGCTATCAATAGAAACTAGGGCTGGCATTCATGAAACAACTGAGAGTCTTTGGAGAGTTAGGCTGGGAGACTATGGCTTAGTTCTGCATGCACTTCTCTTCATCTGTTGTGGGCAGTCCCCACTGTGGGGATGTCTTTCAAGGAGACTCAGAGTGCCTAGTGTGAGAAGAACATGCTCTGTTGTGGAGGACCTCTGAAATGGACAAAGAGGAGTGCCTGCAGAATGAAGGTCTTGGCTCCAAGACTGACTGTGTTAAAATGGACTTTGTGTGTGTGTGGTGGGGGAGGGGGGTGCTTGTCCATAGTATTGCTTCTGTTGATGTTTCTTTCTGCCCCTTGTGCATTGTAGGATTTTATCAAAGAACTGCTAACTCGGATAAGAGGAATGAGGAAACTGAGCCCTCCTCAAAAGAAGAGTATATAACTGGAGCAGGAGCCATCCTGAGAGATTTGACCATGAAACTGGAACTTTTGAATAGAACACATTCTAGCTTAATCGTTATGAGCAATTTATTTCTATTTTTATTTCATTTCTGGCATTTAATGAATTTGACTTTGTGTTTTTAAAGATTTTTTTAAAGTGTCAGGTTTTTGTTTTTAAATCATGGATTATCAACGTCATGGATGCTGCTTTTACTACTTGAGGATGATCAAAATAATGGGGGGAAACTGCCAAATTAGAGACAATTTCACTGTCCCAGGCAGTAATCCTACCTGATGGATTGTGTGTAGAACTACTTGGGGAAGATGTTGTGTTTTTTTGTTTTTTTACAACTACTTGGATCACTTAAGTTGTACATCAAACTCGTGGATATCAAGATTCTTGTGCTTATGTACATAAATTATCAAGTGAGTTACCATTGCTTCACAGGGGTGGAAGGGAAGTGTGGTCTAGTCAACCATTTAAATGGAAGTTGTAGCAGATGTGGTGTTGGGGGAGGGGGAGGGATGCAATTTGTTAAAGTGAATGGTGCCACTGTTTCTAAATGCATTTAAAGCATTGGGGGTGAATACTTTCATTCACAAAGTAACATATGAGCAAGCTGGGGGATTTTAAGGGCTTAATTTTGTAGGCTTTGAACTTACTTTACTGACTTTGATGCTTAGCCAGATCATCTCCTCTTCACCTCATGGTCTGTTAGGATTGTATTAATCGACTGCCTACGGGTCTGATGCGGTAGTGGATGGTCGGTGCTGTTTAAGGGGAGCTTCTCGCAGGGGGGAATACAAGTGCAGGCAAGCCAACTCTGTGTTTGGCCCACTGCAGTTCCTCATCACTCATCTTTGGCTACCAATGTTAGATCGCTTCTCCAGTGTTGACATCAGCCTGGGGGTGTAGACTTCTTCGTTGTGAAAGCAGGATCCCCAAACTCTTCAGGAAAACATTTCACAAGCTACCATCTGCTGGTAGATGCTAGTCTGGCATTTTATATCAAGGGTGCTCTGAACATAATTTTATTTTTTACAAGACAAAATACATGTTTGTGAACTTTATGTATACTGGCAAGCTTTTTAAAATGTATTTAATTTTGTAATGTTTTATCAATGACTTTATTTACCAGATATTTACTCAAATAAATTAAACAACTTGTGGCTTTGTTTTATATGTATTTTAGCTGTCAGTACACAATTGGAAATTAAAAGAGACTTCATTGTACTGTTATGCAAAAATAGGATGACAAGCAACTACCAACCTGATCCAGATTAATTTCTGCCTTTTTTATTTTAGAAAAAGTCATGAGTTTCTCAACAAATGTATGTGGGAGTTTTCTTGTTAAAAATGCCTCCTGGAATGTTGCGCACAATGCTTTCTACTACTATTACCATTCAGTGTAATTGTTTTTTTCTTTCTAAAACCTGTTTTTTAAATGCTAGAGGTACTTGAATGGCAAGTCAAGTACTGAATGGCAAGTCAATATGCTGAGAAGGCGTATGTGCCATAATGTACAATGATAGCACTGTATAAATAAGCATTTAGGTCATAGCTGACCCCCTTGATGACACCAAAACATGTACAACTTACTCTTTAACTATTGTCACTTTAGTCCATTCATTTCCTTGCAATAAGGGGACCATTAGTTCTGTTGACACCCACTTTTCTAATTTTCACTTTTATGTCACACTGTTCCTTGCACTAGCTGGGAAAGAATGAAACGTGGGCAAGGGGACCATTAGTTCTGTTGACACCCACTTTTCTAATTTTCACTTTTATGTCACACTGTTCCTTGCACTAGCTGGGAAAGAATGAAATGTGGGCAAGGACTGAAGGAGCAAGGTTGATTTTTCTTCCAATAACCTCTTATTTTTGTGGGCTTATGAACACTTAGTGATGTTTAAGGGTGTTCTTGTGAATTCTTTAGTTCCTTGGTGTTTTGCTCATGAGTATTAACAAGTCCAAAATATTTTGGTATATCTAGGCCATGGTTCAACTTTAGGATGCAAGCATAAATTTCTTGCTTGTCATGTAATTAGTTTTTCACTGCTGGATCCTAGAGAGACTAGCATGATTGCAGTGTAACCATAAATGTGAATGAGCCCAGAGAATAAGCCACGTTCGCATGTGACTAGGGCTGTTGAATTAAAAAAAAATCGGTATAGTTCGGATTCGGCTGAATTCGGCCCGTTTAGATTCGGGATATGCCAAAGTCTGAACTCCCCCGCTTCGGGTCCGTGCAATTCGGTGGGAATTCAAAGTTCGGGAAAAAAATTCGGCCGAATAAAGCCATTAAAAACACAACCGCTCCTTTCCACGGCTCTGGGGGGCATTTTTGGGGGTAAAGGTCCCAAACTTTCAGAGGAGCTTCAAAGGACGCTTCTTGAAAGACCCCCCAAGTTTTGTAAAGATTGGGTCAGGGGGGCTGAGATATGGGCCCCAAAAGGGGTCCCCCCACCCTTAATGTGTATTTCTGAGCAGAGCTTGCCGCCCACGCACAAAGGTCCCAGCCCCGACAAACAGCTGAGAGCAAGGGCGGGGCAGGTGTGAAAAAATTTGCAAAGCAATACAACTGCAAAGCAACACAAGCACGCAATGCAACACCTTTGCAACAGTGCAAAGCAACACCTGACACCTGGGAGTTTGCAAACCATGGAAAAGGACAGAGGCAGCTAGCTATGCATAATGAGCAGGAAGGGGTGGAATTTCTCCTTTTGCATTGGACTTGGGACCAGGCAGATGCATTCTTTAAGTCACCATTTGAAAACCAGTTTTGAGCAAGCATCAAAATAACCTAACTGATCTTATGAATGAGGGAAAACCTGAAGACACAAAACTGAAGCCCCCCCTCAAACCAGGAAGAGAGAGACTGGAGGGGGAACACACACCCCAGGCAGAACCGGCAAAAGCCCCCTTTGGCTCCCCCCCACCCAAAGAAACTGCTCCCTCCCCCCCCCCACACAGACTCTGCTTCCCCCCCCACACACACACAGAAAGGAAAAATTATAGATTAAAGCCCCCAAAGGGGTCTTACTGTGGCTGTCTTCTGTTCCATCAGGAGGGGCTGGGGGGCTGGGTAATCCAATATGATTCCATTTGTATCCAATATGAGATCCATATGTATGCATCTCTCGAGGGTGATCCATTCATCCCAATAGGGAAAAGGGGAAAGCCCATATCTCGGGGCCCCCTGACCCAATGTTTACAAAACTTGGGTGGTCTCTTAAGAAGCCTTGTCTGAAGCTCCGCTGAAAGTTTGGGGTTGGCACACCCAAAAATGTGCCCCCTGCAGCCACGGAAAGAGAAAAGGGGGGAGCCGATATTTCTGCCCCCGCTGAACCCATCTTTACAAAACTTGGGTGGTCTCTTAAGAAGGATTGTCTGAAGCTATGCTGAAAGTTTGGGGGCTGCACCCCCCAAAAAGCGCCCCCTGCAGCCATGGAAATGGAAAAGGGGGGAGAGGAAAAAGGGGTGGAGCCCATATCTCGGGGGGCCCTGACCCAATGTTTACAAAACTTGGGTGGTCTTTTAAGAAGGCTCATCTGAAGCTCCGTTGAAAGTTTGGGGTCTGTACCACCAAAAATGCGCTCCCTGCAGCCATGGAAAGGAGCGAATGTGCACAAGCACCCACCCACACACACACAGGAGGATTTCCCTCTCTCTCTCTCTCTCTCTCCCCGGCCGGGCCGCACATCAGCTGATTCCTCCATTATTCAATCCTGACTGATTGGCCAGAAGGAGACCCAGCTTGGCCACCGATTGGCCGGGGGAGGAGAATGCTGCTTACTGATGCCCCGAATTTGCCGGATTTTTTCGTGAACTCCCGAACTCGCTGAATTCAGCCCCCCCGGTTGCCCGCCAGTTTTGAGTTCAGTTCGTCCCAAACTAAAAACCGCCGAATCAAGGGAAATTCGGCTGATTTTCAGTTCGGGCTGAACTGAATCAACAGCCCTACATGTGACTCAACTTAATGAAAGGCTTTGGTTTTTGTGGCAAGCCATCATTATCTCTGTATTCAAACTCCAAACTGTGGTTTTTGCATTTCTCTGCAAACCAGCGTTCCAAATCGTAATTTGTAGCAAAAGTAGAAATCTTTAACTGTCAAGCCATACACTAGCGTGAAAATCCCCTGGATTTGATCATTTACTACCAATTCTTGGTTGGTTGTATCTGAATTCATGCCTAAATGTGATTGTTTTCTTCTCCCTTTAAACCTTCTGCTGCCTTTGTGCAGAATAAGCCTTCAGTTGACAATACATACTTATTTCATGGATAGTAAACCATGTTATGAATAATCCAGGACTACTATCCCAGATGGCTATGCATTTATATGTACGTTCTGATCGTCTGTCAGATCATTTTGTTCCCCTCTCTATTAATCATTAGGTTTGGTGTGTTCCCACTTCCTTTTGTCCAGATTAGGGCTGTTGATTCTGTAAAAACTGAACCGAAAAAATACCAAATAAATGCCATTTTGGTAAATTTCTGGTTCGGGTTTACCGAATTAGCAAAATCCGGGAGGTTGGCAAAGCCGAATTTGCCATTCCTGAAAATTCTGCTTTATCAGGAACATCTTTCCGCGGCTCTTGCTGGGGCATTTTTGCAGGTAGAGGTCCCAAATTTTCCAGGTAGCTAGAAGGGACTCTTCTTGCAAGAACCCCCAAGCTTGGTAAAGATTGGGTCAGGGGGTCCGGAGTTATGGGGTCTGGAAGGGGTTGCCCCCATCCTCCTCCATTGACATGCATTGGCAAAGTGGCTGTGTTCAGAATCTTTAATGTGATCTTTGCAATGTATCTTTGCAAAGTTCGCCCAGTGCCTCCATAGAGATACAATGTGTCTATAGATAAATTGTGTCTAAAAGATAATTGCAAGGATCACACTAAAGATTCTGAACATAGCCACTTTGCCAATGCATTTCAATGGAGGAGGATGGGGGTGACCACTTTCAGACCCCATAACTCCGGACCCCTTGACCCAATCTTCACCAAACTTGGGGGTTCTTGCAAGAAGAGTTCCTTCCTGCTACCCTGAAAATTGGGACCTCTACCTGCAATGCAAAAATGCCCCCCAGGAGCTTTGCAAAAAAAAAATCCCCATTGCTTATCACTGGTGAGAAAGAACTCATTAGCATTTCCTCCTTCTCTTCACATCTAGCCTGAGATCTGGGTCACTGCAATTAAGCTGATAACTTTTTTTCTCCATAGGAATGCATTCAAAACCGTTTGTATTGGTTTTAATGGAGGAAGGGGGGCAACACCTTCCAGACCTCATAATTTCAGACCCCTGCCCTAATCTTCACCACACTTGGGGGTTCTTGCAAGGAGAGTCCCTTCAAGCTACCCTCAAAATTTGGGACCTCTACCTGCAAAAATGCCCCCCCAGGAACTGCGGAAAGCTGCGAAATGGGTTTGATGGGTTTAAATGGCTGAATTTTTCGGGAATTCTGAATTTAAAGCCGAATTCCCACCTTTACCGGTATAGGGGAATTCGGCATTCGGGTTTTCCAGGGGAAAAAGGCCAATTAAACCCAAACCTGAATTTTCCCGAATTCCCCCCCCCCAACAGACCTAGTCCAGATGTCCCTTCAGATTTGCTTAATTTCCTCTTGACTTTGCTTGTAGAATGCTTAGTAGTGTCATCTGCTGTTGCAATCCTGCTACAGTCTCACTGGGGTATTCTTCACAGATATTTGTTGCTGTTTCGACGCTGATTTGCATCGGAGTCAAATTTTGGTTATTCACTCCAGATCCGGCTTTTCCCTGATAGAGGTAGAAAAGCCGCGTTATGTCAGCGGCAAACCAAACCACTTCTGAGCTGTACTTTCCACTAGAAGCGCATTTTGTTTCACGGATGCCCATGAAAAAATGTTTGCTTCGCTCCCCGTGACATCTCCTTTTTCCTCCCCCAAGAACGGTGATTGGCTGGGGGAGCTGCTGCTCTCAGGATGCCCACCCCCAACACACACACACAGCATCGCACCGGCAGGAGGGAGACCCAAAGCAGACTGGCTGCCCCTCTTCAGAACGGTGACAGGAGTTTTGGCTTGGATTTGCCGCTTTCAGGATGCCCCCTCCCAAACACACACACACATAGGATCGCACCAGCTGGAGGGAGACCCAGAGCAGACTGGCTGCCCCTCTTAAGAAGGGTGATGGGAGTTTTGGCTTGGATTTGCCACTCTCAGGATGCCCCCCCAACACACACACACACACAGGAACATGGGAAGAATGGGCGGGATTAGGCGGATTTGGAGCGGTGAGTCATGAGCGGCAGCAGACGTAAGCAGCGCAGAGAAGTGCGCTGTTTCTCCCATGAAAAATTGAAAATGCTTTGGGATGGGGGGTGGAATCTGCGCTGCCATGAAAAAGCTATTTAAATCGGTTTATTGTTTGCTCCTATTCGAAACCGAAGCAAAATCCACCGTGAAAAATACCTCACTGAGTTTGTAGCAACAACTACTACTACAGTAAATTCAGAACAAATCACAGTATGCATATGTACATCCTGTTACCATGAGATTATTTGAGAGAGATGGGCAGAGCTGTGGATATCTCAGCTATCGTTACAAAAATCTCATTTACAGACAACCTTGCCCAATAAAAATGAACTGATCCATAGAATATGTGTATGTGTGAGGTAACTCTCAGTCCTTGCCAATAAGTTTAAAAGGACAGGCTTTGATTATTTTATAATTGCCACCAAATCCATTAGGGTTAATTTGGATGCCCCAAAGTAATCTCATAGAGAACAGCAGATTACAAGCCTAGAACCAGCCTGTTCTCCTAAACTCAGGATCTCAATTGACTGTGCTAATCTAGACAAGAAATACTTTTTAAGAGAACATTTAACCAACCTATCTATACCTGCAGTTTTGTTTCAAATGGGGATGTAGAAACCATTTTTAGATGAAGCTTAAATCAATGTAGAATATAAGAAAGCTAAATATGGAGAACTTCTGGCACAGTTCAACTGAAATAGGATTACCAGGCAAGACCTAAAACTGAGTTTACATAGTGTGAGAGACTGTTTCATGAGGTTCACATTGCTCTGGGATCTAGAGCATCTCTAGCCCAGCATCTCTCTTTTTCTGGCATCACGAAGGAAAAGATAAGAAAAAACACTGAGAGGGCTCCAAGTCCTACCTCTTCTAAAACTAGGATCTGAAAAAAGGATTGCCTACCCTTGTGAGTTGGCGTTTGTGAAAATCTAATCGTGGAGACTCATGCTAATAGGGTTTTATATTCCTTATTCTAATTAAGCAGGTAAGGAGAAGTTTTGAACTATCAGCCTGGCTAAGGTTCAACAAATTCCTTTGCACAAGAGCTAGATATTTAGTGTCAGGGTGACCAACAACTAAATCCATGTTTAAGTTAAGATTTCCTACTCATTAAGATGGTCTGTTGAAAAAAATGGAAGCCAGAAGGCCAAGCAGGGGACTAGAAGTTAGGTTCCCCACATTAAAAATATAGCAAACTAACAAGTATTAGAATAATTAGGAAGTGTATGTTGTCTGAGTTGGCAAGCAAAGAAAATTTCTGAGTCGACTTGACTTTTAATGCTCTCTGTATTTAAGCACATAACCAACTGGCACAACATACAAATCTACTTAAAAGCCTTTAATGATGTCTCATTAATTTTTGGAGGGTAAGTAGATTTCTAATATACCCTAAATAGCTCAGCAGTGTAGCTGCTGAAAATGCCATCCTTTTACGGAATTCCTTTATGGCAAGGTTTCCATACTTCTCCCTCCACAAACCTGGGAAGTCTGAGCTAAAGAGATGGTTCTGTTTTCTTGCCTTTTAGCTTCATGCGAACATAAAACAGTGTTGTGGCTTGCACTCCTACTGATTACACATGCTAAAAATTCTTTTGTTGTTTTACAATGTATGGGAGAGCGGAACTGAATTTTAATTTCTTGGCTACTTGACTTGAAAGGGATGGATTCTTCTCTTGAGCTGCAGTGTAACTTCAGCGATCTAACAATTACTTCTGATGTATTGTAAGATGAGAGTTGGACCCATGGAACTGAGATCTCATTGTGATTCACCTCTTTATGCTTTGTGGGTGTTCTAGCAGAGGAGTGGCATTTCAATAGCACACTGTTAACTAAAACAGCACGAAACCAGAGCCTCTTTAGATAGGGAAACTTGCATGAACAGAGTCATGTTTGGAATAACTTTGTTTGCTTTTAGAAAACAGGAGTGTCATTAATCTGGCTAGTAATATATGTGCTCTGAAGTCCATTTCTCATTTTCCTTTTAAAGCAGGACGGAAGATGGCAGGCAAAAGAGTTTTGAATATGCTGCTGTAGAATTTCACACCTTGGACCTATAGGAATGTGGCCAGACGGATGGTCTGAAGGGGAAACCAAAGGGCTCATGGTTGCCTCAACTTGCTTTCAATAATTTGCCACTTGTGTCATTTTCTGTGTGAATCCAAATTAAAACATTCTTCCTGGTAGCTAGTCCTAAATAGGAGATAACTACCTCCTCCTGGTTCAGAATAGGGTGGATTTCAACATTCCAGCCAAGGCTTGGAACTACCCTTTACATTTTAGTTCATATCCGTTTGGCACCCTATCCCTGCAGGAGATGATGGTAAGCAGAACTAATACTAAGGGGAATTTTTCACGGAGATTTGCTGCTGTTTCGATGCTGATTTGCGTCGGAGTCAAATTTAGGTTATTCACTGCAGATTCAGCTTTTCCCTAAAAGAGGTATAAAAGCCGCGTTATGTCAGCGGCAAACCAAACCACTTCTGAGCCGTACTTTCCAGTAGAAGCGCGTTTTGTTGCTCGGATGCCCATGAAAAAATGTTTGCCTCGGTTCCGCTGTCCCTCCGTGACATCTCCTTTCTCCTCCCCCAAGAATGGTGATTGGCTGGGGGAGTTTCGCGCTCGGACAAGAATACCATCCCTTTTGCTGCCTGCCTGTCTGCCTGCCTAGAGTCCTGGCGCTTCTCTCCCTCCGTCCCGGAGACTGGCGGGCGGGCAGGCGGTACGCCTTCCCCGCCCCTCGCCCGGGATGGGCCTTGGAGCTGGGCCCACACCTCCAAGCCCAGGGGGACGTCGGACGGACGACTCCAGGGGGAGACCGGCGGGGCCACGCCATGTGCTCCTCGCGCGCTGGGGTGGTGGTGGTGGTGGCAGCTCGGTCTAGGGCAGCTGGACCCGTGGGGGGGATGTTCAAGGGAAGGGGCTGTTGGCCCCTCTACCCCAGCGGGGAGGGGGGATTTTTGAGAAATTGGATGGGAAAAATGCATCCTGAGAGTGGAAAACCCAAGGCAAAACTCCCTCCCATCACTCTTCTGAAGAGGGGCGGCCAGCCTGCTCTTATCTCCCTCCTCTCTCTCGATGCACTGTGGCCGGATCATGGGCCGGATCAGGGGCCTTCTTTCCTCTCCCCCCCCCACCCCGCCATTCCCACTTTCAGCTAAACACTTCTCTGGGCACATGGATGCAATTCCTGCCCCCCCAATCCTGTCTATCATTAAAGGGCAATGGGTTCCACACCTATAGAAAATAGAGGGAAGCTTTGAGGAAAGCGCTGCCTTCCCCTCCCCCCACAATTTGGAATCTGACTGTTCCAAAAGCAGAACAGAGCGAGGGTGGAAGAAAAATGGAGGAGACCAGAGGGACTGGTGCTTGTTTTTTGCGCTGGGGCTGGTGAACCGCACGAGGTAATCTGCTGGGCGGAGTTGGGGCGGAGCTGGGGACAGGCATAAACAATGAGCCTGTTGGAAGGGGAGGGCTCCTGCAAAAGGGACAGACCAAACCGTTGTCAAATACAGCGTGCTTTGTTCCCATGAAAAACCAAAACTACATCGAGATTGACAGGGATAAATCGCGGCCATGAAAAAAACATTTAAATCGGGTTTTTTTTTAGTCCATGGCAAAACAGAAGCAAAATCTACCGTGAAAAATGCCCCTAAAATGTATGGTGGGAGTGAGGGTATCATGGGTTCTAAAACTGTAAGGTGGACCCCTGGAGGTCTTGCACTTGTAGGGTGGCTCAGAGTTTAAAGGGGAGGGGTTTCAGCAGAACCAAAGGCACTTTTCTCCCAGCAATAAATTTGTAATGTTGTGGCTACTGAAACTGCTGTGCCAATGATGGCATTTGCAGAGAGACAGTGGAGATGTTCATACTGCCCCAATAGCTTTCTCCTATTCCTGGCTGGCTTTAAGAGTTTGGAGAGACTGTTTTTGAAGGCCAGCGTTGGGTTAGTTCCCCAGCCACTAAACTCTTTATGTCTGAAGTCGTGATATGTAACTGTGCAAGGATCTTGTACATGCGCTTCCTGAAAATGAGATGGTACTGTGGGCGTGTTGGAGGGAAGTTCAGAAAAGTCTGAGAAATTTTAGCCATCTGCATCTGCAAGCCAAGTTCTCCTATACTTATTCTGGCAGGCTAGGTCCTCTTCTCTACCATTGTAGGACCAGTTTTGGATGGCAAACAGTCTCGCGCAGTGCTATGTTGCCATCTCAATGGGCGCTCTCTTCTAAGTGCACAAAATTGGGCAGTATTTTGAGTAATGCTATTTTAGCCCTTCTGTTTATATTCATTTGAATACTTTTTAAAACTTACAAGATTATAAATGTAAGTAAATAAACATTTGATCCTGGTGTCTGTTTACAAGCCTTTGTAATGACCAGTGGCTCTATGTATCCCATTCAGCTGTTTTAGAAAGCATACTTGGCTTTCCTGCATCATTCATGAGACCTCTTCTTGATTTGGGGCCCTTGCTTGTTATGGGTAAGTTTAAAGCTGTGGCCGACTATGGAGTGAATTGTGCTCAGTTTTCATCCACTCTGCACTCAGCACTCAGGATATGAAGATGATCACCATCAAGGTACAGGAATGTACATACTCATAAATCAAAATCCTGTATTGAGGTAATGCTAGGAAGAAATCTCAATTCTGCAGTCAGGAATGTATTAAGTGTTTCTCACTTTTTGTGAGCTGTTAGGGAGCAATATTACAGAGATTAGTTTCTTTTGGATAAAATAGTCTTCTGGTATCTTGAATATCTGTTTACAAAGATACAGTCAGAGCACTGTAAAAGCAAGCAGATTTCTACATGAGGCACCACAATAATTGATTTCCCAGAACAGCCCATGTGGACCCAAGCAGGCCCTAGGCAGTTTCTAGTCTAGTTAAACTTGGATCTCCCTGTCTAATTCTTACTGTATTGAGGTAATTCAAACAGCAGCTGCCTGTGTCTCTCCTGCAAACTCTGTGTTGTATTCTCAAGGCAGAAGAGAAGATCTTCTGGCATTTATAAAGGAATGAGCTCCCACTGAGGAACTAAAACAATCAGCTTGGCAAATGGTGCACCCTCCATGACTTAGAACAGCAGACCAATCAAATTGGGATATATTCTACATAATTCAATTTATCCCAAGAAAGGGGAAGGACAAAAAGCAAGGTAAGGTACCTGCCCCCTACCCAAAGCAATTACTGTGAATGTTGCGAAGCTTGACCTTTTTGTGGCCGTAAATGAGGTGAAGGAACTTTTTAAAAATGGAAGATGAGTTCTGAGGATGCTAATTTCTGAAATGCAATTTCCAGGATCATCCTGTTGGGAAACAGCTCTACTAATATTTATTGCACACTGAAGGGGAACTTTGCCTGCTTTGAGAGAACCAGAATGACGGCAACATGGTGCATTCCCAAGCCTCAGTCCTTCCTGCATGACTCTCTGCCTGGCCTTCCAATGGACCAGTAAAAAGAGGCATTTGAGTTTTTGTTGAGTTTTTTAATGTTTAGATGGAGGCTACTGTTTTTTCTCCATTACTCAAGATGAACATGAGAAGCCTTAACATAACCTTAATATAACCTCCCCCCCCCCAAAAAAAAAAAAATTCTGAGTTTTAGAGAACTTGAATACCACTGCACACTATTTGGGTTAATACTAAAAATGGTATTTCATGGATTTTGCTTGACCCAGAGATTTAAATGGTTAGATATAATGCTTGGATAGTAATGAGTTCTTGCCATCCACAGCCTAGTTTGCTCACTGTGGGTACCTTTTCCATACCATACACCTCTCTTTTTACAGATTTCGAATTCTGAACTTATCTGTATTCAAAACGTGTTTTCTGCATAATGGTGGTGGGCGGGATGTAATATCCAGCATCATGATATGTTGAAAAGGAGAATAAGTATTTTGGAGGCTATTGACAGCTTTTTCAAGTGAGAGAGAAACTACATACCGTCCTAAGACACCCATTTTGAAGCAGAATGCCATCCCCTGAGCTTGCACAGTATCCAGTTCTTACTAAAATGAACAGATTGTATTACATCAGTAAATATGGAATTCAGCAGTGTATGGACTATGAACTATCATGAAGAAGTCATGTAAAAGGTACTGCGTTAACTGGTATCTTCCAAGAAGCATCAAAAGGAATCCTTGAACTGAGCCAGCTCTAGCAAGAGCCAAACTGAACTGAAAAGTGAAACTACTCTTCCTAAGAGGCGGAATTCTAGCCAGAAAGTCAGTATACTATTTTGAAGGATCCATACAACATTATCTGACAAGAAACAGAAACTAAATCATGCTAAGAGAAATGGAAGCAACTTTTTATTTCTCAACATATCAGTGGAGCTTTTCCTTGGTTGGATTGCCTTCATAACTGGGCACTCTCATTATTCAAGTGTTTCTCAAGCTGACATATTCTTAACTGCATAAACCAAGATTTATGCTGCTGCTTGCTACTTCCTGTTTATAACTATGCTAAAGACTGGATTAAAAAAAAAAGCAAGTTTGTATAACCCTCCAGGATTAATCTCATACATTTCTAAGAGAGACTTCCCTCTTGCTTTCGTAGCAACAATTTTAATAGACTAGGGAATTGCTATCACGCAAAAACCTTCAGATCTCAAGTCTTCTTCTATCTGTCATCCAGTTTTCTTTTTATTTCTTCCTATGCTGACCTGGATGGCCCAGGCTAGCCTGATCTCTTCAGATCTCAGAAGCTAAGCAGGGTCAGCCCTGGTTAGTATTTGGATGGGAGACCACCAAGGAATACCAGGGTTGCTGTGCAGAGGAAGGCACTGGCAAACCACCTCTGTTAGTCTCTTGCCATGAAAACCCCAAAAGGGGAAACCATAAGTCGGCTGCGACTTGACGGCACTTTACACACACACATGCCCTTTTGGCATTGGCCTGAATCAGTTAGTTGAATGTTTGGTCCTTAGTCTTAGTGATGGGGCAGACGGCTTAGTTCTCAATCTCTCCTGGGGGGCTAGGTCTTCTACCATTTTTAATAGCAATGGTTGGTTGTTAAATCGAGATGATTTGCTTCTAAAATGTTTGGAATTCTGGATTTTGTAAAAAGCTCTACCTAATGGCTGTAACAGAGTTAAATAACAAGGAAATCTTTATTTTTTGCTTCCCACTTGCTTTTCAAAAGTTGCAAGAAGTTGTAAGCCTGCATTCTTTGTCTTAGATTTTCTTAATCAATTTGCTACACTGCTTCTTTGTTTCTGTGTCAAGGCTGTAGTTGGCAGCTGATTGAGTCAAAGGAATGATTTCACTCTCCTGTGTGAAGTTTCCTTGTATCAGGATGTGAGACAATAAACCTGTTTTGAATGCAGACTTTCTGGTCTATTTGAGAGGATGTGGTGTATTTAACACTATCAGAATTTCAAAAAGTTAGCTTTTAATATCTGCAGTCACAGAAAGAGGTGAAGCTTTTACATTTGGAAAAAATGTACCAGAACATCCTCCAAGATCAGGGTGGGACACACTCTTTCCTTCTCACAAATGCTACAGGTGGGTTATTTTATTTATTTGTTTACATTACTTGTAGTCTATCTTTTCCACTATGACACAAGGCAGATTACACAATGTAAATCAATCCAACCAACAGAATAAAGCATCTAGTAAATATTGTAATAGGATAAGGAATTACAGGACTTTAAAGCAGAGGTTAGATGGGGAGGGGCACGGTCACCCAGCAAGTTTCATGTTAAAGTAGGGGGTTACTTACTACTTACTACATGGGGGTTTTGATAGAGATAAGGCAAAAGTGAATTGCAAATTTTTCCACCTGTACCTAGTCAAGCTAAGCAACCCAGAAGGATACCATGGGCTGTTATACTAAGTGCTGGAGTGGCCCGTGAGAACCAATGGGGATCTGCTTCTGTTAATAAACCATAATAAATCAATGTTTCTTAATTGGGGTTCAGGGCACCCCTGGGAATCTAGGAGACTACTCCAGCAAAATCTGCTAGTCTTTTGCAATCTTTTCTGCCCATCTAGTTAACACAGGCCTTTTCAGTTTTCTAAGAATGGAGGTAAGGACTCTCCACCTCAAGAAGAAAGGATCAGCTTCTGCCTTTTACAAAAGGGAGGAACTCACAGACCTGCTGCCACTTGCAGTTACCTTGCTTCCAGATCACTTCACAATACTAGCCAGAAAACATGGTGAAGGTCACTGGGAAGTAAGGTTGCCAACCTCCAGGTGCTGCAGAGTGGCGATTCAAACCTAGGTCTCACAGATCCTAACCTGAAACACTAACCACTGGCTTTTGTGAGGTGACTGCTATTGAACAGTAGCAAGTAGCTGGGCCTGGGTGAGTCATGTAAGTTGGGTAGTAGTAAGTAACCCAGTGGTTGCTGGTTGTCCTGGCCCTAATGAGTGCTCCCTCAAATGCCAAAGAAAGAGCCCTGCACTGTCCTTCCTTTTACTGGCAGCAACCAAGCCTTGAAAGCTAGCAGTACTATTGTGGTTATCTAGCAATGGCCATTTAAAACATTCATTTGAAACATTCATTAAAGACGTATGTGCGGCTTCTATTATTTTGGACCCCCTAGTGTATTTTTTTAAGATTTCAAAACACCATAAACCAGGTTAAACAACCCAATGGTTGTTGTTTTTAAGATTTCAGATTTTTCTGCAAATCGGGCATTTTTAGAAAGACCTGTCTTGTCTGTTTATGGCTTCAGTCTCTGGATTTAAGTGTCCACAGATTTGGCCATGTTGAGAATTAGATACATTGATTCTAAGAGATCTCCTGGCCCCAACTGAAGGTTGACATCCCTATTCCTGGCACCTTCCCACCTCCGTTCAGTTGACCTCTAACTAGAAGTTATTAAGCAATAAGGAAATTTCTTCCTGCTTCAAAAAAACAGTCCTATTGAGGGATGATATTAATTAGAACTTGGGTCACGGTTTTTAGAACTGTGCGCCCATAGAATCATTTTCTCAGCATTTCTCAACATCGTTAAGAGAAACATCAAAACATCATAAACCAGGTGGTCAAACCCAGTTTGGAAACTGAAGGACTAATGATATGGGGGTGTGGTCAGAAATAACAATTACATCTATATCACAGACAATAATCTGAAGCATCGGAGAAGCTGAAACAAGAACACAGTGTAACAATTATGATGCACAGAAGAAATAAAAGTATAATCTCTGTCCATTGTGTGCACTATATGCCAGATATCAATCAAACTAATTCAGCTATATAGGCTGTGAGTGTAGATCTTACCAAATAATTTTCTTTTTGGCCTAGGAGTGTGCTGTATCTAGTATGTCAATAAAATCTCCCCCCACCTACAGATAGTCATATGTAAAATTTACCAGGTGGCTGAAGCACTGATGGAAGTTGTCCAAAGAGTCCACATTTGGACCACAATCATAACAACAATAGAATCAAAGGGGGAATAGTGCTCAACCTGGGAATAATGGAGCAGAGGACGCAATAGGGGAATCACAGCATAGTATAGACACTGAGATAGATGGGAATACCTGGCTACTCTCAATGAATTCAAGTCTCCGGGGCCGGACGAACTGCATCCAAGGGTGTTAAAAGAACTGGCTGAAGTGATTTCAGAACCGCTGGCAATAATCTTTGAGAATTCATGGAGAACAGGAGAAGTTCCAGCAGACTGGAGGAGGGCAAATGTGGTCCCCATCTTTAAAAAGGGAAAAAAAGAAATCCCAAACAATTATCGCCCAGTCAGCCTGAGATCAATACCAGGTAAGATACTAGAGCAGATAATTAAACAGATGGTCTGTAAGCACTTAGAAAGAAATGCCGTGCTCACTGACAGTCAACATTGGTTTCTCAAAAACTGGTCATGCCAAACTATTCTCATATCTTTTTTTGAAAGAGTGACAAGTATGGTAGATGAAGGGAATGCTGTAGATGTAGTGTACCTTGAGTCCCCCATGAACTTCTTGAAACAAAGCTAGTAAAATGTGGGCTGGACACTGCTACTGTTAGGTGGATTGGTAATTGGTTGACCAACCAAACCCAAAGGGTGCTCATTAATGGCACAACTTCATCCTGGAGAGGAGTGACCAGTGGGGTACCTCAGGGGTCTGTCCTGGGACCCGTACTATTTAATATTTTTATAAATGACTTGGATGATGGGATAGAGATCATGCTAATCAAATTTGCAGATGACACCAAGTTAGGAGGGGTAGTTAATACCCCGGAGGATAGGGTATGAGTTCAGAATGACCTCGATAGACTGGAGAGCTGGGACATAAGTAATAAAATGGATTTCAATAGGGAAAAGTGTTAGGTACTTCACCTAGGCAGAAACAACATAAGGCACATGTACAGGATGGGAGAGAGTTGGCTTGACAACAGTACATGTGAAAGAGTCTTGGTGGACCACAAACTGAACATGAGTCAACAGTGTGATATGGTGGCTAAGAAGGCCAATGCAATTCTGGGCTGCATCAATAGGAGTATCTAGATCAAGGGAAGTAATACTACCACTGTATTCTGCATTGATCAGACCTCACTTGGAATACTGTGTCCAGTTTTGGGCTCCACAATTTAAGAAGGATGTTGACAAGTTGGAGGGTGTCCAGAGGAGGGTGACCAGAATGGTCAAAGGTCTGGAATCCATGCCCTATGACAGGGGTCGGCAAACCATTAGTCAAAAGAGCCAAATATCAACAGTACAACGATTGAGATTTCTTTTGAGAGCCAAATTTCTTTATATAGGTAGGTACACTGTTTATTAACTTAATAAAATTTAATTAAAGTTTTAAGTCTTAATTAAACTATAGGTACACTGAATAAAACTTGATATCATACTTAATACTGATCTTATTTATTGATAAAAATTAAATTGTAAGTCCCTGCCATTTCCCCCTCCCCGTCCGGAGTCCTCGTCTGGAGGCCTGGTCTACCACCATAAAGGCCTATGGGTAGACCTGGCTTCTGGCTGAGTCCCACTGGGAGGCCAGGCATACCCATTGGCTTTCTTGGCAGTAGACCTGGCCTCTGGAGGCCCATAGAAGCCAATTGGTAGACCTGGCCTCTGAAGGGGGACTTTTTCCCCTCTTCGGAGTCCAGGTCTACTGCCAAGAAAGCCAGTGGGTAGACATGGCCTCCCAATGGGACTCAGCCGGAGGCCAGGTCTACCAAAGGAAGCCCGCCCCGCCCAACAGCTGATAGGCGGGGGGGGGGGGCGAGGAACCGCCGAGCCGCCCACCCAGCAATCGCGCGGCTAGAGGGGAGGCTTTAGCCTCCCAACCATTGAGGGCAAGGGAAAGGGGGACCCGGCCATTCTCCACGGTGTGGGGGGGAGACAGCGCGCCCACTCGCCCGCGCTCTCTCTCAGGCGCGCCGGCTCTGCAGCCTGGCTGCCGGGGTGAGCGGGCGCAAGAGCAGGGGCTCCGAACCAAGCTCGGAGAGCTGCACTCAATGGGCCAAAGAGCCGCATGCGGCTCTGGAGCCGCAGTTTTGAGACCCCTGCCCTATGAGGAGAGACTGGGAGTTGGGTTTGTTTAGTTTGGAGAAGAGAAGGTTGAGGGGAGACATGATAGCCATGTTTACATATTTGAAGGGATGTCATGTTGATGAGGGAACTAGCTTTTTCTCTGTTCTTGTAGGTTATCCGGGCTGTGTGACTGTGGTCTTGGTATTTTCTTTCCTGACGTTTCGCCAGCAGCCGTGGCAGGCATCTTCAGAGGAGTAACACTGCAGGACAGTGACTCTCAGTATCAAAGTGGGTTCGAAGAGTAATATATATAGTCAGAAGGGGGTTGGGTTTGAGCTGAGTCACTGTCCTGCAAAAGAATCAAAGGTAATGTGCTAGTCATTGTCCTGTAAGAATCAAGGTAATGTGCTAATTAGGGAGTGGTATGTTAATACGGAACCATTGTATCCTGAAGTGATCTGTTAACATGTCAGGATACAATGGTTCCACATTAACATAGCCAGGATTCAGCCAGGATCGAATGCATGCGTTTCGCCTAATGTGCGTTCGATCCAGGCTAAAACAGGGATTAAAGGAGGATAAAGCGACCATGTGTTTTCGCCCTGAGACTGCTGTTTCATGAGCCATGCTTTGATCTTCCAAAGGAACTATTTTGGATACCATCTGTTGAACATGTGTACCAATAGACTTGATCAACCGCCCCCCCCCCCCAAGGCTGTTGAATTGAACCCTCAATCATCTTATTGTTAGCAAAAAGTTGTTTTAGTTTTTGGATTGTTTTTCCAGCTGGGCAGCATTGTTTTCAGGCAGAGAATTACCTCTTCTTGACTGTCAGTGGCAGAAGGTTCAGCAGCTGTCTTAGTTTCTTTTCCTTTATGGCTCATAGTTTTGAAATTATAACCCTGCTTATTGGAAAAAATGATAACAAACAAAAGTGGAATAAAGTGAGAGCAAAAGAAGAACCAGTTTCAGTAGCTGATATATTGGGAAAGTCTAGAAGGGGACATAGAAAGTGGGCTATGATTCGGAAAACTGAAGCATAGCCTGGGGGAAGTATTTGTCAGTCTCAGACGTTTGCCTCCAGCATCCCTCAAGCATACTCATCCAGACAGGTAGATCTGAAGCAGTAAAACTTTATTAGCAACTAAAAAGCAAATTAAAAGAACTAACTGCTCGCAAGCAGGCGAGGTTAGCAATAGAGAGCAAGTACAGGCTACCTGCTTAAAAACATTAGGACAAGAGAGTAAGATAAATACTGCTAGGCAACAACGAGATAGGCATTTCCCATGAATGAAGACACAACACGCCACAGCTGTGATAACAGGCACTAACAAAGTATACACAGGAGTTTCCAAGCCCTGGGAACCAAGGACTTGACTTGTGGCCAGAACCTGGCCTGAACTCATGTCAAGAGCCCGTCTGGATCATGCGTTGTGAAGACCCTGACAGTATTGGCTAATGTTGCTTTCTGACATCTTCACCCTGTGAGCAGGGGTTTCAGCAACAGCACTTCTCAGGACAGTCTCCTTTGCTAATTAAATCACATCTCTCTTTCCCCTCCCCCTCCAAACCATCAATATAAAAGAACCTCACCAGAACAGGAACCATGAAAGCTTATGCCAGGCATTAAAATAAGTGGGTATCAGCAGGTACAGAGTTGACCATAAGAAAGTGTCTGAAGTGGTGCCTGTCATGTTCTGCTTTGAGCCCCACCCCCCGTCAGACATTTTTGATCAGGGAGATAAGTTACATTCACCCCTGATACATGCTAGAATCCTCTCTGCAGCCCTGCATGTTGGTTTGCTGCTACCAACCCTACCTGTGCGGGCTCAACATTGTAGCCCTGTTCACAAGTTACAGTGAATGCATGTACAATCCATGTACAGTATACACTTGATTTTGAAGATGTGATACAAACCTCACATTTATCTAGGTACTGGCCCCTGGTTTCAATTGACTCTTACAAACAGATGTACACACATGTACACACTGTAACATGTGAATAGAGCTATTGTGTTTTGTAGGGTAGGAACAGATGCAAAAGAAGCACGGACTGCAATTCCAGTGTCTTGTTGAGAGAAGCATATACAGTGGTAAGCTAGGAAACTATGTATAGGGTATAAAGTTCACGTACGAGCACAAAGTGAAATTATGCTATTGGCTCTGATTTATCAACATTCTGGCAACTAGTCCAGAATTCAGGCTTTTGCAAACAATTCTGTCCCCAAAATTTGACTAGGCCATTTTATCCTGTTGGTTGGCAGCTTTGTTTGGCTCCTCTTCCTTACACATGTGGGGAGTGGCTGGATACCAGAGACTGAACCTGCATGCCAAGCAGACGTTCAGCCACTGAACCACAGTCACCCCCTGGATCATACTGTTGACTAACTGTCACTTGCATCTAAATAAACACATACATTTTAGGAAAATGGGCACTTTAAACAATTTTTTAAGGCTAGAAAGACTATCATATTTATTTTATAATGGTTTTCTCCATTGTGTTTTGAACGCCTGCAGTTTAGTATTCTGTTCCTTTGGATTAAGCACCTTACTTCTGAGTTTAGCCTAATTCCTATGTTCTCAGTCTCTATGGAAGTAAAATGCAAATATGTGTGTAGTTCTCTAAACAGAACCCTGCTGCTTTTGAGTTGGTCTTCTCAGCTTCTACCCTCTGCAGATCCCCCTTCCCTCCCAGTGGTGGGACCCTGATATTTCTCTGCAGCCTGAGGGCAACTATTCACATTTTGAAAGGCAAGCAGCTGACTGGTTATCAGTCACCAGCCTCATGCCTTTGAACAGCATTGTTTGCTCTGGCATTTTCTGAAAACCAGGCAAGCAGCTTACAATGGACTGAATGGAATCCCCTTCATACAACCACAAGCCTCATACCAATTCAAAAAAACACAAAGGAACCTTCTAAGATTCCTTTCCACGTACTAACCTCATCTGATGAGAGACACTGCTGCCAGATTCTAAGAAATGGCCTGAATGAAAGCCACTTGTTTCCAATGCAAAACAAAGGGAACCCAAACTTTGATCGTGCACAAGGTAATGGCCTGGGTTATTTTTAACTGTGGCAGGAGTGCTGAATGTGTAAGGCGAATCCTACCAATACAGGAGATGCTTTACATTTTCTCCACCAGTAGAAGAGTTCAGGTTACTGAACTAAACGGGAATAACAAGCTACTGTGCTAATCCTGCTGTTTCTATTTTAAGGTACTCAGTGTATTTGATGGATCACTGTTATTCCAGTCTCGCTTACTAACACCTACATGTACTAGGCAATGTTGGCCTGTGAAGATTCCTCCCACCGCCACCATTTTACAGTGTGATCATTCAACACCTTCCTCCCCAATTAGAAGTCTGGGGGTGTTTTTGGTTTGCTTGCTTTGGTGTGTTTGCTTATTATGGGTCCTCCATGGTATTTCTTTTAATTGATTGGCTTTCTATCTTGGTCCCATCTCAAAAAGCTAGGAGCAGTCGACTGTGTTCCCAGAGTATCTATTTATATAAAACCATCTGAAATAAAAACCTTCAGAAGATGCTCAAGCTTTGAGCTTTAGCAATTCATGAAGGCACCAGAATTTCTTAGCCGGATGGCAGCTGCTAAGAATCTTTCTCTGCACATCCTTGCAGTTATAAGTGGGGCACCAATATGAACCTGAAGGCAACGGGGAAATAGCAGTGCCATGGGGGTCTTTAGGGTACTTTATTTAATTACAAAATTTATACCCTACTTTTCTGCCCTCATCAGGGCCTTCAAGGCAGCTAGCATATTAGAAACATACTAAAAACATATTAAAAACATGACTTTAAAACATAATAAACATACATAATAAAAACATGTCTTTAAAATACACACACACACACAAAATAGCAAGTAAGATGTAGGGGTGGAAGGTGGGATCACTGGGGGAATGCCAGATGAAATGAAAAAGCCTTCACCTGTTGGTGGATGACAGCAACAGCAGGGAACAAATAAATATCCTTGGTGCCATGAGTAAGAAGGCCCTCTCCCGGGTTGCCACCTGCCTAATCTCATAAGGCAGAGGCACCTGCAACAGGGCCTTGGAAGATGACAGTAGTGATTGGGCAGGTTCATAAGGGAGTAGGCAGTCCTTCAGGTATGCTGGTCCCAAGGAATATAGGGCTTTAAACATCCACACAAGCATCTTGAATTGTGCTTGGAGATAGATTGGGAGCCAGTGTAGATAGGCCCAATTAGAGGGATATGGTTCCAATAGCACACTTCAGTCAATATCCTGGCTGCAGCATTTTTCACCAATTGATGTTTCTGAGCACTTTTCAAGGGATCCCCATATAGAGCCCATTGCAGTAATTTAATCTAGATGTTGTTGTGATTTGGAGATGCAAGGTGTTTTGAAGTGCATTGGGGAGTTCTTGGGATCCTGACAGCCATTTAGTTTCCTGGGGAAGACAGTCATAAAATGCACAAAAGAGGCCAGGGAACAGGCGATGTTTCTGCAGATAGATAACGATTTGCCTATCTGCCCTAGAGGCAAGATGGATAGACATTACCAAACATGATCTGGGTATGGAAATGTGTGGAATGTGTGCTTAAGATTGACTGTGGAGAAATTGGGGTGCACCATCCCATGTGGGCAAGTCCCCTAAATCTGGATTGGAGAGGCAGGAAGGCTTAAAAAGTTGAAACATCTGTCAGTCTTTGTTCAAATGTTTTGTCCAAATTCTGGGAGCCAGACTCCTCTGCAGGAAGCAAGAGGGGGTCTGGAGGTACATTTACTCCACAGGCATCCAGAGGATTTTTTCAGAGGTAACTGTTCTGCATTGTTAAGATTAGTTTAGTGTTGTGTTTTATGTTATTTTCATTAGATCTGTAACTGCTAGGCTTTATAGCTATTTTCTCTGTTGGTGCTCCAGCTTAATCTGTAGCAACACAGCCTTTTCCTGTTTAAGAAAGCAGACTGTGATTCACCTATTCCTCATGAGCACTTTAGACCACTCACTCATGTTTAGGAACATTACAATGCATACACAGGAAAGGGCTGGAATAGTTGGGAAACTCAGTCCTTTGCACTTGCTCAGAGGCAACCTTTACCAGGGTTCCCCAAGTCACTGGTATAATTGGAGATTGGAATTTAACTTGGGGTAGTGAAGAGGAACATGCTTTACATGCACACAAGCATGAGACACTCATGCAGGGGGGGTTCTGGTTAAACTGAGAGCAGCGTTGCGACTGAGCTCCGCTCTGCAGAGCGTTTACTCTACTTTTATTTTAGCCCTTTGCCTTTGTTGTTTAGAAACACTCATGTAAGAATATAGACCCAGGACCAGTTTATGACAGGTATAGCCAGGGCATGCACCACAGTGGCCAAACCTTTTCTGCCAGGAAAGACTGCAGCTGGCTAATCGGTCGATGTTGGTAAAAGGCACTCCTGGCCACAAGAACCCCCCGCAAACTACAGACCTGTTCCCTCAAGGGGAGTGCAACCCTATCCAGAAAGAGTGACAGGTCAGACCTTCTGCTCATGAGTAGGATTTCTGGTTTCATATCAGTAGGGTCTCTGAAAAATACAGGGTTGGACAAAAATAGTTTGATGGTTTTCTTTTCCTGTCTACCCAGAAACATTTCTTCCTGGGTAGAGGAAACATTCTATTGCCATATCCTCCCGGACCGTGACAAGTTCTTCATGTTTTGCCCATTACTATTATTGTTATTATATTCTGCTTTGGGGAGTATAGTTAAAACTTAATGGGGGGAGAACGTTGTAATGTATACAAGAAACTTCTACGGGGGAAGTTCTGATTTGCATGTTTGTTAGTTTGGGCCCTGCAGTTAGAGGATGGCTGAGGCAGCTAACGGAGAGGCCGACTGAGAGAAGGCCAAGCAGAAAGGGAGACAGCCCAAAGAACTGAAATAAAACTCTTCTTCAGTCAAGCAAAGCGGATGTGTCCTGTGTTCACGATACGACACAACCCAGCTGCTAAACCAGTGTAATGGTTTAAATTCTGGACTCAGACTAGAGTTCAAGACGCCAGGAAGCGCACTGAGTAACCAGGGGGCAGTTGGTCTTTCTCGGCCTAACCTGCCTAAAGAGCGCTGTTGTTGAAATAAAATAAAAACTCCAGGCTTTTCATGACACAAACCTCTGCAGTTTTGTGGTGCAATTTGTATGTTGTGTTCAAGCTCTACATGGAATTAATTCTGCACAAGCCTCAGAGCCCAGGACAGGATCGAGCTCCTGAGCTCTGTGCCCAGGGGAGGCTGGAAGTGGCTGTCAGGATGGAAAGGCAAGGATCAGACTTCGTGCAGCAAAGGAGGGCGAGTCTTCCCCAAACCCTGTGCGCGGTCCCTGGGCCACCCCGCTTCCCCACAGGCCACAAACATGTAAACTCAGAGCAGCAGGTCCTGCCGGAGGGGAAGGGGGGGTGGTGACAGCAATTTAGCCTCTCCAATAGAAAAGGAGTCTCCAATGATGGTGGAAGGAAAACGGGGATGGATCCTGAGGCAGCCTGTTCCTTTCAGGGATCAGTGGCTCTCTCCCCTTTCCCGGCTCTGCCCCCAAGGTCTCCCGCTTCATCCCCTCCTCACAGAGCTCCCGTCCGCCTGACTGCTGTGGACCGAGGTTCCCTCGACAAAAGATGTACCTGAGAGCACGCAAGCTCCTCATTGTTTGGAGGAAGTTCTCAGAGACCTCAAAGAAGGATTCCTCCATGATTTCCTGGGAGAGACCAAAGGGCAAAACACAGGGGTCAGCGCTCCCTGGACTCTAGCAGGGCTGTTCCTGCCCCCCATTCTCTCCTTCCTCCCATGTCTAATCTGGCCATTGGTCCCTGATCTGCTTCCTTCTCCCTTTTCCACCGGTGACTTGCCCCTTCACTGTAATCTTAGAAGCCCTGCTCTAGATGTTCCCATCAACAGAGCTGAGGTGGGATGACAACTAGGGACAGGACCTTCTCTTTGGGGGTATCTCTCCAAGATTCATCTTAACTGGCCCATCTTTCAGAGTGTTTATGCCAGAAGAAGACTCTTATGTTTCAGATTGTGATGACATTGATTGGATTCCTATTTTGTTACTTTTCTTGATCTGCGTTCATTCAGGTGTTATTTTCTGACTTTGATATTTTTACTGCTATTGGATCTTCTTGTTTATTTTTTCCCCTTTGGTATGGAGGCTTCTTGAATAAATGTTCTATAAAATATGCCACATTTTGTTTTTAATGTTAGCTATATAAATGGCTAATAAAAGGCTCAGCGATATTATGAGGTCATTATAGAAATTATCTGCATACAATTACAGGGGCACATACTTAGGAGTGGAGGGGGTTTAAGAAATGGTTACAAACAACTTTATTGCCTTTACTAACGGTAACAACGATCAGACATTTATTAACATCAATTAAAACATCAATTAACATATTTGAACCTCTGGTGAGTATATATTAATATTAATAAACCATGTCCCGTGAAAACAATCTAAACTGACATTGATAAGAAATATAAGGGCCTCCAAGCAAGAGCTTGCTTTCTCTGGTTATGTCACGGTAAAGACATATTTACTGGCAATAAAATTTTAGTGGTAGTCTAAATCCAGTCTGTACTTTCCCGTTTCTTTTATTTGGTCTTAGTACATGACCAAACAGAATCCAAAGAAATATAAAGGCCAGGTTTAAAAATGTCTCCGTTCATAAAATCTCTACCACTGAAATTCTGAGATAAGGGCCTCTTGTTGATTTTGTCTGAAAATGGGTGAAACACACAGGACAACCCCCCCCCCCAATTTTGCCAAGAAAGATGTCTGGGGTAGTGACATTCACCTGCATATCGGTTTGCATCTGAGCTTTTAAAAATAATGCATTCTCAGGACAGAGGAGACTATTGCTTTCTGTTGTTGCTCTTTGCGAGCACCAGTTAGGAAGCATCACATTACTCCAAGATAAAGACTGGGGTGATAAAGTAGCTTTGTAATGCAGGTTATATAAAAGGCAACTTGACTTATTTTTTCCCCATCAAGTCACAGCTGATTTATGGCAACCCCATAGGGTTTTCAAGGTGTGAAATGTTGGGAGGTGGTTTGCCATTGCCTGCCTCCATGTCATGCCCCTGCTATTCCTTGGAAATTTCCCATCCAAATACTTTCCAGGGTTGAGGCTGAGAGTGTGTGGCTGGGCCAAGGTCATCTAGCAAGCATCTATGATGTGAGTGGGGACTTGAACTTGGGTTTCCAAGGTCCTAGTCTGACTCCTTAACTACTACACCATGCTGGCTCTTGACCTATTATCATCTGGGAATTTAGGAATAGGCGGGGCTAACAAAGAGTCCCATCAATATATGCCTTGTATTTTAAAGAGAAATTGCTTTGCTACACAATTTTCACTGTCCTTGCTCTTAATTTTATTATGTAGTTCTTTTTCTAATTGTTAATATAATTAGATATATATGTTGCTCTTTACTCAATAGTGCATTATTAACATGTGTGACCTACAATGTCTTATTCTGCCCCCTAGTGGTTAACTATGGGTAAACAGAAGGGCCTTTCCGCTTCAAAGCATGCAATAGTTTTCATACCTAGAAAAAGCAACTGGGAGGAATTAAATGCACTTTCCCTGATTTATGTCCCCAGTGTTACATTCTTAATACAGTAAAAATGTCATCCTTCTAAGACTGATGGTTTCGATGGACTTAGAAGGGTGGAGCTCTGCATAGGATGGCATGGTTAGTATGGCATTTTATTTGTCCCTGTTGTATTCTTCTTCTCCCCTAAGGAGCTCACCCCATGGAAGTAAGTAGCAGCCCAAACCAGGACACAAAACAGTCAAGTTACAGAGATGCCAGGCACAGACTCATTGCCTGATCACCCCAGTGTCACAGCCCAAACCAGAACTCTGCCAATACAGGGCAAAGCATGGTGCTTGATAAGCAGCCTGTTGTGGCCTCAGCAGAGTGGCACGAGAGTATCTGACTTCTGGGTCACTAAGAAATCCAGAGGTGATTCTGGCGTGCATGACAGAGCAAAAGCCCAGGAGATAAAAGAGCATTTAATGGTTCCTGTGTTTGGCTGAACAATTAGGGTTAAATGATTTGATCAGGAAATTTGGGGGCATAGGAAAGTTGACCCAATATCAGCACTAACTCGTCTATTTTTTTTATAGACCCAACCATCCATGATCTCATTTCTGATAACAAAGTACAGCTGTGAGGACACCTTTTTGTGGTCATAGGCTCACCTCTGTCTTCCATGGTCCAGCATTCCTGAACATGGGGGATCTGGGATGGTCACCTCTGCTACTCCATCATCAGACCATCCCAGGTCCCCCATGTTCAGGAATGTTGGACCATGGAAGACTGAGGTGAGACAATGACCACAAAAAGGTGTCCTCACAGCTGTATTCTGTTGAACTGGTGAGGGCTGATTATACATATAACACTATGTGGAACAGCTTACAGGAAAATAACAATTCTACTGCTTAATTTCAGTTCCCTGTAGCATTCATTCTTTGACGTGTCTCGGCTGAGAACTTACTGACTAGTATATATACATTTGTCTGTTTTCTGCAATATATCAAACTGAAAAATTAATATTGAGTAAATTATGCAGTAGTTTAATTTCTCAGGAAAATGTTGATAAGACCCTTTAAAAAGCCATCTTAATATCATTTCCCGGGTGACTCCATGAATTCCAAATGCACCTCCTGTGATTTTCCTTCCTCTTGACAATACTTCTTAATTCAAAAAGGGCTTCCTTTTATGCTTTTTCCATATATCTTCTGCTTGTCATACTGTATTCGCATGGCTATAATTTTTCTGGTAACGTGACAGCTACTTCTATGGCAAGATCATTACACAAATCTAAAAATATCTTTCTCTAAATTGGTATTCTCCACTCTTTGCTGAAGTATTGTCATACCACATTGCATCTTTCAGCTTTTAATAATGGTTTCTACAAAATATGTTTATTAAAAAAATAGAATCTTCTTTTCCTGGATGGATTTGTTTGGCTGGTCTGAGGACAGCCCAATAAAAGATATGATTCCATAAACTCTGGGAAACACAGTTACATATACAAATGCACCATTTGGGTACTATACCTTTTCTGTGAATGTAATTCTTTTCCTTTACCTTGGATCAGGGCTGTAGCCACAGAAAACCTGATACTCCTAGCCCATTCCTTGAGGTTTCAGATGTTACAAAATTTTATGTACATATGTCTTTGATCCTTTTACATAGATTATAACTAAGAACGTGCAGCCAGAATTCGGTCCCATTATCCCACAAGCAAACATGTTCCTGCCAAACACAAGGATTCAGGTCAAGGGAGGGGGGTTTATAATGCTCCCAGGAGCAGGTTTTGTGGGTGGGGAGTTAATTTGTTCATTTAAGCAGCTGATTGGCATCACTAAGTAGCCCGTGGCTATTGTCACCTGAGCAACTCCACCCTGGCTCCAAACTCAGCCAGTATTTTGCTGCTGGTTTTTGTTTATCCTTGTCTGCACTTGAGCAGTGCCAAGAAGCACCAAGCCTCATCCCTGTCCTCCAGGGTCTGTAAGGGTTTTGTTGGTGCCTCTCAGTACCCAAGGGCATCCTGTTCCCCACCCCAACCTGCCATACAATGAATGATGTGCTGTTGTGGACATGGCCCAGGCCCTTCATCATATGATGCCTCAGGGTGCTCACCATTTCACCCTATGCTGAGTAACCTGACCTCTGTCTGCCAGCACTAGTTATGGCATAACCAAAGACTAGCCGCCTTCCCCAATATCACATGAAGCAGGCAAAAAGTGATCTCTTAAAATGCCAGTCATAAGAGAGAGAAAATTGCTGCATGGCCCCAAAGCAACCACCCAATCTCATACAGCTCATAGGAGGTGGGGGGGGGGGGGAGCACAACATGGAACAAAGCCTGCATAGGAGTATGCAAAATCCCTTTTTATGGCTGCTCTGAGCCATAGGCTGGGGAATTTACAGTCCTAACCAATCAAGTCTTGTGCCTTCTTTGAATAATCCCTGATAAAGTAAGAAGAACACACACAAAAAAGACTGTTTAATGACGATTTAGATACAGTTCCTAAAAATTCTTACCTGGCCCTGAAGGGCCCAGCTAATTCCATACTGTAAACAAACTAATACCCTAATATATATCTTATATACTAAGAGTGAAGTTGGCCAAATCTTTGGATACTTAAATGCAGTGACAGGATAAGAAAGATATTTCTTCAAACCTGAAAATGGCCCCAGGTTTGCAGAGAATTTTAAAATCTAAAAAACAAAAAAATGGGAAGGGGGCAGTTTAAAAAACCCAAAATGATAAAAAGGTTCTTGTAGCTTTAAGCAATGGATTCCCTCAGTGATTATTGCTAGGTAACAGTGTTCCAAGGAGATAGATCACAATGGATAGCAGTGTTAATCTGTCACTAGCAGTAGAAAAGAGTAGGAGTCCAGTAGCACCTTAAAGAATAACAAAATTTCACATTCCAGCTGTATCTGAAGAAGTGAGCTGTGACTCATGAAAACTCATACACTGTAGGGTTGCCAGGTCCCCCCTCTCCTCTGGTGGGAGGTTTTTTGGGCCGAGGTGAGGTAAAGATCATGCATGTGGCCACGCAGACGAGATTGCATCACTTCCAATTTACACCTGGAACTGCTGCATTGCAAGGGGCCTAGTTTGAGTGGTAAAAGTCCCCTTGCGGTGCAGCACTTCCGGGTGTAAACGCATTGCAAAGGGCCATTTACCACTCAAACTCCCAGTTTGATGTTATCAAACTCCCAGGGATTCAAACTGTAATGCCGGGATTACCTTTGATTGTCCCAATAAAGTAATACAGGAGAGGTTGTCAGGATAAACAGTTCTTTTATTGGCCCAATAAACAGAAGCTGGTGGGGTACTCTTAATGAGGCATGGGGCAATCCACACAGAGAACAAAGAAAGGCATCATCCTTTATAGACTTAGGATAGAGGGCAGGCATTTGGGTTACGTATAACAAAAGAACCAATACACATTAGAAAAGTACACAGGTTGATTAGCATACCCTATTAGCGTAGCCTTAAGGCCCTTAAGGCGTTACATAGATGGCTGCTTGATCTGCTAATGAAGAAACGAAACAGAACATTCCTAACTGACCCCGCTGGTATCCTAAATCATTGCCTGGGCCTCATTAGGGCAGGTGGCTGTACCAGGCGAGCGATGAGGATTTCACTGGCACCTTATAGAAATGGCTGCCAGCTCATGCTAACTAAGTGATCACACGCTAGTGGATCTGAGCCTAAGAGTAATGCTTTACCCCTTATACATGGGGGCATTGCCTTTACATATGTGTGCGTAAGAATATACTTGTGCCTGATGCTAGCCCTTATACCTGAGCATAGCACCTTATGATTGTGTGAGTGTGCATAAATATAAAAGAATATATATTTCCCTATAAATGAAGTTTATAGGCACTTCAAAACTGAGTGGTAAAAGGCCCCTTGCGATGCGGTGCTTCTGGTTGTAAACCGGAAGTGACGTGGCAGGAAGGCGCGCATGCACGCATTACCAGCCGACCCTCAGCTGGTTGGTGGGCAGCCAGCTGGATTGGCGGGGGTTTGCCCGCCACCACCTGGCACTTGGCAACCCTAATACCCTGCCAGAAATTTTTTTAGTCTTTAAGGTGCTACTGGACTCCTACTGTTTTCGACTACAGTGTTCCAAGGCTTGGTTCTGTCAGTAAAGGTGAGGGGGACGGGGCAGAGCCTTTTCCAGGCCTGTTTTGGCCTGTGAGGGAGGACTCATTGGGGCCAGGCCTGACTAGGATTGCCAGCTCTAGGTAGAAAATTCCTGGAGATTTTGTGGTGGAGGTAGGGTTGCCAGGTCCCTCTTCTCAACCGGCAGGATAATTTGGGGGCGGAGCCTGAAGAGGGCGGGGTTTGGGGAGGGGAAAGGCCTCAGCTGAATATAATGCCGTAGAGTCCACCTTCCAAAGCAGTTATTTTCTTCAGGGGGCCAGATCTGTGTCGTTTGGAGTTCAGTTGTAATTCCAGGTAATCTCCAGGGGAACTGGGGTTGCCAGCCTCCAGGTTGGGGGCTGGAGATCACCTGGAATTACAACTGCTCTTCAGTTGTGGGGGGTGGATCAGTTCCCCTGGAGAAAATGGCAGCTTTGGGCGGTGGACTCTATGGTATTATACCCTCCTGAAGTTGCTTACCTACTCAAACCTTACCCTCCCAAGGCTACACCCCCAAATCTCCAGAAAATTCCCAGCCTGAAGCTGGAATCCCTAAGGGGGAACTGATCTCTGTATTGGGACAGTTGTGATTCCAGGAGATCTCCAGGCCCTCCCTTGAGGTTGGCAACACTAGAGGTAAAAAAGGAAGCAGAAAAAGGGGAGAGATGATGGGGACTTTCAGGAAAGGGAAAGAAGAAATAGTGGGAGTGGTGGAAATGAGATGCCTCCTGCAAGTCCTTGTAGGTTCCCACTTGTAGGATGTAACCAGCTGTGCTAATCTAAGCCTTGGTATTATGGCAACCGTAGCCATCAGCTGGACCAAGAGGAACTATACCTTGTCTGAAATACAAGGCATCTGATAAAAATGACAGTGCTATGTTCTGCTCCTTTTCCACAACATGCAGTGCAACTTACCCCACATCTTCATGTTGTTATGCTGAGTGTTTGTTCTCCCTGTCTTCGGTAGCCAATGGTGCAGTGTGGAGGTAGATAAACTTGTTATAAAATTGACAAGATTTTTTCCCATTTACTTTCCCCCAGTAGTTAATAAATGAATGCACATCCCTATTGGACACCTTTCCTCCATTGTGGCTGGAGGGGGAGAAGGAGAGAAGGTGGTGGAAGTGGAGGTAGACTGAGGGAGCAATCCTATGTTGGTCTACTGAGACATAAGTCCGAGGCTGTCTGCTGGGGCTTACTGTCAGGAAAGTATCCTTAGAATGGCAGGTGGAGTCATCTTAAACTTTAAATGCCTAATAAAGGTAATGATGATGATGATGATCTTAAACTCTTCATTAATTATGGATGGTATGAATTTAATTATGATAGCTAATTTGCTTTTATCAAAGCAGGAGACCTGCAATGACTTGTAAGGGACTTTACACCAGGTTTACAGCAGTTTTGCATTCTTGTGGCTCAGTTTTCAAAAGCACACAATTGAAGCTTTTTTTCTAGTGGAGGAGCTAGGCTCAAAAGAGAAGCCATTACAAGTGTTTGTTGTAGATGGCACCACTCTCTGTTTTATACTGGAACTTTGGTTGAGTTTTTGTAAATAAATAGTTCCTTGCTAAGCACAGAGGTCTCTGTGTTAGATGTTGCACAACAGCAAAAAGGAGCTGTTTATGGGCACAGGTTAGGAAACAGGAAATAAGGGGCCTGTAGCTATAATTTTTGGAGCAAGTCTTATTAGCAGCAGGAGCTCTGCTATGGTGATGGGAGAAGCTAGAGCCTAGATGTTTAAATGAGAGAAGAGACTATTAGCAAACATATGTTCGTATGTTGACAGCCTGAATTGTTCGTGATGCAGACAGCGGCAATTGTGATGCAAGGCAATGTCTGCACACAAAAAACCCCGCACTGTTTTAACATCTCCTTTCTCTTTTTTTGTGGGTCACTGGCAAGTCACAAGCTGGTAACTTCCTTTCAAAGCCTTCATCAATCTCCATTGGATTTGAATCTGTAGTTTTCCCCTTGAATGGGCATCACCCTGAGTTACAAAAATCCTGGTACTCTGGTCATTGCATAGTATAGGCAAACCTTACTCTTTCTGCCATCTTCTTTATTTAATAACCCCATTCCTATCAATTGCTAAGTGCTAGATAAGAGTTTGCCTTTGGTCATGCCACTGCACTGGAATGCTGCTGTCAGAACAAGACTCCTTGAGTGGTTTGTTTCACAAAGAGGTCTGATATGGATCTAGTGTGATGTCAGTCACTGCAGTGTGCCCTTCCGTGGTCATGCTATTGAGCACACTTCTCTGCACTAGTGATAAGTGATTAGAAATGGCACAGGCAGTCTTTTTGAGCAAAGGCATTTTGCTGCTTCTCCAGTCCTATAATGCGATCTGAAGCTATGGCGGTTCTGCCCTTTAAATTACTTCAATGGTTGGAACTAAATAATACAAGGTAGCCAGCTCAAAGTTGACTCAGCCTTCCATCCTTCTGAGGTTGATAAAATGACTACCCAGCTTGCTGGGGGTAAAGGGAAGATGACTGGGGAAGGCACTGGCAAACCACCCCGTAAACAAAGCCTGCCTAGGAAACGTTGGGATGTGATGTCACCCCATGGGTCAGGAATGACCCGGTGCTTTCACAGGGGGCCTTTACCTTTACCTTTTAAGGATCTTCACCTCTGTTAAGCATTCTCCTTCATTAACATTACAGAGATACTGGTGAATAAACATCTACAATGCAGTCTATATGGGGTTGTCTCTGAAGACTGGAGAGCCCCGTGGCGCAGAGTGGTAAGCTGCAGTACTGTAGTCCAAGCTCTGCTCACGACCTGAGTTCGATCCCAACGGAAGTCGGTTTCAGGTAGCCGGCTCAAGGTTGACTCAGCCTTCTATCCTCCGAGGTCGGTAAAATGAGTACCCAGCTTGCTAGGGGTAAAGGGAAGATGACTGGGGAAGGCACTGGCAAACCACCCCGCAAACAAAGTCTTCCTAGTAAACGTCGGGATGTGACATCACCGCATGGGTCAAGAATGACCCAGTGCTTGCACAGGGGACCTTTACCTTTACCTAGTGTTGAGTTACCCTGATGTTATCATTACTCTGTAAATTTCCTTGCCCCCTTATTTCTCTCCCCATCATTGGCTTCTGCTGGCAGGGGTGGAGAAGCACAAAGGATAATCCAGTTGTGGGATAAGCAAATGTTACAGAGGAGGAAACTTCACATTTCTAGTGCAGACCTGTGTTTTCTTGAGACACAGTAGTCGTTTATGCATGGGAGTTTTACTTGAGGTTCAATGCTCGCTGGACCCACACTTTCCTGTTGCGAATCTATGCACTAGCAATCTCCAAGCTCAAATCAGGAAGCATTTGAATCCCTGCCCCTTGAAATACTGCTTTGTAATTGGCTTTAGTGCTTACTGTGAGAGAAAAGTCCCCCCCCCCAGAAACCCAAGTGGTGTGAAAAAAGCATTTAGAAAAATGGATCTCTCTAAAAGTAACGGGGGGGGGGGGGAGAAACCCAAGCCTTATTTTTTTAAATCCTTCCTTCTGCCCAGAAAGAATTCTGAGGAAGCAGGAAGCATTTGAAATCCTGCCCCTTAACACGCAGCTTTGTAATTGGCTGTAGTGCTTTCTGTGAGAGAAATGTCACTCCCCCAAGCTTTTGTGTCTTGCGCTTTGTCTTATGCATGGGGATTCACCTGGGCTGATCTCAGATCAAAGAGTCGAGTTATTAGAGGAACAGGAAATCCTGGGATTTGTGAGGGCTGGCTGTGAGGTCATCTCTAATGGACAGAAAACTCATGCATATCTCCAAGGAACAACCAAGACAGACCAGGGGCAAATGTGAGTGAAAGTCCCCATGCATAAATGACCTTAGAGGAGGGGGCATTTCTTCAGAGTATTTAAAAATGTCCAATGATAACAACAACTCCAGAAAATAACAAAATAAGAAAATGTTGTTATATTTTTTATTTATTTCTGTTCAGGGGTTTGGTTTACTCTATTTTTATACATTTTAAAAGCTCCAGAAAATAAATGATTGAGGTCTGAAGGAATTGCCATAGAGCTTTGGTTTCCTGTAACTAATTTCATACCCTGACCTGGATAACCACAGGCTAGCCTGATCTCGTCAGATCTCAGAAGCTAAGCAGGGTTGGCCCTGGCAAGTATTTTGATGGGAGACCTCCAAGGAATACCAGGGGCACGATGCAGCGTCAGGCAATGGCAAACCACCTCTGAATGTCTCTGAATGTCTCTTGTCTCTTGAAACTCCTATGACAGCAGACACAAAAATGAATTTCACAATGTGAAACCCAGTATGTTTTGATTTAGAGAAGATATCAATGATTATTTGGAAGAGAAAGGAACAGTAGCAAGAAAAATCTAATACTACCAAGGACTTGGGCTATTCAGCTCTATTCAAGAGCGTAATGGGAGATCTGATGGAAGCATACTGGGAATGTTCTGTTCTCCATAAAAGGGTGGCATATAAATATTTTAAACACATACGTACATAGAAGAATGAAGTTGATCCATTTCTGAAGTGGTCAGACTGAACTGCTAACATGAACATGCCATGCAATCAATGGGAGGGGGGTCACAGTTGTATCCAAACTTTGGTGTTGCTAGGAGAGATTCATGTGTCTGAAATTGGCTTGAGGGGCCTGCAGCAGTCTGAAGTTGCACCTGTGCTTGCAGTCACATGTAGAATATGAATTCTTAGAACTCACTGATATAGTGTCAGCAACTGGCAGTGACGACTGTGTATTGGGTCATTGGCTGAATGGCAGAAATAATTGGATCCAGACTTGTGTTCATTCCACACTAGCTGTTTAACCTGAAGTTGCAATGTTTTGTTCACTCATCCTTTTATGGACCACCAAGATGACATTGTGTTTAATCAGTTGTATTCCAGTGGTCTCTGTGGAGGCCTTCCATGTTGTTTTCAGACCTGACATGACAATTTTTTTTCACCTTCAAATGTAATTGCAGCACCGTGTGGACAGTAAAATACCATTGAGTGATCCCAGGCTGACTGTCCTTTTGGAATTTCATTTCATCCTTCTCCTTCCAGCTTAATTAGTTCCTTTCTGTTCACAGCAGGATTTCTCTGGCAGCCTTCAGAAATGTTAATTATCAGTTCTTGCTGGGAGGGATGCTTAAGAACTTTTAAAATTTTGAACCAAACCATGTCACTGATCTTTTTATTATTGTTATTTTGTAGCATTATTATGAAAAATAACAACATAAGCTTGATGACTAGGGACTTTGGCTTGCTGCAAAGTGAAAAACCATGACTTAAATCCAGGGCATTCTGCCCAATCAAATCAAGCAGCTGCTAGGAATACCACATTGTACCAAGAAAATGAGAGCCAGCATGGTTAAGAGCATTGTTTTACTAAGTTGATAACTGCACACATCGTATAAGGGAGACATATGTAAACCAGTATTACAACTAGAGTCAATCTTACCAGATGGTTCTTGTAGGTTATCCGGGCTGTGTGACCGTGGTCTTGGTATTTTCTTTCCTGACATTTCGCCAGCAGCTGTGGCAGGCATCTTCAGAGGAGTAACACTGAAGGACAGTGTCTCTCAGTGTCGAGTGTATAGGAAGAGTAATATATCAGAAGGGGGTTAGGTTTGAGCTGAGTCATTGTCCTGCCACAGTTGCTGGCGAAACGTCAGGAAAGAAAATACCAAGACCACGGTCACACAGCCTGGATAACCTACAAGAACCAATGAACTCTGACCGTGAAAGCCTTCGACAAAATCTTACCAGATGTTTCAGTAATTGGTAATATAGTATACAACCTATATACATGCCTGGTTTGATTTAATCTGTTTGTATATGTATATATTTCTGTAAATGTGTACAGGTGTTACATGGGTTTTAATTGACCGCTGATGAATGCCAAATAGGCCGAAGTGCGTCTTGCATGTGGTTAGAGACATCAACCTCAGGAAATGCCATTGTGCTATTTTAATGTTGTTGTTTTTTAAATTAATCTAGATTAAATAATTTTAATCTAACTATTTTTAAAATAATTTTAATATATATAATTCTACCCAGCCTTGGGTACCCAGCAGGTAGTGGTTAAGAGCGGCAGACTCTAATCTAGGCAACCAAGTTTGATTCTCCACTCCTCCACATGAAGCCTACTGGGTGACCTTGGGCCAGTCACAGTTCTCTCAATAGCTTGACTTGATTCAGACAGAAGCAGTGCAGGATGGAGCAAAAGGATGGAGCTTTAGACCCAATGTCAATTACTTGTATTTGACCCTAGTGGTTCTTATCAAAATCCAAACTAGATAGGTACAGCCATTAATGTGTATTACATAGAGCTATTATAACAAGATCTTTAAAGCTAGGACACGGAGTAATGGATTGAAACTAATAGAAAAGCGATTCCACCTAAACATTAGGAAGAACTTCCTGACGGTGAGGGCTGTTCGACGGTGGAATGTGCTGCCTCGGAGGGTGGGGGAGTCTCAGTCTTTGGAGGTCTTTAAGCAGAGGCTAGATTGCCATCTGTTGGGGTGCTTTGATTGTGGGATCCTGCATAGCGGGGGGAGGGTTGGGGTCACTGGGGATGTGGGGGGAGGTAGTTGTTAATTTCCTGCATTGTGCAGGGGATTGGACTGGATGACCCTGGTGGTCCCTTCCAACTATATGATTCTATGATTAGTTGTTGTTCTCTGTTCATTATATCTTCAAGGCTATTAGAATGGAAATCTGTTTTAAAAACATGTATTCCACTACTTCCAGTGGATAGGTTCATGATATATATTTTTGGATACTTATTAAATTAGAATGCATTCAGAGTTGTTAACATTTCTGTAAGACTTATTCTTTTGACCTGAAGAAGTTTTGCATTGCACAGGCTCTCCAGGGAGAGACATGACCTGGAATCAACTTTATATGAGGTAGACAGCAGTCATTTCAGTGGGAAAGAATTACAGGAAGGATGTATTAAAAACTTATGAGGTACTAATAAGATAAGATTGAAAAGTTGCAGCAAGATGGGGACACGAGATGATTGGAAAGATATATTTGGCTGTGCAAGTTCTGAAATGGCTGGTCATTTTAATTGAGGTATCTTTTATATAACTTTCTTCACAAAACCTATCATTCATCTTCCAGACTGTGGTCAGTGGTGACTAATGGAGATTGCTGTCTGGAGGTATGAGCAGAAAGACCTTTTGAAGCATATCATTTTGCATTGCTCTAAAATTAAATCTTAGAACAAAACCCTCCAACAAAATAGTTTAGAAAGAATATATGAAATGTGTACATGGTGTTTAATAAAGTGTGGATTATATTGTGAAGGGGTGAAGATCTGGGTTCAAATCCACCCATGAAGCTCATTGCTTGATCTTGTGCAATTTACCAATGTAGCCAATCTATAGGATTGAAATTTGAATGATAATATTCATAAATATTTATAAAGGGAATGGGACTGCAGGCTATCTCACTTTTTATTGTATTACTTATTATCTTGCTCTTGCTATATTGTCTTCTACTTTTGTAATCCATTCTCCACATTGTTTATGGTACTATTATACCTCACAGTTTATAGTATCTTTATATCTAATAGTGACATGTGATCCACAATCCATAGATTGGGACAACACAGACTCTAATCACACTTTTCAGCAAAGTTGGGGGACTCCCCAGGTTTGCAGAAAAATCTGAATTGTTTAAATGTCTCCCAAATTAAAAAGCATTGTCTGTGCACTTGGCTTCTGTGGCAGCGATTGCACGCTCCTGTCCTAAATCCAGGAGGGTTTGAGGTAAAAAAACCAGTTTTTGAATGGAATTTAAAACAGCCTTATGCCAACTAGATTGAAAGTTGTCTTGTAAAATTAGAGGGAATAAACCTAGTGGATTTAAACAGCCCGATAACCACTGGCAGATCAATAGAACGCATATTTTGGCCTCCACTCTCATCATTCCTTTTTCCAACCTGATCCAGGCATTGGAAACGCATTTGGGAATTTGTAAGAGCAACCTTAAAAACTTTGACTGGACTCTCTCCAATGGTTTAAATGAGGAAGAAGGCAGTCCTAAGAATGATCCATAAACTAATTGGGATAATGTTTTAGCTTTAAACAGCTTAAGGGCCACAGGTGTAAAAAAGCCTCCTTTCGATCTGTAAAATTTTAATATACTAGATTCTGATCTTACCCCAGAGGCTGCCATTGTACAATGAACCACTGACTGTTGGGTGGGAAAAGGAGAAGCTATGGGGACCTTCAGGAAATGAAAAGAGGAGGTGGAAATGATATGCCTCCCACAAATCTTTAGACCCAATTGTACTATACTATTAGTGTACTATCTTATACAATATATTGTTTACATTGTTTCCTAATTTGATAATCTGAATCCTATTGCATTGTGTACTGAATGTCTTACGCTGCTTGATTGCTAGGGTTGCAAAAATTGCTCCACTTTGTTAAAAAGACAAAGCAAAAACAAAATCTAACATAGGAAGACCTGTAAGTAACGCTAAGTATGAATCACAATAAACACTCTTGTAAACTGATGTAGAGTCAAATTCATTTACAATGCAGATAGTACATCAACAACTGACTTCTCAAATACAACTGGGATAATAGGTAATCACCACAAAGGTGACTGAATCAAATCCATGAATTGAAAGCACTCCGCAGAAAATGCTGGGAGGAAGACGCTGGGAGGAAGACGGTCTTCCAGAAGCAATCCATTTCGTGGTTAACTTCTTCAGTTCCAGTTGCCTTCTCTTATGTACTTAATGCAAAGACAAATTACATCACACTGACTTCCCAATTTTAAATGATTATACAATGTTGAACAAACCAAAATATAGTCTTACCTGCATCAGTCCTTAATAACCCACAGCTTACAATCAGCATACAAAATGTATATGTATATAACACCTTTCACAAAGTTCCAACGATGGATACTAACTTGTAATTACACAGGACTACACCATTAATAAAACCATCAGCTAATAAGCTACAGGTGCAACAGAGGAAGAATGAATGTAAATGTTAAAGGGGAATCCTGCATCACAATGTAGCAGTATTGACTCATACAAAACAGGACAGATCATAATCAGCATTTTGCCCATGTGGAGTTACTGTATTCAGCAAATGAATTAAAAATGCCTCTTTATGCAACAATACTCTTTCTCCACTGATATTATTATACTTAGGTAGCTTTATGTGCCACAACACAAAGAATCTTAAGTCCATGTCTGAATGCTTCATCCTAATGAAATATTCTCCCTGGAGGTTGGCAGCCCCATTGATTGCATTGTTTTTATATTTTGTAAATTGCCTCGAATTTCAGTGAGAAATGTGGGCTATAAATAAAGTAAATAAATAAATAAATAATATTTGCTACTAATATCCTCCCTCTTTGCCAAATGGTGAGATTGTGTAAACTGGAAAATATTTGATAGTAGTTTTAGGGGGAAAACCCCACACTTCTATTGTGTGATCAGTGGTTATAGGCGATAAACATATGGTAGTGTTGGAGAAGTAAACTTCAATTTAAAAATTAAGCATAAAGCCCCCATGGATGTTGTTTCTTGCCCTATATTACATCTGTGATATTTTGTTGGGGATTTTTTGTCATCAAGTCCTACCTGACTTATGGTGACCCCACAGGGTTTTCAAGGCAAGAGACATTCAGAGATGGTTTACCATTGCCTGCTTCTGTATAGCGACCCTTGTATTCATTGGTGATCTCCCTCCAAATACTAACCATAGTTGACCCTGCTTAGCTTCTAAGATCTGACAAGCTTGGGCTAATCTGCAATATTAGTTGTCTTAACATTCATTTCAAGGGAACTAGTATTTCTTCTTATTAATTTGGTAGATTTTTACTTTATTGTGACACAAAATGAAAATATTGATATGATCAAGCAAGTCAAAGATTTCACACTCTTTCTTTCTCTGCAAGTTATCTAACTTTAGTCAACTAAAAATAATGGCTACAATCCAGCAAAGGATAGCCATGCTTAACTCTGTGTTAACTTTTCCCATCCTGATCCAGTGTTTTGCCAGGCAAGTGCAGTCTGATAATGTACACATTTCTGTGTTGTGAAATATCAACTGGACCCAGCAGTGGAATCCTGGAAAACAGCATCAAGGTACTTAAGAAAATGAGATGCTTTGTCCTCTTTAGAGTGTTGTTCAGAATGAGGCAGGCGTGAAGCCTGTAATAATGTTGAGAAAAAGCATTTCAAAAGGAGACTGTTGTGGAGGTCCATGTAAACAAGATTGGGTTTAATGATGGGCTCCTGTTGAATCGCTCACTGCAATGAAATGCTTGATCTTTTTAGAGCTCTTCTGCATACAAAGAATTACTGAAGTTATTTTTGTGATACACTTGCTTCTGACATTGTGTGCTTGGCCATTCCTGTACTCTACTCATAGCATATAACAACCTGGACGATATTTGCCTGTTGGTGAAGGTTTCAGATGTGGCATATCCTAGGAAGGTAGACATTCAATTCCTACAGTTTGTGGTCATATACCTGAATACATTTTCATTCTCATTTTTAGAAACTGAGGTTGCAGTCTTGAAGCAACCTACTTTGGCTTGCTTCCATTTTTCTTGGGTCTGTTCTAGAATAAGCGGCTTTTAGGTAAATTACTGTTCAACATGTAACAAATAGATCGTATCACCCATCTACATAAATGACACTTTCTAAAAATAAAATAAATTTGCTCTTTGTCTCCCTTATTTCACTCACATAAAACAATGTCATATACAGGTTTATTTATGTAGAAAATGTTTGTGCTCTTCAAAGACCAGCTCAAAGGAACTGAGAAATTAAAGACTCTGGAGGAAATGATCTAATTCCTGCATGGATGGAAGATTGTTATGGCTAATACAGCAGGTTCGCTGTGGTGACCAAGGGGAATTGACTGAGCTTTTTGACTCACTCAGGGGGGTGAGCCAAGGTTGCCTTCTGGCTCCTTTATTGTTTAATTTATATTTGAATGATTTAACAGCGAATTTTGAAGAGGTTTGTCACCCACCAAAACTAGCAAACCATAGTATTCCAATCTTGTTTAACACTGATGATGAAGTTCTTCTGTCTCGTACAAGAGTTGGATTGCACTGATCATTAAATTTTTTTCCTGAGTATTGTTTTAGGAAAGGGCTTTCAATAAATCCCCGTAAATCAAAGATTATGATCTTCTCTAAGAAGAGAAAACTGCCCTCTTTCCATTGGGTACTAGATGGCATTGATGTTGATGTTGATCACGTTAAGGAATTTGTTTATCTTGGTATTCTCTTTTCTTATAATCTGAGCTGGAACTTTCATCAAAAGGCTGTTTCTAACTGTGTGAATGTGTGTATATGTAATTTGTGTGCTTTTTTTCCTGAAAATGTTAATAAAATATCTTTTTTTTAAAAAAAGTCTGTTTCTAATAAAATCAAACCTGGTGTTGGGGCAATTGTTAATTATTTTTATATGAAAGATAGAAAATACATCCCTGGAGCTATTCAAGTTTTTAATTTAAAAATTATTTCAATTATTCTTTTTGGTGCTGCTATTTGAATAACTGTTGTTAACGAGTCTATAGTCCTCTGCTTCAGTGTTGATGTAGGCTGTTAAATGCCCTTTGGTGCATCACTGGTGTTGTCCTTTGTTCTGAGTTTGGCCAAATGTTTCTTGAAGCAAGGGCATGGTTGTCTGCCTTTAAGCTACAATTTGGGCTTTTTTTTTTTTTTTTTTAGCACTGAGGGATATCTGTTTTTTTAAAAACATGACTGGTATAGATCCTCACGGTGATCAAAACGCACAGCTTGACAGGCAGGTCTAGGAGTTTCCTCTCTATCATCCACTATTTAATACAATTTAAATTGACTTGAGAAACTTCTCTGTGAGCATCTTTGGCATTTGATGTCAAAGGGAAGAGGGAGCCAGAGCCTGAATCTCTCATGCATTGCTGATGCAAAGGATATTTGTTCATTACCCACAAGCTAATGTCGCAGCACGATAGTTCTGCTCACTGATTTGATTACTGCTTATAAAATAATTTTGTGCATTTCTGAGTCCATATATTATTCACCCTGCTCTTCAAGTTTATAATGCTATTGAGACACTTCTCCCATGACAGATCTTTTCCATTCTGTGTGTGCATTAACCCAGACAGCAGTGATTTAATGTGTGTACAGGAGAAAGCAACAAGTTTTAGGCCCCTTAGTGTTTGCTGTAGGCAGCTGGAAGGGCTTGACTCAGCCCATGCAAGATAAAGAATACAAAATTATTGAATGGCGTGAGTCATGCAAGAGATGGGGAGGACTTCTGCCAATGTCCTGTTCTGGCTGCAGGCCCTCACTCCATTGTTTCCAAGCCCATCCTCTCTGCTCTTGGGAGAGGCTTTTCAGGGGGAGGGAGGGAGAGGCAGCAGAAAATCAAACATGAGCTCAAGAAGCTGCCTTATACTGAATCAGACCATTGGTCCATCAAGGTCAGCATCGTCTACTCAGACTGGCAGCAGCTCTCCAGGGTCTGAGGCTGAGGTCTTTCATATCACCTAATACCTGGTTCTTTTCAGTGGAGAGGGTAGGGATTGGACATGGGGCCTTCTGCATGCAAAACATAGGCCTTTCCACTGAGCCACAGCTCTCTCCAAAAATCTTTTTCACTTTTTCAAACGCCTTCAGTTTGCAGTAGCTTAGGACCCTTTCAGTGCAATCCTAGCCATGATTCCTCAGAATTTTATTCAGTGGGTAGGATTGCCAGCTCTGTGTTGGGAAATACCTGGAGATTTTGGGGGCGCAGCCTGAGGAGGGCAGAGTTTGGAGAGGGGAGGGACTTAAATGCCATAGAGTCCAATTGCCAAAGCGGCCAACTGATGAAGTGATCTCTATGGGTTGGAGATCAGTTGTAATAGCATAAGATCTCCAGCCACCACCTTCCAAAGCAGCCATTTTCTCTAAGTGAACTGCTCTCTGTCGCCTGGAGATCAGTTGCAATAGCCGGAGGTCTCCAGTCACCACCTAGAGGTTGGCAACCCTAGCTTGGACGTAGCAGTTCACAGTATGTACACTTAACGATGTCACTGCACTAGCCCTCAATGGACCTAAAAACTTGGAACCCCCTAAAAACCCACGGATCCCACTGCTAATTCACAGCACTGGTACTGAGCTTTCCTTTGCCTTGGCCCCTTCTTTCAAAGGAAGCAAGAGGCAGCAATGGTCAGGTCAATGGGGAGGGGGCAGCAAGTGGCTATATAAAGGAACTACACCCTCCCCCCCCCACTGTCTGCTGTCTGCTGCTGACCTACCGACACTCATGGACAGATTACTACTTGCTGGGTTTTAGACTTACAGGGTACCAAGAGTCCACAGGGGTGGGGGATTAATTAAGATGATCTGCCCCCATAGTCTGATGGATCCAATAGGTTTTCAGACAGCATTGGGGAAATATTCTGCTGATATGTTGGCACTCCTGTTGATTCCCTGGTTGAATTTTGGAATGGGGAAATGATCCAGGCAATTGACATGATTGCAACTAGGTGCGCTCTGTCAGGTCAAAGAATACCCGGGAAGCCCCATGGTTTACTGAGGGGCTGTGGATGACGAAAAGACAGGGAAGAAGGCTAGAGCAACGATGGAGAAAGATACAGGTTGAATCCAACAAGGCACAGGCTAGAGCTCATTTGAAAGCCTACTCCATGGTAGTGATGGTGGCAAAGAAACAATGTTTTCCCACCACTGTTGCATCCGCAGTGTAGACCTGCATAACTCTTCTGGGTAATCAGGGACCTATTGGGTTCTGGCCGACAGGAGGAGGCAGACTGATCGGCAGCCCACAGAAATCATTTTGCTGAGTTCTACATGGATAACAACTCTTGCATCCATTCCAGCTTAAACTCTGTATTAGCAGCATCAGGATTGGATGGTCCCAAGGTACCAATCTGCCTAGGGATACTTTTCAGCTTGTGCAGTCTAATGATGTGGACAGGATTCTTGGAAGTCTGAGACCTACCACCTGTTTCTAAGACTCTTGTCCCCCCCCTGGCTGCTTAACTCTGGGGGGACTAAATCTGGGAGACAGTAAATGCCTCCCTGAGAGATGGGATGGTTGCTCCTGCCTTGAAGAGGGCAGTGGTGAATCCATCCCTAAAAAAACGTACTCTGGATCCAGGAGAGTTGAATTACTACTGTCCAGTCTCAAATGTACCATTCTTGAACAAGGTGATGGAATGAGTGATGGTTAGTCAACTTCAGAGATTCCAGAATGAAGCAGATTGTTTAGATCCATTCCAATCTGGTTTCAGGCCTGGTTATGTGACTGAAATAGCCTTGGTCACTGTCGCAGGAATCCTGAGTCCAGGAAAGTTTCTTGGAGCTCCAGGTTCCCCTCAGTTCATGGGTGGGGTGGAGTGAGTGGCTGGATGTCCAGATCTGGCTGGATGTCCAGAGAGAAAGAGAAACAATTGAACAATCTAAGACCATTTATTATACCATATAACACATTAAAAAAAAACATGTATTGCAGTTACAACCCAAGAAAACCCAATTCTGCACAGTATAATAAGATTAATAAGGAATATATTCCATCTGCGTACCAAGCACGAGCAACACACTTGTGACTTTGGCTTGCAGCCCAGAGTAAAGAGCTTGCAAGGTTTATATACCTTTTTGAGTCCTTAGGAGAAATAGCAGGTGCCAATTAGGAATGTGATTAGCTAGACATCTTCTAGACCTTCAAGAGAAAGAACGTATGAGGGATACATAAGTCATACAGGAATCATGGCTATAGCCAGTTCCCTATCTCAAAGAACATTGGACCCCTGTCAGGTCACCATCAAGGATAATTTCTGATACCAGTGTCTTTTGGATGTTTACACTTTAAGGATGGTATAACTAGACTCTGGAATGTTTGCACTAATCTTAACCAAACTGGCATAGCATTCTTGTATCTCACAGCAGTATATTTGCAAAGGATTATGGGAAGGAGAGCCAAAGATGAGAATCCCAAAAAGGATCCATAGAGAGAAAAAGGCCTAGTCTCAATACAGTAAAATCCCCACAACAGTCACCCTGGTAGATGGATGATATGCACTAGGAGGTGGATGGGGGTGTGACCCTGTTATTTCTCCTGATTCTCTTGGTGGCTTTCGATACCATCAATCATGGTATCCTTCTGGACTCCCTTTCAGAACTGGGACTGTGGGGCACTGTTCTGCAGTGGTTCCCGTCAACAACAACAACAACAACACCTAGGTGGGAAAATGGCATGGGGGAACAGCTAAACCTTCCCATTCCCCATGCCATAACCTTGATCCGGATTGTCCCCTCTCCTTATCCAGCAGCTGTTGTGTTGTTGTTTTTTAAAGAACCAGTAGGATTACCTGTCTAGGATTCCAGTCACAAAAGTCCAGCATCATAGATAGCTTGGACCTGAGTGACCATGAGATGGACATCTGTTCTCCAAGCCTAATGTACTCATTGTCATGCTGAACCATATTCTACTGATACAAGTTGATTTGGTTTGCCCTTGCCTGTATATAGATAAGAGTCCACTAGAAGAAAGCTGGTTTGAGACCCACCAATCTTAATGCCTATCAAACCATGCAGTGGGGTAAGTCAAATGCTTGAGGATTGCCTCTTTTTTGGTCATCTCAGAAAGACAGTGAATATACCCAGGAGGTTAATAACGTCTCTGACGAACTTCCATTGATGAAGGGTGAACCATATTTGGCTTGGTGGGTACAAGTTGTCCTCCAAGCCTACACTAGAATTTTATTCTATCCCACAAAAATGCACATATTGAACATGGTGGTATAAGCCGATGGCTACCAAAATCTGCACTGCATTACATTTTGAGAGAAAGCGGGAAATGCTGCTTAAGGTAATAAAAGCAGGCTTTGTCGAGAAGGAAGGAGAACGATTGATTATATTTTGAAAGGCATTTTGAAGGGCAGATCACCAAGACCCTTGTGTGATCCATGTTGGCTAGCATTGATTTAGGATGCTGTCGAGCGACTCCAGTTATGTTCCACTCCAGGCAACAGCATCTCTTGGAATTCAATGACAGCAGACAGAATCCTGATCTGATTACTTGGAGGGGAGGGGCACAACTAGCTCCAATGTTCATATTGCAAAACTTTTTCTCAGCACCTTTGAGAAGGAAGAGGGCTGATGCTCAGCTCAACCAAGGTGACTCCTGTGCACCGACCACAACTGACCCACAATTTTTTTTTGATGTTTCCTTAGAATATTAGGAAAACTGAGTTGGGTGTTTTCTGTGAATTCTGTCTTACAGAATTGTCATTTCCATAAAATTGGGGTGGGGGAGTGATCTCAGCTTTTGCACTGCAATATAATTTATCCCTTGTCTAGCATGACGATTGGCCGGAACATGCAGACAGCCAATTCTGTGGAAAATCATTAAGATTAAGTGCGAGCAGCCTAAGCTAAGCACTATTTCAGGCTGGATTTTTCCTTCTCCTTCCAAACCTTAAACTAGTTTTTGAAAGATGGCTTGTATTTCAGTGGAGAAAATTGCTCTCCCCTCTCCAGTCCTTGACTTTTTGACCTTTAATGGGGGGGGGGTTGACTGAAAGATAGCTCAAGCAGGTGTGTGTGCATGCACATTTTGCAATGTGGGGTTGCTCAGGGCAATGGAACTGGGGCAATGGAATTGTGCCATAGGGAAGATGCCTGATGCAATGTATTATGTGTACTGGAAAACTGGTTGCTGCCCAGCTGCCCAACGGTTGTATTCTAGTCTTTTCTGCTTTCCATCTTTATAAAGACCTGGTCTGTGGAAATGTTTCTGTTCCTGAACACAGTTGAATGCATCAACCTTTCAGATGTGTGCTGGCAAAACATTAGTGATTCTCCCTGAGAAGGAGGTACTTGAGGCATATTTAGTGAACCTCTCATTTTCCTTCACTGCCTCTCCTTCCTTGAATGAAACTGTCGTGTCCAGGTCTTATTATGTTGCTGGTGAGCAAAATCCTCCCTTTTCCTTTCTTGGAGAAGCAACAGGTAGAAAGAAAGGGATGGGTGTTTCATAGGCGATGAAGAAAAGCTGCTGTTCAGTTCTCTCTCCTTCCTTCTGAGCCTATCATCTGAACATATGAAGCTGCCTTACAGCAAGTCAGACCATTGGCCCATCTAGCTGAATATGGTGTATTGTGACTGACAGGGATTGTTCAAAGTCTCAGACAAGGTAAGGGCTTCCTTAGCACCTATTATGTGAGGTCTTTTCAGGTGGAGAGGCCAGGGACTGAACCTGGGACCTGTACCACAGAACCACAGAATCATAAAGTTGGAAGGGACCACCAGGGTCATCTAGTCCAAGCCCCTACACAATGCAGGAAATTCACAACTACCTCACCCCACACACCCAGACCCTTACTCCATGCTCAGAAGATGGCCAAGATGCCCCTCCTCTCATGATCTGCCTAAGGTCATAGAATCAGCATTGCTGACAGATGGCCACCTAGCCTCTGCTTTAAAACCTCCAGGGAAGGAGAGCTTACCACCTCCCGAGGAAGCCTGTTCCACTGAGGAACTGCTCTTAACTGTTGGAAAATTCTTCCTAATGTCTAGATGGGAACTCCTTTGATTTAATTTCAACCTGTTAGTTCTGGTCCGACTTTCTGGGTCAACGGAAAACAACTCGGCACCATCCTGTATATGACAGCCCTTTGTTCTTGAAGTACTTGAAGATGGTTATCATATCCCCTCTCAGTCTTCTCCTCTTCATGCTAAATATACCCAGCTCCTTTCCAAACCATCTTTGTTGCCCTCCTCTGGACATGTTCCAACTTGTCTACATCCTTCTTAAATTGCAGTGCTCAAAACTGAACACAATACTCTTCAGTAACACACTACAGATCCTTGTGTTGTGGTGGCAGCTGCCACCAAAGCACCATTTTAAAAAATCTCCAACGGTCAATCAGAAGCCTTTCTGGACAAAAGCCCTACCTGGCCCCACCCACTTCCTAAAAAGACTTGGCGAGCACCAGAAGAGATGTCGGCAGGTGTCATGGCGCCCACAAGCACCATGTTGGGGACCCTATTCTAGGGACTTTCCATGGGCAACTTATATTCTTTTCATAGCTTTCCTCTTCAGCTACTCAGGTTTCTAAATTCTTATTCCACTAATGGTGAGGAAGATCTCTTAGCCTCCCTCCAGCCTTTCGTTTATGGCAAAAGGGCCAACTTTATCAGCTTCTTGGGTGGCACAGACCTCCTAGCTAAGGTTGAGCCATCCGCTGGCACTGGGCAAATCCTGCCTCACAATAAATAACTGCCTCAACAGCTTTTTATGTCTGAACAAAGCTGTAATCATCTGACATTCAAGGCTACAAGGAAACAGTCTTCCTGATATACTGGAGAAATGTTATTTGAGCAAATAATTCTGCCTTGAGAGCCAGCATGGTGTACTTACAGTACCTTCCTCTAAGCAGCTCAAGGTATCACAGTTGGTTTTCCCTCTTTCCCCAACAACTCTGTGGGTAAGTTAGGCAGAGACAGAATGACTGGCTCTTGTTCACCCAGGTTGCTCTTGACTGAAGGCAAATATCCATTCTGGTTGCTGTGGCGTCTGTTGATGTGTTTTTATTGAATTATATAATAATTTTAATGTTGTTTTAATTGTTCCAATGTTTTATGTCTGCTGTCTTGGGGTCCCTGATTAGGTGGAACGGTGGCATAAAATGTTTTAAATAAATAACTATCTGGAAATCACTAACTAATGCTCCATTCATTTCCCCAAAAAACATGTAAGTCCAGAACAAACAACCGTTCTAATGAAGTGGCACTCCATGTTTGCAGCTAGGGGTATGCATTCGGCAAAGCCAAACTGAAAAAAAGTCCGAAAAACACCTTATTGGTATTTGGGAGGGAGGGGTTACCCAGAAAAAGGTGATAAGAAAGCCAAAAAGCGGATCTCAAGTCATGCCAAATTTTCTGGCATGGTTCAGGCCACTTCGGCCCTGCCGCCATTTAAAAAAAAAAAATCCCCTCTCCTCACTCACCTCTCACTTACCTGAGTCAGCTCTACTGCCGTAGCCTCCTGCTTCTACGTGGGACTCAGAGGCCGTGATGGGGCAGATGTGCAAACCTGGCCCAGCCCAGTTGATCTGAAGTGCCTATAAACTTCATTTATGGGAAAACATATATTCTTTCACATGTATGTACCCTCATAGCTTTATGAGGTGCTATGCTCAAGTATAAGGGCAGAGCATCAGGCACACATTGAGCCATAGCATCAGGCACACATTGAGCCATAGCATCAGGCACACATTGAGCCATTCTGCACACATATGTAAAGGCAATGCCCCATGTATAAGGGGCAAGAGAACTAATCTTTGGTTCATATTCACTAGTGTGTGAATATGAGTTAGCATAAGCTGGCAGCCATTGCTATCAGGGGTCAGTGATCTCATCCTGCAGGCCTGGTACAACCAGGCTCCTTCACAAGGCCTAAGACCAAGTCATTTAAGGCACCAGAAGCGTCAGAAAGGAATGTAGCCACCTAAATCCCCGCCTCAAACCACACTGATAGGCCTATGCTAATCCAAAGGTGTCCATCATTGGGTCCATCATTGGGTCCATCATTGGGTCTTTGTGTATCTATGTGCTATATTATGTATATTGTAACCCCCCTGACCAGAGGTTATAAACGTCGTTGCAATCCTTTGTTCTGGTGTGTGAATTGTCCTGCGCATTTGGGGCAGTTTTCACCCGGTATGTATATCAGGCCTAATAAACAGACTGCTTTGAACTCTCAACCTCCTACTGTGTTATTGTCATTGGGAATTAATACAGTAACGCAGGCATTTCAGATCCAGGCCTGCAACTCTGCACCGAGCTCGGCCACCGCAGCCCCCAGGTCTCCTGTGGGACTCGGAGATCGTGGTGGGTGCAGAATTCCACCGCCACGGCTTCCTTCAGGTGTAGGGTGGCCAACTGCCAGGTAGTTTAAGCAAATAACAGCACCAGCTCAATTAATAATGCAAGCACAATTATCATGTATTCTCCAGTTGACAACAAAACATGTAAAATGTAAACTTAAAAAAATAATAAAGAATGGTTGCTTCACCAATATTTCACAGACTGCTAGGTTCAGTCATTATAATCACACAATCAGTTCAACATAAACTTAGTTTCAACGAAACATCCATGTATTCCGGAGACATCAAGGGAATCCAGAAAAATCCAAGGAATGGTACAGTTTAAATTAATACAGTCCAAATACAGTCCAAAACGGCACTTCCGGATAAGTGAGCGTTTCACAATCTGAATTGCTTCTTCAGTTGTTTAGTTTCTTTAGAGTCCATTCCCTTGTGGGTATCGTTATCCTTAATAGCGGGTCCAAAGACCTCAACAAAAAGACCAGCTGACCTCGCGGTTCCTCAGCGGGTCCAAAGACCTCTAAAAAGACAGTGAATACAACATGCCATAACTATCCGTATTACTTAACAATTAATATTGGCATAAAGAATGAAATTACTACTACTGCCAGGTAGTAGCAGGAGATCTCCCGCTAATTCAACTGATCTCCAGCTGATAGAGATCAGATCACCAGGGGCGAAAAGGCACGGTCGCTTGAGCCTCCTTTCTTCCCTGTTCCAGCCAGGATTCAGCCAGGATCGAACGCACGAAGGCTGGAACAGGGAAGAAAGGAGGCTCAAGCGACGGTGCGTTTTCGCCCCAGGAGAAAAATGGCTGCTTTGGCAACTGAACTCTATGGCATTGAAATCCCTCCCCTCCCCAAACCCCGCCCTCTTCAGGCCCCGCCCCCCAAATCTGTTGGAAATACAATGTCTAGTGCACAAAGATTGATCAAAGGAAGGAAGATCAGCGGGGGGCAGCAAGTGTGAGAGTTGGATAGATAGAAAGGTTGTGACCCTTCACCCTTGTTCGGTTAGTTATGGACCCTAGTTAGAAATAAGCCTGTCTCTCAGTCGTTTGCCAAGTTGGTGGTTTCTGAATAAACTCACTTTGTTTAGTCCTTAATTAGACCCAGGATCATTCTTAAGAAAAACTCCATTTCCTTCCAAATCTCCCGCCGGTTGGGAACAGGGACCTGGTAACCCTATTCGGGTGGGACTCAGAGGCAGCTGCCCCTGCCATTGGAGTTCAGGTAAGTGAGGGGAGGAGGAGATGGGGGTAGAGATGGGGGGGGTGTGTAAAATTTATATTCAGGTCTAATGGACCTGAATTTTTTCAGGAATCATAGATTTTCCAGTATGAGGGTTCAGAAATATCCAGTGTTCGTGAAAAAATTCAGGTCCATTAGAGCCGAATTTGAATTCTACAAGGTTTTTTTAATTTTTTTTTTGCACACCCTTATTTGCAGCCATTAAGAGTTATTCATAGTTTACTGTGATTTCTTCCAAATTAAATTACCCTGGATAGGATTAGATTTTGAAACAGCTATACAATTGTCGAAGTACAGTTATTAGCAAACAGAAAGGAAAGAGAAGGTATTTTTTTGCTTTCTTATAACCAGGAAGCAAAGAGTCAGCTGCAGCTCTTGCAAAATCCCATTACAGAGAGATAACATTTTAGGGGGCGGGGGGAAGCAAACAGTGCAGATCTTCATTCCATTTACCCCTGGTGGGATTGTTAGCATGATTTTAGGCAAATAGAGTGTTAACTCAATTTGTCATCAATTTGGAAGAGGACCACATGTTTTCATAGTCATTGTAAGCCATATCTCAAAAACAGTAAACCATATAGCTTTTGCTTTATCAGTACTAGCTTATTTTCTGCTTTGTACGTGAAATCAAGCTGTTTGTTACATCAAATAGAAGGGGACTGAGTAATTTCATGCTCCCTTAGGTACATAATGGTGCACACAAAAATTGCTTATTTGCAGTTTTATTTGAATTGCCTGCATGGCATTTTCTTCCAATTTATCTGTGCTTTCCTATCCCAAATGGATTTGTTAAAGAAATCTGTATTTTAAGCCTCCCAAGGTTTTATTTAACTTGCCTATAAAATGCTATTGGCCTTTCAGAAGGTCTATTGTGACTCTTCATGTCAGGAAAATGCTTAGCCGTTTCTCATATGTATGTTCACTCACGTAAATGAGTGCAAATTTGTCTATTGACTAGCTTTGAGGGCCGCTTCACCCATTAATAAAATTCCTGATTCACATTTTGGTTTCTCATGTATGTGCAGCCGGGGCTGTGTTTGTGTGTGTGTGTGTGGTTTGAGCTCACATACCTGTCACTATGGTTTATACAACCATCAGTATGAGCTGGGACCCATCAATCCCTTTGTGACACTGATAGATAGCATTGCGAGGAGGTGTCTTCTTGTAGGTTTCCTTCTCTAAGGCTTACATCTTCATGAAAAAGACCCAGCAGCACTCTTGGAATGATGGTCCTTTTGTTGATCTTGGGGCCCCTGTAAATGTCACCACCATCTTGCGTCAGCCCTGCCCTACAGTCTAGCATGTGTGGTGTGCTGGACCGGAGCACAGTAGCTTTGCTCCTTAATGTATGTGCCACACACCCGACTATGTACAAAAACTAAATGTAAGTTCCTTCAACATAGGAATTTGTGTTCATGCCATAGGTAGCTTCTCAGTTGTGAGGAACCTGCATGCACAGAATTCATGACATTCATGACTCCTTTTCCCTGACTTTGTCACAATTTGGATTTATTTTTTGTCACTTGATGCTTACACTTTGTAATCGCTTTCTGCCTTCTTGAGAAACACATGAGGGAAATAATTTGCTGTAGCAGTGAGAAGAATAATGGCCAGCACAAAGTTCAAAGCCCAAAAGGCAGCAGTGGTAAGACCAAGGGGGAGCGTTGGGGTGGTTTCAGAGGGGCTGGAAAACCTGGGCCCAAGGGACCAATGGGAGGAATTACCAGCCAGGACTGAGGGCCCAGAGTCAAAGGGCCAAGTCCAGCTGGAACTGGGGCTCAAGGGACTGAAGGCAAACCTTGGGGGCTAAACAGGACTAGTGGCTGATGTAAGGTCATAAACTATGCATGGTGGGAAGATATGGAGGTCTAACAGTAGATGTAGAAGTCTGGCACAATTTTCAGTGTATAAGCCATAAAAGTGTAATAAATGGCCTAGGACAGTGATGGCGAACCTTTTAGAGACCGAGTGCCCAAACTGCAACCAAAAACCCATTTATTTATCGCCGAGTGCCAATGCGGCAATTTAACCTGAATACCACCCCCAGAGGGGGCCCAAAGGGAGAGGCTAGGGTTGCCAAGTTCCTCTTCGCCATGAGTGGGAGGTTTTTGGGGTGGCGCCTGAGGAGGGCGGGGTTTGGGGAAGGACTTCAGTGCCATAGAGTCCAATTGCCAAAGTGGCAATTTTTTCCAGGGGAACTGATCTCTATTGGTTGGAGATCTCCAGCTAGTACCTGGAGATTGGCAACCAGTTCCTTAGTGTTTTCTCTCTTCATATCAAGACAAATGGAAAGGTGTTTGAAGGATGGCTTGTGGGCACTTCAAAGGTGGAATAGGACTGCACACCCCTCCGCCCGCACAGACCCAGAGGGCGCTGGAGAAGCCGCTGGAGGGAAAGAAGGAAGGAAGGAAAGAAGGGAAGGGAGAAGGAAAGGGAAGGAAGGGAGGGAGAGAAAGAAAGAAAAAGAGAGAGAAAGGGAGAAGGAAATGGAGCAAGGGAGAGAAAGAAAAGTAGGGAAAGAAAAGGACAGAGGGAGACAAAAAGAAAGAGGCCATTTATGCATGGGAGGTTTTGCCTTGGATTTGCCACTCAGTGGGGCGTGGCAGCGGCGGCAGGCTTGTGAGAGGCGAGCAGGGTAGGGCAGAGGACGCCTCTTTCGCACCCACCGGCCAGCCACGCCCCTCCACCCGCACAGAGGGCGCCGGAGAAGCCGCCGGCCATGCCGAGTGTGGGCGCTCGGCTTCTGTTCCCCACTCTCCCACCCACCTGGCCGGCCACGCACGCTCCAGTGGCAGCAATGGCGGCAGCTTCTGTGGGAGAGTCCAGGGGCCACCCCCAATGATGTCGGAGGTTCCCCACCCCTGGGCTACAGCCTCCCCCATCCGGGGCAGGGCAGAGCCGGAAAGGCCAGCGGCTTGGAGGAACCGCGCGTGCCGGCAGAGAGGGCTACGAGTGCCGGAAGTGGCACCCGTGCCATAGGTTCGCCAACACGGGCCTAGGAGGAACAAGGGAGGGTGACCCTGCTGGTCAACGCAGCAGGCCTCTGACTGGAGGCCATGGTAAGGGGTGACAATGGTACTGAAGAGCAATATGCAGGGTCCATCTGTATCTCTTACATGTAATGTTTGGAATGTATAGTGTGTTATTTAATAAGCACATAAAGGTATGTATGTTTAACAAGGTGTGATACATATTGAAACTGAGTGAAGATGATGGTGTCATCCTACTCCATTCATTGAAATTTTTTTTAAAAATGCTGAATGAACCCTAATTTGGAAATGGTTGTTGCAACTCCTCACTACCTGCTGAGAAATAATAATCAGACAAATCTAGTTCTCTCCTTACCATCTAATAGCTATTATCTTTCTTTCTTTATTTGCTTAATTGATTTTGATTTATTCAATCAATCACTCGACAGCAGGTCAGTGAAATAAAAGAGTTTCTTTTGGTAGTCACCCAAGTTCCCAGTCCAAAAATGCTCGGCCAATTAACCAATTAAGCTGAGGAAGATTGTTTGTTTAAATTCAAACAGCCCCCCGGATAAAACAGGATTAAAATTAGGTAATAGTAAAAAAAACCCTAAAAACTTGGCTAAAACAGACTTAAAATTTGTAAAGAAAAAGAGTAAATTGAAACTTATCTCTGGGAGCTGATAAGCACAACTCACACCCGTACCGCCATCTTGGAATTCCTCAATGATATATAAATGAACACCTCTATACCAAAGATAATAGCACAAACACAGTATAGGTCACACAAAAAACCCTATTTTGATTGATTTATTTATTTTAATAGCAAGTGGCTTGTATATATTTTCCACACACTCTCTCATCTGTGGAGCCTCCAATGCAGATTCTCTTATCATGTCGCTATATTGCCCAAACCAGTAACCGTGACAGGCCTGTAATGTAAAGAGAGTCCTCCACACATGATGAACTAGAACATGAGTCCCAGAGTAAAAAGGCATCATTTGAGTCTCTTTATACACATCCAGTTTAAACAGAATAAATATCCCATGGAGGAAAAGATGGAAGGGAGACAAATACTTAACCAAAAAGAAAATGTATTGCCATAACCAAGATACAGAATTGAAAGGAGGGAGCAGAACAGACAGAAAGACTGACTTATGCATTGGCAATAATACAGCAGCAGTTTACATGTGACAGTCCGTTAAAAACCATCCGCTGTACACTATCAGTTTGGAAGTCTTTAAGCAGAGATTGCATGGCCATCTGTCGGGAGCGCTTTGATTGTAGGATCCTGCATGGCAGGGGGTTGGACTGGCAGGGGGTTGGACTTGTGGTCTCTTCCAACCTTGTGTGATTTTGTGATTTTGTGAATCCTAGTGTTCATTTGTAAAGATTAAGTTGTAAATACCCAAGCAGAGATACTTCTAGTGTCAAAATTGTGTTTCTTGTCCGTGGCTAATCCAGAGATACCAATGCAAAAAGATAGGTGATAGGTTGCACCAAAAGGGACCAAAAGGTATAGTGGGATAAGCGGGAGTGCAATTTTGGAATAAAAAGGGAAGCTTAGCTAGGAGAAGATGCTCTGGAGAAGGACAGTTGGCTGTAAGGCTAGCTGGTGAGATCAGGGGAGGAAGAAGCTATGACAAGGGGAGCAAACAGAGAGGCATGGGGGGTCAATTCAGGGAGGAAAGCAGAACGAGAGAGAGAGAGAGAGAGAGAGAGAGAGAGAGAGAGAGAGAGAGAGAGAGAGCATATCCCACCTTTCTTGGTGAAGAGGGTCCAGTGATTTCATACTCATGGTGCTGGAAGAAGGTTCTTCAGTGGAACCAGCTTCCAGATTTGGGGGGTGGGGAATCCAGTGATTTCAGCACTGGAAGAAGGTTCAGATGCAGAGCCAGTTACAAAAACAGAAGGCTTAAGATGCCCTTCTTATGCACCTGGATTTACCTAGGTGCAAACAGGGGAAGCACTGATATTGGTTGAATATGATGAAGAATTAGGATCTGTGATGGCATTGGGCCCAGAGTGCAGGATCCAGCTGTCCACTGGTGGAATATGGGCTGCATTATAATTGGTGCAATTTTAAGATCCAAGACCCGATTGGTCAGAATCTGAGCAGTCATAGAACAGGTCAGAATTTCAGTGGTAAAAGGGTGTACCAAAGGATGTACCAGGCTGATATGGCGACCAGAGATTTGTCTGGTAGCAAATGATTGAAAAAAATGGGTGTGGCCCAGACTAGTTGCAATAGCTAAGGGAAGGGCTGATGGGTTTTCCTGGGATTTTGATTGGATCACCAGGAATGGCTGCATTGTCAAAGAGATTCTATGAGATTTGGGTATTGTCCAGCAAACTTGGGTCAGCATGGTGTAGTGGTTAAGAGCAGCAGACTCTAATCTGGAGAACTAGGTTTGATTCCCCACTCCTCCACATGAGCGGCGGACCCTAATCTAGTGAACCGAGTTGGTTTCCCTACTCCTACACATGAAGCCTGCTGGTGACCTTGGGCTAGTCACAGTTCTCTCTGAACTCTCTCAGCCCTACCTACCTCACAAGGTGTCTGTTGTGGGGAGAGGAAAGGAAGGTGATTATAATCTGGTTTATGACTCCTTTCGGTAGAGAAAATTGGGGTATAAAAAGCAACTGTTCTTCTTCATTGCTCATTGCCACAGAAGTGAGGAGCCTCTGAGGGTCACCCAAAACATTCTTGATTAATGTTCTCCTGGAGCATTCAGACAACCAGGCTACTTCCTCTTGAGAACACCTGGTAGAATGTGGGACCTTGTCTTTAATATCAAAATGGTTGGATTTCATCTGAGCCTCTGACTTCTGAAGGGGTGCAAAAGACATAGGTCTTGGGGGAGCAAGCTACAGTACTGTCGCAGCTATTCCTCTAGAACGAGGTACCTTTTTCTCACATGGTAAAGGTGTGTTCTATGCTTTATGGGCTCCCATCCAGCCATATTCGATATGGTCACACAGGGCAGCAGACTGGGGCATGAAAATGGCCCTGAAGCAAGCCAAGCTGAGCAGTCCTCGTAGTGCTAAAAGCCAGCACTGCAGGACCACTCAGCTCAGTGGGTCAAACAATGGGCATCAGCTCACCCATTGCATCCTCCCCTAAACTGGCAACAGTGCAGGAGGAGACAACTGATGAGCTGACACCAGCTGGCATTGCTGGGCAAAGTGGCCCCTGAGTCATTGGCAGAGATGCTGGGGCTGGCAGAGTTGGCTGTGCTTTCTTCTGGCCACCAGCAGCCCTCTAGGGTAGCGGCCCGTCAGGAAATTTCCCTATAAGGTAAATGTCCAGTCCACTCCTGGTCACACAAAATTCAAATCATAAAAATATACATTTTAATTGTTTGCAGGCAATTTTTCTCCAGTTTACTTCTTACCTGTTAATTACCTAATTCTGAAATACAGTGATAAGCAAGTACGATTGATTAATACTGCGGGGGGAAGGGGAGAGTACGCTTATCTTTCCAGATGCAGAAGGCAATCTTGAATTGATTAGCTGTTGCTCTCAGCAGGAGTCTGACTGCCGTGCAAGTTGTGATAGATCACTCATAAGGGGGTGGGGAACAGTACTGCGATACTCTGTAAAACAGCAGCAACTTTGAATAGCATAGCAGCCCACACAATATCTGTACAGTGACCTGTAAGGATTCACAGTGTGGTTCTTGAGTTTAATTTCTATATCTAATAGCCAAAGCCTGGCCCCATGCAGATAGCTAGATCAATGCAATGCCTGCTGTAGCTATGGTTTACAGTTCTGTGAGTCTGGGATGGCAGAGAAATCTTACTTTGAAAAGACCTCAGAAACTAAGCAGGGTCAAACCTGGCAAGTATTTGGATGGGAGACCACCAAGCAATACCAGGATCATGACACAGAGGCAGTCAAAAATTTTTGGAGGGTAACCCACCTTAAAATTAATACTGATGTCTACACATGCAATTGCACAGATGCTACAAAAACATAAGAACAGAAAGAGGTGTCCTGCTAATTAGTCCAGTGGTTCACTGACTCCAGCATCCTGTTCTATACAATGGTCAACTAGCATTTTAAGTTGCTATGTCAACTCACTGGCACTGGCCAGAAGTCATAGGAGAAACAGGATGGGGGAAGCAGGTGGAAGGAAAGAGGGTAGCCAGCCTGTGGTGAGGGAGGCAAGTTGGAGCAGGCAGCAAGGGGAAACCAAAGCCACAGCCAACAGCAAGGAGGGAGGAGGGGAAATAGTATGTATTCTAACCCCATGAGTCCTCATGGGCTTTCCTCTTGTAGAATCAAAATAAGTGAGGGAAACCCTTTATAGTTACTTATATACATATACATATAAAGTATATGTGATGATACAAATTTTCACGCTATCCAAAATAGTTCAGACAACTATGAAAAACAGAGCTATTCAAAAGAATATCCATATGAAGAAAAGGCTATTTAAAGAACATCAAAATTCTGACATTTGCTCCAAAGTGTCAAGGCTGCTAAACGAGCAGCAGTGACACCAAGTTGCAGAAAAGTGGAATGGTGTGAATGGCTGAACAAGGAACAATTCACCCAGAGATGAGAAATGCACTTTCCTGTGAGTTTGGGGGGAAATGAAGAGGTGATTGGGGACGCACCTATTTCTCTGAATTGCTGCTTGGTGAAACTTGCTTTGGGCTTCTCTGTTCTGTTTCCTACTAAGACCTCAGATGTAGAAAGGAGGAGGATCTCAGGATTCTCCTCAGGTTAACTGTTCCATGTCCACATTCTGGTTGCCCAGATGACCAGGCAGCAGCTTTCTGCCTGACCACCATGGGATTGGTATGCCTCCTTCCTGGTTGCCCCAGCAACTAGGCTTGCCAGCTGTGTGTGGGGAAATACCTGGACATTTTTGGGGTGGATCCTGGGGAGGGTGGAGTTTTGGGAGGGGAGGGATCTCTGCAAGGTACAATGCCATAGAGTCCACCCTCCAAAGCAGCTATTTTCTCCAGGTGAACGGATCTCTGTCGTCTGGAGAGCAATTGTAATCGTGGGAGATCTCCAGGCTCTGCCTGGAGTTTGGCAACCCTACTAGCAACTGAAGCTGAATTAGGTTCTTTTCCACTTCGAGGACTTTTGTATCTGGGTGAGAGTGTGGCTCAATCCTCTTCTAGATGTGTTAGATCCTCAGTGTGGCTTTTAAACAAACATTAGAAGAGCATCCATGAATGATAAGCTCACTTTTCAACAGCATTCATAACATGCTATGTATTAACTGTACGTTCTTTGAAAGACTGAAAAACAGTTTTCTGCTCATCCATACCCCATTCATACTTTGTAAGGTGAAATCAAGAATCTAATTATCTCTTCACAGCACACTATGGATTTTTGTGAAATCCATTTGATTTAATTGTGTGCAAGAAGGATCTGTCCCATGAACGGCAAGTTTGTTGTCTTCATTTAGTATTCATGGAGACTGTGCAGCACTGATTAAAGGGTGGCAGCTATAAATAGAAAGGCAGATGCCAGGCACTGGCATGCAAGGGCTTTCTGCATATTTTGACTTTCAAGCAGATTGCATTGCTTTATTGCTCAGTGGTGCGTGGAGCTTTGCGTTCTCTTAATCATTGCCCACAGGACAATGCAGAAAATGGCCAAATAATTTTATTGTGAGATGTGGTTTTCTAACGTGTAATACAGTAGGGCCAGAAACTAGAAGCCCAGGCCAACACAGCCCCTGAGAAATACTAGTTGTCCAGTATCTTTTTTACTGATCCTTCTTTCCATTTGCCTAAATTATTGGATATTTCAGTCCATCTTTTACTTTATGCAGATGACTCAGTTTTACTTTCCCGAACCCAGGTTGGTCTTCTCTGAAAAGGTTCCATACGTATTGTTTGCATGAGGAACGATCTATAGATTTTACTAAAACTAAAATTATTAAGTTTGCTCCTTGGTCTTCAACCAAAAGAGAGACATGGATAATTAATGGGTGGAAGATTTCTCAGGTTTCATCATTTAGGTATTTTTCATTCTACCTTGTCTTGGAAATATCGCATTATCTTGGAGATATCATAAACAATTGGCCACTCAGAAGTCTATTGCTTATATTACCACGCTGCTTGTCTAACCTGGATTACAGAATGGATAAAATATCCCGAAGCCAGACATGTTATTTTAGAACGAGCGGATCTTGGACAAGGTTTCCACAAAGTCTTGTGGGACTCTACAACAAAAATTCAAAAGGACAAAGCACCAGAAGATTACGATGTTAAAATAGCGCTAATGAAAGTATGGAAAAAATATAAAAAGAGAATAAGTCCTTCTCCACCATCCATAATGTCGCCAGTCGAGGCTTATCATGATAACGTTAAACTGAAACCGGGTGTTCATCTTACTTATAATCAAATGATAGAACCCACAGGAGAAATTAAAACTTTGACTAAACTCCAAGAAAAATTCCAAAAACTGAATTGGCTGACCTACTTACAACTGAGGTCTAATTTACAAAAAGACTGTTTTTATCCCCAGCCATTTCGTGAACTAACGGAATTTGAGCAGATAACATCTAAAAATGATTTACATTTACTAGGTAAAATTTACAAGCTCCTTTTGAAATATGAAACAGAAGAAGAACAAGTGAAAATTAATATGATAAAATGGATGCAAAATTTTGGAGAAATGATTAACATGGATACATGGGAAAAACTCTGTACTTTTGAACTGAAATATACCATCTCCCAAGAAGTGAAAGAAAATTGGTACAAAACATTTTATAGATGGTATCTGACTCCTAACATGCTTTCCCAGATGACCACTCCCGGTAAAAGGGGCGCCTGTTGGAAATGTTTAGATACGGATAGTTCCTATTTTCATGTTTGGTGGACATGTCCAAAGATACAAATATATTGGAAAAGAATTCATCAAGAACTCCAGTCGATGCTAAATACTAAGTTCACATTCGATTCAAAATTCTACTTACTCAGTATAGTGCCACAAAACTTGCCTTCAAAATATCATGATGTTTTTAAGTATGCTACAACTGCAGCCAGAACGGTTCTGGCAAGAACCTGGAAACAAATTTACATCCCCGAAATAGAAGACTGGAAAGAAAAACTGTTGGAATACGCCAGTATGGCTAAGATGACTTTCGAGATAAATTTAAAATCCAGTGAATCCACAGAGCAATTTGATGACAAGTGGGCGTCATTCTACACTTATATGACTTGCAGCTAATCAGATGAAATATGCTGGCAATGTACTACATAATTTGTCTTAAATAACTGAATGACATATTGTATTAATCTCTTTTTTTTGTCATAGAAATCGTTTTATAATATACAATTTATAATATACAATTTACAATATATTACTGAGCTTATTTTTTAATATCTATTGTTTTTATACTTACAACGCTTACCCCTCCCTTTTTTTCCTGTACCCCTTCAATTATATAAATAAAAAATCTATTAAAAAAAGACAAAAAAAAAAAGAAGAAGTCTACTGCTACTACAAAGGCAATTTTGCAGTTTTTCCCCCCTAACAGGGCACATTATATTCCAGCAGCTATTAGAGTCTTTAACTCAGTGGTGATTTCACAACTTGTATGATGCCCCTTTATGGATTTCTGCTGTAGACAATTCCACAAATCGAGTGCAGTCCTCATTCCTTCAAGCAATTGGAGGACTCCCTGGGTACATTTCATCATTGGCCCTTTGTTATGAGTTTGGTCTTAACTCAATAGAAGCTTGTGCCTGGGTACATGCCTTTAATTTCTGGTTTAATCTATTTTTGAGGGTAGCTTGGTAAACTTAACTCTCAGGGACTTTTATAAGACTCCAGCTTTTTGAACAAAAGTTATCACTTGTAAATCTGAAGATGGAGGACCTTTTATCTTTTTCTGTAGATCAATGTAAAACATGTGGCCAAATTGATCTATGCTAGAGATAAGAATTACACTAATTTTGATGCTTGGAGGACATGTTCTTTGCTTGCCCTGGGCCTTTTATCTAAGGGTAAACTTCCTTCCTATTTGGATTCTCTGGTTAGTCTAAAGTTATGTAGAACTTTTATGCACTCAAGATTTAATTGTCCCCTTTCAATGGTTTTGCTGGGCCATCTGCTAAAGATCCCTTTTTCAGACTGTGTCTGTCCCTGCCTTCTTCAGTCAGTGGGCTCCTTGGTACATATTCTTTTGCAGTGCCCTTATGTGTCCCAACTTAGGCTAAAATGGATTATACCATGTTTTAATAAATGGTCGGTGTTTTCTCAAGCAACTTTAGATCAAAAGGTTCAGTTCCTGTTAGAGGACTCTGACCCTCAATGTATTTATTTTGTTGCTCGTTTTTAGAGGCTGCAGAGAAGAGTCAAAGGGGGGTGTTTTTAGATATGGATCTTATTTAAGTTTTATGATTTTATTGTTCAAGGACAGGGGGGTTGAGTTAAATAGAAATAGTTGTCCAGTATTCTGTCTGGAGGCAAGAGACAAGTAGAAGGAATGGTGACAATAAGACTTGCTGGCAACCTCCTTTGTAGGCCTGGAATGACTTCGCCTCCACTCTCCCATTTCTTTCCCCTAAGAGCCAGCATGGTATGTGAGTAGAGTCTGACACTTGTCAGACTAGGACTGAGGAGGTCTGAGTTCAGATTTCCACTCAGCCACAAAGCTTACTGGACAACCTTGGACCAGTAATTCTCACTAGATGTGAAAATAAAATGTAGGTGAGGAGGAACATGGAATATCAACGGGAAAAACAAAACAAAGTGGCAATCCTGTAAAACAAGCTGCAGACCCAGACTGAAAAGACCCTCTTTCATTCACTGCTATTTAAAGAAATGAAGGTTGCTTCCATGCAGAGTACTTGCTCAAGCTGCACTACTTTCTGAGGCATTCGATCATCTCCCGTCTGGGTTCTGCTGCACATTTTCCCAAATCATTCCTCAAAGATTGTACTCAGAGCAAGTTTGAGGAAAATGTGCCTTGATTTCTTCTAAATGCCCATGTTTCATTCTGTGAAACATTTAATAGCATGCAACGTTGGATCATGTTGTCATAGAGCTGTTGCTGTTGATTTTGTTGTGAAACAATTTCCACTCTCGGCTGATTTATTTTATTTGTATTGTTTTTAATTTGTAAGCAGTGCTGCAGGCCATGTGCAGAAGAGCATGATATCGGATTCTCAAACAATTAATTCATGTAAAGGCAAACTTACGCAGATGTGGCAGTCATTCTTTTGCCAGAATACACAGATTAGATGTTGCATGTGAACTGGAGACAAATCAGGCTAACTCAACAATGTGCCCAAGAAATATCCAGATTGTAAAACAAGTTCAGAAGATGTCTACATGTTATTGTGCTGGCCCAGCCAGCTGTTGGGGAGTATCCAGTTACAGAGATGCTGCAACTTGGCAAAGGCTGGATGTAATCACTAGGAATGTCACCAAAGCAGAACAGAAGCCGGGCTGGAGCCTGACGAGAGCTGAAAACAGTAGCCGAAGTCATCAAACTGGGTCAAGGTCAGTCAGGTCAATCTGAGGGGTCAGAAATCTGTAGAATCATTGCAGAGAAGCATCAGCAGCAAAGGTCTCAGGTCCTTTTGCAAAGTTGTGTCTGGCCTTCCCTCAGTTGCTCAGTGCGAAAAAATTAAAACCAACGTATGACCTCTCTCATGTGTTGGGCCCATCACAATCTGATGGAGGCCCAAGGCAGTCAAAGAGACTATAAAGTCTTGGGCTGGTCCTGGTGAGGGATCCTCAGCATGGATATTGAAGTCCCCCAGAACGATCATTGTAGGAGTCTCCAATACTACATCCGACAGTACCTCTGCCAACTTATACAGGGTGTCCTGACAAGGTTCCTTTAGAAAGATGCTAAGTTCCTTTAGTGGCATTACTTGACAGGGTTGAATCTACAGCACTGTTGTAGAATGGGTCAGGAAAAAAATCCCATTGTGGAGTTCATCATCAGCTTTGCATCAGCTTCCTGGCAGGAAGATGCATCTGTAACAAGGTGTTTATGCCCTCTAGTGGCTTGCAAAGGAACATTGCCTCAGGATGATATTCAGGAGTTGTGAATGAATAGGATCACAAATTCACAGCAAAAAGTCCCAAAACAGAAGCCACATCAGGCTAGATGTGGAAAACCTTGGGAAACTTCTAGTTAGATGTTGAAAAACTTTTTTTCCCCCAGAAGGAAGATCAATTTCAGACTATTGATTATATACCTGTTTTCTAGAAAAGAGTAATTCTTTTCTCTATGGAGGACAGAAGCATCCTAAGAAGGACTGGATGGGTGGGAGGGAGATAACAATCACAGGAAAAAACTGCTGTTTACAAAGGAGTCTGTATTCCCTCTCTATTCTCTCTCAGGGCAACTTAAAATGCTATCCTAAACTTGATGGGATATGAGCCTGAATTGCTGAATCATGCTCAGCCATTATTACACATGTGATCCCAGTGGAAGTTCAAATGAAAGCCCAAATGGGTCTGTTCAGTGAACCTCCACCTCCACATAGAGATGGGAGGAAAGTGGAAATTGGGCAGGTTGTGCATCAGTACACATGTACAGCTTGGATACTTTCTTTTTTTCTTTTTTTTTTTTTTCCCCTTGGGAGCAGGATCTGTTCTTATATATAAATTTTATTGGGTTTTATAATAGAAATTTTCCATTGCATTAAACAACATCTATAACAATATCGAATTTCAATTCTAACCTAAAGTTGTTATAATTCCATATCATATAATAAAAAAGAGAAAAGAAAAAAGAAAAAAAGAAATGGAAAATTTTTTGACTTCCCCATCACCTCTATCTGCCTCTTAATAAAAAGTTCCTCCCGTCATAGGTAATCTAATCTTGATAAAATATCAATACCATATATAAAAAACCATAATCTGTTAGTAAATATAATTATGCTTATTCAATATGAAAAAAAAAATCAAAAATAATCCTCTGGATCAGATTAGAAAATATTCTTCCATTCTTCCCAATTTTAACTCATATTCACAATAATGCATCCACGCCCCCCATTCCCCCAAAAACCGAACGTCATTTTCTTCATTTAGAATAGCTGTGAGTTTTGCCATTTCTGCCACTTCAAACATTTTAACAATCCAGTCTTTTTTCTCTGGAGTTTCTAGCCCTTTCCATTTCGCTGCATAAAGCAGTCTCGCAGCTGTTGTGGCATATATCAAAAAGGTTCTTTGTGTTGCTAAGTCGTCTGGAATCATACTCAATAACATCATTTCTGGTGTTTTGGATATATTCTTTTGTAGTATTAGTCTCAGTTCGTTATAAATCATGTCCCAGAAGTCTTTGGCTTTGTCACAGGTCCACCACATGTGATAAAAGGAACCAATTTCTTTGTTACATTTCCAACAAATAGGGGACATCGTTTTATAAATCTTTGCAATTTTCTTGGGTGTTAGATACCATCTATACATCATTTTATAGATGTTTTCTCGCACTGACTGTGCTTTTATTCCTTTTAAATCTTTAGACCATAATCTTTCCCATTTATTTAAAACAATATCATGTCCCACATTTTGAGCCCAATCGATCATAGTTGGTTTAATCGTGTCCTGCTCACAGTATATTGTTAAAAGGAGATTATACATTTTAGAAATCAGCTTTGTATTATTGTCTAGTATAATCCTTTGAAAAGGAGATTTTTCTTTAGAGAAACCTTTTTTTGCATCTTGTACAAAAACTGATTTGATTTGGTAATATTGAAGCCATTGTAAATCATCCTTAAGCAGTTGAAAGTCTTTTAGTGAGCATTTCTTTCCTTCCCAATTAGTAAGATCTTGATAAGTAATAAATTTGTCTGGTCTAAGTGGGCGCAAAGTTAGCATTTCTTGGGGCGATATCCACATCGGTGTTTCTGGTTCCAAAATGTGTTTATATCTCATCCAAATACGAAGTAGAGAGGACCTGATTATATGATTACGGAATGTTGCTTGTAGTTTAATTTTATCATACCACAAATAACCATGCCATCCACTTAAGTTATTATAACCTTCCAAGTCTAGCAAACGTACATTTGACAAATTCATCCAGTCTTTTAGCCATACTAAAGCTACCGCTTCAGCATAGAGTTGAAAGTTAGGCAGTGCTAAACCTCCTCTAGTTTTTAGATCCACCAAATATTTACAAGCAGTCCTTGGTTTTTTTCCTTGCCAGATGAAGTTTGAAATGTCTTTCCTCCAAGTTTCAAAATATTTTGTTTGTGATATTATTGGTAAATTTTGGAATAAGAAGAGCATCCTCGGTAAGACATTCATTTGGATCGTTGAGATACGTCCCATTAATGACAATTTTTTGTTTGACCATATAATCATATCAGTTTTAATCTTACCCCATAACTTGAGGTAATTGTTGGTTAACAGATCTTTATTCTTTGCAGTGATCCAAATTCCCAGGTATTTAACTTTGTTAGCTTTCTCCCAGCCAGTATATGATATAAATTCCTGTTGTTGTATTTCCGATAAATTTTTAAATATTATCTTTGTTTTTTCTTGATTCACTTTAAAGCCTGATACTTTTCCAAAATCATCCAAAGTCTCCTGAAGTATATTCATTGACTGTGTTGGGTTTTCCAAAATTAGCAGTAGGTCATCCGCGAATGCTCTCAACTTAAATTCATGTTTTTTAATTCTTAGCCCGCGGATGTCCTCCATACTTCTTAGTTTCACACATAGCGGTTCCAACACCAACAAAAATAAAAGTGGAGACAAGGGACATCCCTGTCTAGTCCCTTTCGTGATTTGGCAGTTATCTGACATTGATTCATTAACCAAAATTTTAGCTTGTTGGGAGGTATAAATAGCCGATATACCTTTCTGAAAACGATCTCCAAAATTCAATTTATCCAAAATCCGTTTCAAAAAGTTCCAAGAGACCATATCAAAGGCTTTTTCTGCATCCAAAAATACAAAAGCCGCAGTTTGTTGAATATTATGGTCATAATATTCCAGTGAATCTAGTAAAATTCTTACATTGTCTTTTATTTGCCTTCCTGGTATAAAACCTGCTTGGTCCTCATGTATAAGATCCTTAATAAATTGCTTTATCCTACATGCCAAAACCGAAGCAAAAATTTTGTAATCCACATTTAAGAGCGATATAGGTCTGTAATTAGATGTTTTTTCTGGATCTCTTCCTTCTTTGGGTATCAGTGATATAAATGCGTGTGACCAAGTCTCCGGGGATGTTCCCTCGTCCAAAATTGCATTGTAAAGTGAACCAAAAAATCCAACTAAATTGTCACTAAAAGTTCTATAAAATAGTGCAGTAATTCCATCTGGTCCAGGTGTTTTATCCGTTTTTTGTCTCAGTATTGCTTCTTGTATTTCTTCCCTTGTTACTGGAGCTTCAATACATTCTCTCTGGGTCATTGACAAAGCTTTCATCTGTATTGAGTTTAGAAATTTGTCTATTTTCTGTTTTGGAGTATTTTCTTTCTGATATAACTTAGAGTAAAATGAAACAAATTCTTTCTGAATTTCTGAAGTTGAATAAACTGGTCCTTTAGCAGTTTGGATTTTTGTTATAATCTTCTTTTGAAATGAGTCCTTCAGTTGTGTTGCTAAAAATTTTCCTGGTTTATTTGCATATTCAAAATACTTTTGTTTAGCAAGTTTCAGATTTTTATTCATTTCCTCCATTATTACCAAATTTAATTGGTGTTTAGATGCAGAAATCTGTATTTGAATTTCTCTTCTCTCCTCTTCCTGTGTTACCATTCCTAATTTCTGCTCCAAATTTTGTAAATTCCAAAGTATGTTGTTTGTAAATTGCAATTGAGTCTTCTTCCAGGCCGAGTGTTTCTGTATCATAAAACCTCTCAGAACAGCTTTGAATGCGTCCCAAACTGTATTTAAAGAAGTTTCCCCATTAAGGTTAATTTCAAAAAAGTCTTTCATTAAAACCTGTAATTCCTTTTGTATCTTGTTGTCTTTTAAAAGTTTATCGTTCATTCGCCATCTAAATGCTTGTTTATTGTTCCAATCAAAGGTAACAGGATTGTGATCAGAAAAAGTTCTAGGTAAAATATGAATTTTACGTAGTTGCGTGAAAATTGATTTACTGGCCCATATCATATCGATTCTGGAGTGTGAATCGTGTCTTGCTGAATAAAAGGTGTATTCTTTAGCTGTTGTATTCATTGTTCTCCAAATGTCTTGTAATTCTAATTCTGAAGCCATGGCAAAGAAAGTTTTAGGCAAGCATCCATCATTGATATCTTTTGCTTTTGATTTTTTGTCCAGAGATGGGAGAATAATTCCATTGAAGTCGCCCATCAATAAAATTTGGTCTTGTGCGTACTGGGTTATCAGGTCATGTAATTTTTCATAGAAGGATTTTTTCCCTTCATTGGGTGCATAGATTCCAACCACTATTGTCCTTTGTCCCAATATTTTAGTTCTGATAATTACAATTCTTCCTTCATTGTCTTTATATACTAGTTCTGGACAGAGACTGGGGTGGGCATAGATTACCACTCCCTTTGTTTTAGTTTTAGCAGAAGCAATAAATGCTTGTCCAAGCATCTGTTTCTCCAAGTATTTTTTATGCTTTGAAGCTATATGGGTTTCTTGTAGGCAGATTAGGGAGTATTTATATTTCTGTAGATATTTGAAGATTCTGGCCCTTTTAGTTTTCTCATTCAGTCCATTTACATTCCAAGAAATTGCTTTTGCCATAATGTAGTATTTTTTAGCAAAATAAAAAGTCTATAATTTAGTACCACCTTCTGCACCCTGTACCTCTTCTTCTTCCTCTTCTTCTTCCTCCTTCTCTCCAGGTAATTCTTTAAGGTCCATTTTATATTTTCTCAAAAATTTCCCCACATCTGCTTGGGATAGAATTGTCGTTTTCACTTCCTTATAGGTGAAAGCCAAACCTTGTGGCATAATCCAACGATATTTGATGCCATTAGCTTTCAGTATAGACACAAAGTCTTTGTAGTTATTCCTCTGTGAAAGTAGATGCCTTGGAATATCCTTCAGTAGTATAAGAGAGGAGTCTCCTGCTGACACTGGATTTTCATAATGAATCTTCATAATCTTGTCTTTAACTCTGGTGTCATAGAACACTATCATCAAATCTCTTGGCTTAGATCTTCTCATTCTAGCAGGTAGTGGTATCCTGTATATTCTATTAATGGCTTGTTTCAATTCTTGTTCATCTATCTGAAATAAGTAGGCCAAATTTGGTATTGCAGATTCTTTATTATCTCCCATCATATCTGGAAAATTGCATATACGAAGGTTGGTCTCTTTCACTCTCATCTCCATCATTGCCATTTGATTTTTTGCCGCCATCTGATCCGCTTGTATTGTTTCAATCTGTTTTTCTTGGCTTGTTAATTTTTTCTTTGTGTCCTTGTGCTCATCCATCACTTTCTTAATTGATACATCCATCGCTTGCATATCTGTCTTCATAACAATCATTTGAGTTTTTACTTCTTTCAAGTCTCCAGTGACCACATCCAACTTCTGATTAATAGCTTGGGATGCTTGACCAAGATTTGTCATCATAGAAGTCAACTGTGCCATCTGTGCAGACATCTGTTCAAACTGTTTATTTGTTGCCTCAGTTTGTTTAGTTAGCATATCCTGTAACTTTTTTTCCATGGTCGAGGTTTGTAAAGAGTCCCTTAGTTTAGTATAGGCAGGGCTATGTAGTGAGCCAGAGCGGGGTCGAGACATTTACATTCAAAAAAAGCTGGTAAAATACATGTCCACCGACAGGCCCTTTAAGGTACTGGTTAAAAGATGATAGTTCAAAGATCAGCCTAGTAATTTTTTCGGGTTGAAAAGAGTCAAAATTGGCTTTAAAATTGCATTTTAAAGTTTTAAAATACCAGTGAGTTTTTTTGGTCGCTCTAGATCGGATTAATCAGGAAGTAAACAGGAAGTTACTAGTGCTGCAGACCTTCTATCGCCTCTTCTCGATGGTTATTCCTTCAGGAATGATTTGAAAGTAACTCGAGTGCGACGGATATTCAGTCCCGCGGCTACTTCCTGTTGTTTTAGTTCCAATGATAGAGAGGGTGTTATAGAGAGTCTTCCGTTCCAGGCACTCCCTTACTGCAAACGTGGCAGGAATTCGCCGGAAAATCAGGAAGAGAAATCACCCTCCCCTTCCTTCGGACCTCTCATTGGTGATAATTCTTGTCAGTCTAAAAGGTATCCTTCCGACTCTTTGTTATGGTTTAGGCTGATCGATCCGATAAGGCTCCTGTCGCTAATCCCGATGACTAACTCAGATCAAACTTTTTCAGTTCGGATTATGGAGGGGTGGGGGTCCCAGAAATATTCTTATCAGCCTCCCGTCTGTTCAAATTTCTAGTAAGTAGACGAAGAGTTCTTTTGTACTCACTTGGGTGTCAAGAGGTGAGGTTCTTTTCTTTATGTAGTCCTTATGTTGGTATTAAGGCGGTGGAGGGTAGAGCTTGCTGCCAAAGTTGCGTTTTGGCGATGTCCTTCCCTAGTGCCCTCGCAGGACCGGCGTCTAGGACTCCGAGGGGCTTAAAAAAGCCCCCTCAGAGTACCTAGGAGGTCAAACCGCGTTTGCGGGCTGCAGGGAGTTCCTGCTTTCCAACCCACTTGCAAGGGTCGGATTGGGGTATCTATGTACCCCAAAAATAACGCAAACTTGGATTTCTCCCAGGACAACCTGGGGAAATGGAGTGCTCTCTCCAACGGCACCACCGGAAGCCCCGTGCTTCTGGGGGGCAAACAAAACTGTGGACACTACATAAGAACATAAGAAAAGCCCTGCTGGATCAGACCAAGGCCCATCGAGTCCAGCAGTCTGTTCACACAGAGCCAGCCAGGTGCCTCTAGGAAGCCCCCAAGCAAGACTACTGCAGCAGCACCATCCTGCCTGTGTCCCACAGCACCTAATATATTCAGCATGCTCCTCTGATCCTGAAGAGAATAAGTATGCATCATGACTAGTATCCATTTTAACTAGTAGCCATGAATACCCCTTTCCTCCATGAACATGTCCACTCCCCTCTTAAAGCTTTCCAAGTTGGCAGCCATCACCACATTTTGGGGCAGGGAGTTCCACAATTTAACTATGCGTTGTGTGAAAAAATACTTCCTTTTATCTGTTTTGAATATCTCACCCTCCAGCTTCAGCAGATGACCCCGTCTTCTAGTATTATGCGAGAGGGAGAAAAACTTCTCCCTATCCACTCTCTCCAAACCATGCATAATTTTATAGACCTCTATCATGTCTCCCCTCAGCCACCTTCTTTCCAAGCTAAACAGCCCTAATCGTTTTAACCGCTCCCCATAGGACAGTTGGTCTAGTCCCCTAATCATTTTGGTTGCTCTTTTCTGCACCTTCTCAAGCTCTGTAATATCCTTTTTTAGGTGTGGTGACCAGAACTGTACACCGTATTCCAAGTGTGGTCTCACCATAGATTTGTACAAGGGCAGTATGATATCAGCAGTTTTATTCTCTATTCCTCGTCTAATTATGGCCAGCATGGAATTTGCCTTTTTTACAGCAGCCGCACACTGGGTTGACATCTTCACTGAGCTATCCACTACCACCCCAAGATCCCTTTCTTGGTCTGTCACTGCCAGCACAGATCCCATCAGTGTAGATGTGAAGTTGGGATTTTTTGTCCCAATATGCATCACGTTACACTTGCTCACATTGAGTCTCATTTGCCATTTTAATGCCCATTCTTCCAGTTTGTAGAGATCCTTTTGGAGCTCTTCACAGTCTGATTTTGTTTTAATCATCCTAAATAATTTGGTGTCATCTGCAAACTTGGCTACTTCGCTGTTCAACCCCAAATCCAGGTCATTGATGAACAGGTTGAAAAGCACCGGTCCCAACACAGATGCTACATGTTAGATGTTACCAGAAACTCTGGACCGGCATTGATTGAAAAGGCATACAGAATTAGACCGAAACAGCCATCTCTATGGAATACCTTAGCAATATACTATCTTCTGTCAGAAATATGCAGAAGCCCTGACCTGGGATAAGTATAGCTAAGTCTGAGGCCTCTGACACCTCTCAAGGTGTGAGAGTGCTCTAGAAAGAAAAGTGGATGAGGCAACTATTCTTTTCTCCTTCCCTTAACACTTTAAAAGAATAAAAACACTTTAAAAGAAAATGCTTGAAGAGAGGAGGGCATGTGGGAAAACTAAATCTCTAGGTCTACTGGTTAAAAGCTTGTTTAATTAACGTAAATGTTCCCTCTGAGGGAAATAATATAGTCACAGACTTCTGTTATCAACCATATATGGTGTACATTTGCCTCTTAATGGGAAACACCACAGAAATGGTTTTGTGTTAGTATTTTTAATTAATATGAATTTCTTATGCATTTTATAATGTTAATAGTAATGGATTGATCCTCCAAGATGAGGTTTTACAAGAACGCAATTCTCCTGAAGCGCCCCCCCAAAAAACAGACAAACTAGCACTTGATTCAGAGCACATAAAACAGACTAAACCAAAAATGGCCGTGGCTTTGAAGTAATGATCTCAAAAAGTGTATATTACTTTGCCTCTCACTTGTCACAACTGAACTAAATGAAATCCTTGTTGTTCAGTTGTGCTTAAAGAGAGAAGTGGAGGGGGGGATACAGTTATGAACACATGAAGCTGCCGTATACTGAGTCAGACCATGGATCTATTGGGGCCAATATTTTCTACGCTGACTGGAAGCAGTTCTCCAGGTCTCAGGAAGAGGTCTTTCATGTTAGAAGAAGAAGAAGAGTTGGTTTTTATACTCCACTTTTCTCTACTTTTTAGGAGTCTCAAAGTGGCTTACAATCACCTTCCCTTTCCTTCCCCACAACAAACACCTTGAGAGGTAGGTGGGGCTGAGAGAATTCTGAGAGAACTGTGACTAGCTCAAGGTCACCTAGCAGGCTTCATGTGGAGGATTGCAGTGCCAAACCCGGTTCTCCAGATTAGAGTCTGCCACTCTTAACCACTACGCCATACTGGCTCTCTTTTGAACTGGAAATGCCAAGGAATGAACCTTGGACGTTCTGGGTGCAAAGCAGATACTCTGTCACTGAACCACGGAAAAAAGCTGATATATCTTTTCCTAGCTGATGAAGAAGTGATTAAACAAAATCTATCTCTGTGGTGAACATTAAACCTAACAATGCATGTATGGAAGTTTAGTCACTGAATGAAGGTTCTCTGCAGCACATGCAAATAAACACTACTCAAGTTAGATTGCTAGAAAAAGATCAGAGTAAAAGTGATCCCAAAATAACTCCCCCCCCCCAACAGGAAAAATGTGATGGGAAAACTTATGGCTCCAGAGAATGTGTAGAAGACAGATGATAAACCAAAGCAGTAAGGGGCCAGCTCTGACACAATAACGCTGTGAGTCCTCGCCCTGGGATGATCCCATAAACTGAATTCAGCAGACAGCAGTCAAATGAAAGTAGATTTATTGAGACAAATCAACAGGTGAAAGAGGCTTACTCAGAGTCAAGGATACTAGTGAAAACCAAACTAACAGTACACAGTTTAAGTAGAGAAACAATGTCAGGGTAACCCCAGTCACCATGGCAATTCCCCTCCCTGGAGCGCCCACTGGGATAGTCTCAACATCTTGGAAACAGGGTAGCCCTCGGCCTTGGTCACGGCACCTGGGCTTAACCACAACATTCCCCTCTCAGGCCATGCCTGACATTCTGCTTCCCCAAAGGCCCCCTTACTTTCCCAAGGCGGGCCTGTGCGGATAGGCGGCATGGAACTCTCGGATTAGACGAGGGGCGGAAACGTCGCGAGAACGCACCCACTCATCCTGTGCAGGACTAAAGTGCTTCCAACGAACTAAATATTGCAGGGTACCACGATGTATGCGGGAGTCCAGGATTTTTGCCACTTCGAAATGCTCTCCCCCCCCCCCTGCCATTTCAGGCACTTCAGGTGGTGGTTCAGGATGCCACTTCGGGGAGGGAATGTTTCTTTAGCAGACTAATATGAAACACGGGATGAACCCTCCTTAATGACTTGGGGAGGGACAGTTCCACGGTCACCTGACTGATAATTCGAGAGATTGGGAATGGGCCCACGTATTTGGCACTGAGCTTGCCGCACGGGCGGGTAGACCGTAGGTTTTTGGTAGACAGGTAGACCAGGTCTCCCACCTTGCAGTCCCATTCCGGCGAGCGGTGCTTGTCAGCCTGAGCCTTTACGTTTGGCACGTTCCAGGTTTTTAACAAGCCACGGCCAGGTCGTTTGGATCGCACACACCAACTCAGCCACGTCAGTACCTCCCTCCTCCCCAGGAACATTAATACGGCCAATGGGGCCAAACTCTGCACCATATACAGCCTGAAAAGGACTGAACCCTGTGGACTTGTGGACGGCATTATTGTATGCATATTCAGCAAAGGGCAGCAGGTCTGTCCAATCATCTTGATGGTAATTGACATAACAGCGTAAATAACATTCCAAAACAGCATTGACCCGTTCCGTTTGACCATCCGTTTGGGGATGGAACGCACTAGACAGACCTTGTTCCAGCCCGATTAATTTGAGGAAAGCTTTTCAAAACTTGGCCACGTAGGTGCCCCCCCCTGTTGCTCACTATCTTGAGCGGAAAGCTATGCAGCCAGAAGACATGTGACACAAATAGGCGGGCCAGTTTTGGGGTGGAAGGGATACCCGCACAAGGTACAAGATGCACCTGTTTCGAAAACAGATCTGTAATCACCCAAAGTACTGTTTTTCCCCCACTGGGGGGTAGATCGGTCATAAAGTCCATTGCAATGACTTCCCAGAATCTGCAGGGGGTCTCCAAAGGTTGTAAAAGTCCGGGCGGCTTGCCTGGGGTCTCTTGGCAGATGCACAAACGGGGCAGCTGCGGATGAAGGAGTCCACGTCTGATCGCATACCCACCCACCAAAACTGTCTTCTGAGTAAATGCAATGTCTTAAGGAACCCAAAATGTCCCGCGGTTTTGGCGCCATGCACCAAACCTAAAACCTCCCCCCTCAACACTTCTGGAACATACAACTTAGCATCCTTGTACCACAACTCCCTGCATTTAACTAAAGCAGCTGGTAGAGTCTGAGAGGAGATCTCTGCTTGACAAGTGTGAAGGAGAGCATCCTTAAAGGAATCAGTTAGTTTCCACCCTTCCACCCCGTCCGCTTTGGGAGTTGCGCTGGAGGGCGGCTCGGAGGGGGATGGAGCCGGCGCAGTCAGAGGGAGCGGGGTGGAGCACTCGGGTGGACAAGGTGATAGTACAGGCAAGGAACGTGGATTGGGCGGCTCTGTCGGCCCAGCTGGACATTGGGCTCCCCCCCTTCGAAAGCGGTGGCGGTGGGGACTGGACTTGAGACCGGGTTTGCACTGCCAAGGAGCGCAACAGACCACGTTGGGCGGGGATAAAGAGTGACTGTGTGGGTCGATCAACTTTGGTAGGATATTGGGGAAGCCTGGATAGAGCATCAGCCAGCAGGTTTTGCTTCCCCGGTACATGTTTCAGGACGAATCGAAACTGGGCAAAGAAGTCCACCCAACGCACTTGTTTTGCAGACAGTTTGCGGGCTCCCGTCAGGGCTACTAGGTTCTTGTAATCACTCCATACCTCAAAAGACAGTTTAGAGCCTTCTAAAAATGGTCTACACACTGTAAGGGCATGCTTAACAGCAGCGGCCTCTTTTTCTCCAATGGGCCAATTGAGCTCAGATTGAATGAACTTCTTAGAGAAATAAGCGCACGGATGCAATTGACCATCCTCCCCCTGCTGCAAAAGTGCACCTCCCATTGCTACATCGGAAGCATCCACCTGGACTATGAACATTCGATTGCAATCCGGGTGCTGCAAAACCTGTTCAGAGGTAAAGAGCCTTTTGAGAGTGTCAAAAGCAATTTGACACTGGGGGGTCCAATTAACCCGGGCAGTAGGCAAGACAGCTGCACTTCCCTTCCCATTTGTCTTAAGGAGGTCCGTGATGGGCAGAGCAATTTGAGCGAAACGGGGGAGGAACACCCTGTAAAAATTTGCGAACCCGAGAAATCTTTGGACTTGCTTACGAGTAGTGGGTGGTTCCCAAGTGATCACTGCCTGCACCTTTTCAGGATCCATAGTCAGTCCGTGGTGCGAGATAATGTAGCCAAGAAAAGTTAATTGTTTCTGGTGGAACTCGCACTTGGACACTTCAGCATAGAGCTGATTGTCCCTGTTGCAACACTTCTCTCACTAAGGCAACATGTTCCTCAATGGTTTTAGAGTAAATAAGAATGTCATCCAGATAAACCACCACTCCCTTGAACAGCAAATCATGTAGGATCTCGTTTATGAGTTGCATGAAGACCCCCGGGGCCCCTTTCAATCCGAAAGGTAACAAAAGAAATTCAAACATCCCAAAGCAACTTGAGAAGGCTGTTAGAGGCTCATCCCCCTCCCTAATCCTAACTCGGTAATATGCTTCGACCAAATCCAATTTGGTAAAAATGTGCCCCTACTTTAGTTGTCCCAGGAGATCCGAGATTAAAGGGATAGGGTAGGCATTAATTTGAGTAACTGCATTGAGTTTCCAAAAGTCAGTACATAAACGTAAATCCCGTTTTCTTACGCCAAAGAAGGCTGGTGCAGAATAGGGCGCGGTGGAGGGTCAGATGAAGCCTCGAGCCAAATTCTTGTCTAAAAACTCACGGAGCACTGTTCTTTCAGTCGGGCTCATTGGATAAATCTTACTCTTTGGCAACTTCTCATCCCCCACCACCTCAATAGCACAGTCTGAGCGGCGGTGGGGGGGCAATACGTCACATTCCCACACATCAAAAACATCCGCATAATCCTGGTATTTGGGAGGCAGCTGGGAAGGCTTGACAGCGTCTGAGGCTAGGGCAGGGGTTGATCGGATTACTGTTTTGACAGCAACTTCGTAACGGTGCTGTTCACATAGCTGGCTATTAAATGCTAAGGTCTCAGCCTCCCAGTCTATGGTGGGACTGTGTCCCTTGAGCCAATTTGCTCCCAACACCACCGCGTAACGCACATTGGGCAAGCCGCAGCAAAGTGACCCATGGCCCCACAAACGAGACAGGCCCCCCTTTGAAACGGCGACGTACAGTCTTGAGGAGGTTGGGCTGGTCTCCGCAGGGCTGAAGCAGCAGCCTTGGGTGGGTTCTTCCAGCTGTCCCCCTCTCTAGCCTGGCACCGGGCTAGAGTAATGAATTGGTGGCAGCTTTCAACTTCCTCCGCTAACAGAATCCAGTCTTCCAGAGTGACTGGATCCCTTTGCATATATGCCCAGTTCAAAATCTCAGGGTTAAGAGCGGTACGGAAGTAATGCATTCGAGTTGTCTCCGTCCAATCGACAATCTTACTGGCCAGTCTCTGAAACTCATCCGCAAAATCTCTGACCGAAGAAGATCCTTGACGGAGTTGCAGAAGGGCAGCCTTGGCCTTCTCCCCTTGAAACAGATCTTCGAAACGTCTCCTTAACGCTTGCATAAAGTCATTGAGTGAACGTACGGATCGGGCCCGAGTGTCAAACTGTAGGATCATCCATTCAGCAGCCCTCCCAGTCAAAAGTGAGGAAACAAATCTCACCCGGCTATCTTCTGTGGGGAAGGCATGTCCTTGTTCTCTCATGTAACTATCCACTTGGTGTAGAAAACAGGGCAGCGCATCCGCGGAGCCGTCAAAAGTCACTCACAAACGGGGGTTGCTGCCATGGTATGACCGGAACTGCAGGCTGGGCCGGCCCTGCCAGCAGAGGTGCCTGCGCGCTACATCCCGGGGCAGGCCAAGTTCCGAAGAGCTCAAAGAAAATGGGGGGGAGAGACCAGTCCAGTCCCCCGCTAACTTTCGATAGTGCTCCGGTTCCTGTCCATGCCTGAGCGCCAACGGTTGCTCCTCCGCCCACCTCTGGTCAGTGAGCGCTCAATCTGCTTCGAGTTTGGTGACCGCAGCGGCCATCACAATTGGTTTGGCCGCTTGTTCCAAGAGCATTTGGATCTCCTTGTGCTGGCCCAACAGCGGTTGGACCTGTTGAGCAAGATCCGCAGAGGAAGGACCGAACTCAGGTTTTGGTACCTTCTCTACCTCGGCCGCCATTGATGTGGTTGGCGGTAAGTCTATGAGGACCAGGACTGTCCTGGCGGCAGCGCTCTGCATCCCAACGGCAGAGATTGGGATCCGGAACAGCTCGTGGAACATCTCCCCCCTGAGCCCCCGCCATTGGGGAATGGAAATCGGGCCCCTGGATTGGGGCCACCGGCTCCTGCTGTGCCCCACGGAGCGCAAGCTCAGCAAACAACCGAGTTAGGAGAGCAAAGTCCTCTTGTGCCAACCGGGTCTCCTCCAGTAAAGTGTCCAGCCACAAAAGGTCATTGTGGGCACATAGGTGAGCGTCCCGTGTCTTCCAGGGGGTCGCCGGTGCCAGGGGACGCCACTGATCAATCACTAACCCAACCAGCCAGTTGGACTCCGCATGAGTCCGGTGCGCCTCCTCAAAGATGGCACGCAGAAGGTTGGGGTCCTCGGGGAGCTCATCCTGCGCTCCAAGCCGAGGGGACGAGTGTCCAGCCGAACCCTCCAGGGCTCCAGCCAAGGTTAGCAAATAAGGATAGGACTAGTATCCTAATGTGAGCCCTCGACCTGGGATGATCCCATAAACTGAATTCAGCCGACAGCAGTCAAACAAAAGCAGATTCATTGAGACAAATCAACAGGTGAAAGAGGCTTACTCAGAGTCAAGGATACTAGTGAAAACCAAACTAACAGTACACAGTTTAAGTAGAGAAACAATGTCAGGGTAACCCCAGTCACCATGGCAATTCCCCTCCCTGGAGCACCCACCGGGATAGTCTAAACATCTTGAAAACAGGATAGCACTTGGCCTTGGCCATGGCACCTGGGCTTAACCATAACATTCCACTCTCAGGCCATGCCTGACAATGCCATTGTCAGGCCATGCCTGACAGCTATGTGGAAAACAGCTAAAAGAAATACAGTCTGCATCATAAGAGGAGAATCTAGAGAAATGCAACAAGCATTTCACATCAGTTGTTTTTAACCTCTTCCCACTCTACCACCAATTCCCAGAGAAGATGGTTATTTGAATGTGTACATGAGGATTTAATTACACTTAGTTTAGTTTAATAAATCAAAGTATTGTGGGAGTTTAGTGAAGCTGAAGTGGAAGACAGCACAATTGCTGTGAACAAAGACTTGGAAATAAGTTTAATAGGAAAGGGACTTGCAAGCAATATAAGCTGTCTCCACTATGTTTTACACTGGAATATTAAGTACCACATTACCTCAGGGAAAATAAAAGTTGTCTCCAAGTAGGCTTGGACGTGATGTGAATGCAGATAGACTAGTAAGTGGGCAGGTGGCTTGTGCTTCGTATTCCTTTACATGTCTGTCACCTAAGATGGGATGGAATGTTTGCATCTTTCCCATGCCAAAGAGGTGTCCCCTAGGTATGAGTGTGAGAAAGAAGAAGAAACACAAAGTGAAAAATCCTTCTATCTCAAGCTGATCTTTAAAGGGGGATTATAATTAAAAAGCTGTTATTATAAACTCTGTAAGGCACATTAATCTGCATACTCTCTAGATACAAATATATTCTCAGATACAAATATATTCTCTAGATACACATATATTCTCATAGGTAAAGGCTGATGCACATTAACTACCATGATTGTTCACCTTTTAATTTAGCATGTGCAGAACCTGCATGGTTGCGCTCAACCACCCAATACACACTGAGGGGCCTCTGCTCATGGGGAGTCAGCTGACTTGGTGCCAGTGGGCAGCAGGTCCCACCGGCAGAAGAAAAGTGGTGGCTTCTTTGGGGAGAGCAGCTGTCTGCTCCAGCCCTGATTTAGGCCAAATCCTATCGATAGTTATGGCCTAAACTAGGGTTGCCAACTTCCAGGTGGGGCCTGGAGTAGTCCCAGAATTACAGTTATCTCCAAACTGCAAAGATCATTTATCCTGGAGTAAATGGCAGCTTCACAGGGTGGACTCTATGGCAATACATCCCTACTGAGCTCCATCCCCTTCCTAAACACTACCTTTCCCAGGCTCTACCCACAAATCTCCAGGAATTTCCCAACCCGGAGATGGCAACCCATTTCCAACAGATTGTGATGGAATTATACATGAGTTGAATAAGCTGGTTCATAACCTACTTTGTTAACCTTCCTGGTTCCTCCCTGTTTCCTCCATTGGCCATAGGCTCTCATGAACCACCACAACCATTAACATCAATGTTAGCTATCGATTCTCTCATCTAACTTTGCCATTGTGATATATCAAAAAGCACTAGCAGATTTACTGAACACTCAGAAAGCTAACTCAGATTTGCAGGTATTCATGCAATCAGGAATAATACAAACGGTTCTAACGGTTGGAAGGCACTCAAAAACTGCTGGAGGTTGAAGAGCAAATGATCTGTGTAAACAGTCCTGAAAGACGCCCTGGGTACAGGAAGCAAAGAGAAGTGGACATTGCCCTTTGTCTCTTGAAGCTTTGTTCCGCCCCTTCTATGCTTATTACACCTCATCTAGCAAAACCTACATTTTTAAAAGAGAAGCACTTGCTTTGAGTCCCACGGCGATGGCATTTTCCATCTTAACACCAGTCTTTATAGCAATCATCTGTGTATTAATTGGAATCATACTGAAAAGCAGCGGGAAAGGGACCAAAAAATTGGAAAGCAAACCCAACCAGAAGGCTGAGTCTCGCCCATGGGTGGATGAAGACTTAAAGGACAGGACTGACCTTCCAGGAGAAGAAGGTAGGACATGGCTTAGTGCCTGTAGGCTAGCCTTCTGCCAACTGGTGTGAAACAAAACCATTACATGGCTGGTGATTCATGGTTTGGAAGCCATCTGTGGTTCCTGAACAATGTGATACATGGTGCCAAGGATGAGCTCAAGAGGAGAAAATGATGGGAGCTCTTTCTGGGGGGTTTGGAGAAGAGTCTCATGTATTGTCTTTGTCAAGAGGTTGAGGTCCCTCAATTTCTTGGATTTCATGATTTTCTTGGTTCAGGCCTAGAGGCCTATGAATTTTGTGCTGTTGGGACTTTAGAACAGTAAAGTAGTTACATTTTGAAAGCTGCTTCTGGGGAGAGAGCCAGATAGGCATCCAGCTGCTACTTGTTAAAGCCTCCTCTCCCCCTTTTGGAATGCAAGGCTGTGCGTTGTCACGGTATCTAATCGGTCAGCCATCATGACGATGTCCGGGTGCAGGGAGTTCTGCAGGCTTCATCACCTGAATGCGACAATTAGTGAGTCAGCATTCTGACCAAGCGATTAATTAAGCTAATTACTTTCGTTTTCTCAATTGGCCTCTATGAGCTCATGCCATTGAGAAAACGAATATAAGGACAGACCAGTCCTGAGCAAATCCTGCACGCTTTGGGGTACAGCAGGAGAGCTGTGCTGGCGGCATCAGAACCCATTTGATTTGGCCCTTGAGGGGGAAACTCTGGTCAAGCTGACCTTTTGGAGAAACCTTTGGACAACCTTTTGAAACTCTTGTATGCTGAAAGAACTCTTGAAACTGGTAACTATTGGAACATTGCTTTTGAGAAGCCTTGCCAAATCCCTTGAATACTAGAAACTGAAATATTGTATGAGATAGCTATGCTAAATCATTTTGTTATTTTCTTGCTTAAAACTTCATGACTTTTCTTTCCTGTAACCAGCATAAATCTTATAAAATAAATCATTAGCCTTTTAAATTGGCTGTGTCTATGACTCTGGGATTTCAAGCCTAAATCTTGTGTTTGTGTGTGTGTGTGTGTGTGAGAGAGAGTGTGAAACCACCTACCAAAACCTAAAACCTTTTTGTGAGTGTAATCTTCCCCTAGCAAGGCCTCTACCTCGCAGGGTAAGCGTTGCACTGAATTTGAAGCTTAGTAAGGGTTGCCCTGAACTCTTGCCTGGAGGCTTAACTTTTGGTTCAGGGCTGGTGGCAGCTACTCATTGGAACTGGGGCGAAAGCCTGGAGTTTAATGTTTTGCTTTTTGGGAAACTTTTGACCAAACCAAAGCAGCCCAACTGGTGGAGGCTGGTTGGAGCTCTTTGACAGTGTTATACTGGCTATAGGAGGTGATGTGTCTGAAAGAAAATGCGGTGGTTGGTCACAATATATGGGCTGTAGGTGGTGGTTATGTATTGTCGGTAAAAGATGCCTATGCTTTGTAGGTCACTGTTTATATCATATTAAAGAAGAGTGCAAGTGGGTTATTTCTCTAGAAGATGCAGCTTCTAATGTGGAGGGCCCTGAATGGCTCTCCTTTCTGTTTGTTTTCTAATTTAATTTTAAGGTATTTAAAATTATTTAAAAGCGCATATAGTTGGGTAAATTTTACACTGACAATATTAATATAGTTGCATAATACAGGATAGGAGCGATCTGGATGGGAAATATGTCAGTCCTATGTGCTGAGCAACATCTATTATACTGGGAGTATTAAATGTTCAGTAGTAATAGTGGATCTTATCCTTTTCAAAACAGAGTTTCAACCCAGGGAATATATCCAATGCAAAAGAAGCCTCAGATTCCAGTGAATTATGTTATATGCTTCTTTGCCTCTCTACTTATGCTTTGTTTTGTTTTGCTTTTCATTCATTGATTGAAATCCAAATAAAACTGCTATAAAATAGTCACCCTCAGGTTAGCAGGATCACCTCCAGATAAAAAGAAAATAGTCTGGATAACTCCAATTCACTGTACTATTTACTGCACAGACAATTTTCCCCCTTGCCTTTTTTATCAACAGAGCACTAATTTCTCCTTGTGGTGTGTTCTCGATTAAAGTCCAGGATCTCTGCCAACCCAAGCACCTTTTATCCCCAAGGAAATTAAAACTGCCCAGCTAATACATGCTGCAGGGAAGTGCTTTCTTTCTTTCTTTCTTTCTTTCTTTCTTTCTTTCTTTCTTTCTTTCTTTCTTTCTTTCTTTCTTTCTTTCTTTCTTTCTTTCTTTCTTTCTTTCTTTCTTTCTTTCTTTCTTTCTTTCTTTCTTTCTTTCTTTCTTTCTTTCTTTGAATGCAATTCCAAGGCTCCAAAATAACACAGAACAAATCCTTCTGTACAATGGTATGCTGCAGCATACAAGTTAGCATACTAACTTGCTCATGGCAGCTACTTCTTATTTTTTGGTGCTCACAACAGGCGCCTGGGCAGATTGTTGGATTCTTTGCAACAGGAGTTTTCCCCCACAAAATTGCATTTGAAAGCCACACTGTAGTTAGGGTTGCCAACCTCCGGGTGGTGGCTAGAGATCTCCCACTATTACAACTGATCTCCAGGCAACAGAGAGCAGTTCACATGGAGAAAATGGCCGCTTTGGAAGGTGACCGTATGGCATTATATCCCATTGAAGACCCTCCCCTCCCCTAACCCCGCCCTCCTCAGGCTCCACTCACAAACCCAGAGCTGGCAACCCTAACTGTAGTTCAGTGGTTAGAGTGTTGAACTAGGATTGGGGAAACCCATGTTCAGATCCCCATTCTACCCTAAAAGCTTGCTGGATGACCTCAGGCCAGTTACTGTCTTTCAGCCTAACCTACTTCACAAGGTTGTGAGAATAAAATGGAGGAGAGGCTGTAAGCTGCTTTAGCTCCCCATTAGGGAGAAAGGTGGGGAAGGAAGGAAGGAAGGAAGGAAGGAAGGAAGGAAGGAAGGAAACCCCATGTCCCTCTTCACCACCGGTGGGAGGTTTTCGGGGCAGAGCCTGAGGACGGCGGGGTTTGGGGAGGGACTTCAATGCCATAGAGTCCAATTGCCAAAGTGGCCAATTCCTCCAGATGAACTGATCTCTATCAACCCTTATCTAGTCATCCATTAGAAGCAGGAAGTCATACACTGTATGGACGGAACACAAGTTCCAGCCGGAACAATCAACATAGGATCGCCAAGACCCAGGAAGCAGACGCGGAATGGGATAAAATACCGGAACCCCATTGTCGGTGGCCTCTATGGACATTTCTATTGTGTTGTGTTATATACCACAAATATTGAAAAGCCACTTTATTGTGAAAAAATTGTAAATTGTGATATTTGTTAACAACTGTACAGCGGCAAGGCGCTCCCTTGCTAGCGGGCTACACACTGTATTTTACAAGTGTCAAGGACCTAGATCAGTGATGGCGAACCTTTTAGAGACGGAGTGCCCAAACTACAACCCAAAACCCACTTATTTATTGCAAAGTGCCAACACGGCAATTTAACCTGAATACTGAGGCTTTAGTTTAGAAAAAACAACATCCCTGGACTCCCAGCTGGGCAGCGGGGAGTCCAGGGAAGGGGGCAGGGCCTTTGAACTGCTCCATGCTGCCTGCAAAAACTGCATTAGAACAAAAACTGCATTACACCTAATATAGCTGGGAACCAGACATCCATAGTGGTACCTTCACATTCAGAGGCAGTCTACCAGTTGTGGGAGGGCTGTCTTCTCCATTCTTGAGGAAGTCCTGGAGAGACCTAGCAGGCATTTGCTGGAATCAGGAAAGTTTTCAGGGAGGGACGGAGGGAGGAAAAGGAAAGGAAGAAAGGAAGAGCTTTCTGGCCAGGGAAGGAAGGGGGCTTCTGGGCTGGTGAGTAGGGTGGCAGCCACCTCGTGCGCCAAGGAAAGGGGTTTTTGGTGGGGAAGGGGGCTTCTGGGCCAGCATGAGAGGCAGCTGCAGCCTCGCAAGCTGAAGAAAGGGGCTTCTGGCAGGGGGGGGGGAGAATGAGGCTTCTGGGCCAGCGCGCTCCCACCTTGTGCGCCCAGGAAAGGGGTATTGGAGGGAGAGGGGAAAGGGGGCTGCAGGGCAGCTGCCTTGCAACCCAGGAAAAGGGTTTTTGCCCATGGAAGGCACCGAGGGAGAAAGGGAAGGGGGCTGCAGGGCCGGCTCGCGAGGCGGCAGCCGCCTCGTGCGCTCTGCAAAGGGGTTTTTGGCCGGGGAGGGGGGAGGGAAAGGGAGAAGGGGGCTGGAGGACGGCAGCCGCCTCATGCGCTCTGCAAAGGGGTTTTTGCCTGGGGGAGGGAGAGGGAGAAGGGGGCTGGAGGGCGGCAGCCGCCTCGTGTGCCCTGCAAAGGGGTTTTTGGCCGGGAAGGAGGGGAGGGAAAGGGAGAAGGGGGCTGGAGGGCAGCAGCTGCCTCGTGCACCCCGCAAAGGGGTTTTGGCCGGGGAGGGGGGGAGGGAGAGAAGGGGGCTGGAGGGCGGCAGCCGCCTCGTGCACCCCGCAAACGTGTTTTTGGTCGGGGAGAGGGGAAAGGCTGGGCGGCGGAGAGTCCAGGGATGGGGGTGGGGCCTTTGAACTGCTCCGCGCTGCCTACATGCAGCGCAGAGCAGTTCAAAGCTGGCGGCAGGGAGTCCAGGGGCAGGGGCCCCGCCATCCAGCTGAGCCATGCGTGCCAGCAGAGAGGGCGACGCGTGCCGGAGTTGGCACGCGTACCATAGATTCGCCAACACGGACCTAGATAAAGGTTGCACTACTCTGAAATAGGCTTAACAGCTTTTTTATGCCATAAGTGCTCAATTTTTTGATTTTCTCCCATTCCAGCATTACTTCTGACTTGTCTGTATTTAATTTCAGTTTATGGAAATGGTGTATGAGGATGAGTTAACCCCCTCCCTTCCAGTATTGCATCTTCAGTACATACTGGGCCCCCCAGTAACTCTTTATTTTGGGGCTGTATTGCATGTGTTGACATCCATTCCTAGAGGTCCAATGTCACACATATTTTGAGATGCAACATTTATGAATGCGGTAAAAATAGTTTTCAAATCAAAAGTGCATTTGAGATAACAGAGATGTGCATGAATTCTAAATATAACAAATGCAAAAACCGGTGTCTGAATCACAGATGAAAACAACATCAGCAACATGCAAAAACTGCTTAGGGTGTTGCTTGCCACTGCTTTAGCCACAACAAAGAGGGTTGTTGTGGCATGCACAATTTCAGCTCCTGCCTATAATGAATTTGACAGAACCAAATAAGACAAGATGGCTGCTGTCCCTGACTGTATTTCCTTCCATTTCTTGAAATGTTAAATGTAACAGTGTGTGTGTGGGGGGGAGGGGTGAATCAGCTTAGGTCCACGGTATTGTAGGGGAAGGGGTTTTCCCCATGTGCTATTTTCCCATCTCAATAGCTCCTTGAAAGTGCTGTCTGCCTCATGGAGGAACACAAAGAGAAACCTGGACCTGGAGGCCTCATCCACAGAACTTGTAGTCAGGAGCTGAATCCTGAAGGTCAGCAGGCAGAAGAAGGCCTCTATTCACTAGGCGAGAAGAGCAGCTTCCCAGTATTTTACTGGGCCTGACCACGCCAGCACCTTTCAAGTTTCTGTCAAGTACCGAGGCTGACCCTGCACACTAGGGTTGTGCATATCAATAAATCGGAACCGAAAATAAACCTGAAATTAGCCGTTTCGGCAATATTCAGTTTTTGGTTTGACCAAATACAAAAACCGGCAAATAAAGCCAAAATACCCCTTTTGGGGTATTTGGTTTATTCTGGGTTTACCGGAACAAATTAGGCCCAATAAACCTGAACCCGAAATTTACCCCCCAAAATTTTTTGTTTGTACTATCTTACTTATGTGCCCGAAGAGGGCTTTAAGACACAAGCACACACAGTCTCCGCAGTCCACAAGACCTCAACCTGAAAGAGAAGCCTGGAGTATCTGATGCTGCATTCAGATATCACCCACAAACCAGTTTCTTCACAAGGAGCGCATACTTGGTTAACTGCCAGGGCTGCATAGGGTCGCCAACCACCAGGTGGGGCCTGGCAATGACCCCAAATGACTGCTGATCTCCAGATGACAGGGATCAGTTCCCCTGGAGACTGTGGAAGCTTCAGAGGGCAGAATCTATGGCATCATGTCCCTGCTGAGCTCCCTCTTCAAGCTCTGCCCTCCCCAGGCTCCACCCTCCAATCTCCAGGAATTTCCCAACTCAGAGCTGGCGACCCTTTAAGTAGCATGCTCCTTCCCTCTGCTCCTGTTCCTCCTCCCCTTTCACAACATACTGATACTGAATACAGTCTTATTCAATTCATATCAATTCGTCAGGATTTCCAAATGTTCACCTCAATAAACTGAACCTGGTGATGCCAATAGTTGTGCCATAATGGCATTCAACCCATGCTGTTACAAGGATGCAAATGTTTGCTGGTGCAATGCCTAGTGCCACATCCATTGTGCTTCTCACAATGCCACTGCAATAGTTCCTAAACTCAGGCTTTGGGAGGAAAGGCAGGGAACGAGAGGGGGGGAGGTGACTCAAAGCCACTTTCTCAGCATAAGGGTACTGGCCAAGCCAGTATGTTACAACAGTTGCATTCAGCCAGGCTCACCAAACTAGGGGCGAGGAAGGAGGCAGGTATACTAAACACCTAGAAAATAACACCTCTGACCCAGCAGTCCCTCACTTTTTGTCCATTGAACTGCTTGGGTGCATTCACTAGAGTCACATAATGGGGTTAGATTGCAGAGATTGCTACAAAGCCATCTTTGTTATTTTATCTGCAACTAAAGCAGGCATTCCTTAGAGCCATCAGCAAATCAATAGTGTGCTAAGCGGAAAGCACTGAGAATGTACCATTTTAGCATCAGGAATGTCACCACTGCAAATCAGTTTTGCTCTCTTGCTTCTATCCCCCATAGAATGTTTTCTCTTTTTATTCCTTTGTTAGTTTTTAAAGTATGTAACCCACCTCTATGACCTACAAGACAGCCAAACTTCTGGATATATAAAATGCAATCTTCAAATACCACACTATTACTAAAAGAAGACCAAAAGGTGTATAAAAACTATACACAATGCCCATAATCACACACCCCTGGGCGAAGGTCTGCCTGCTCTGTACAATAGGGATGGTGTGCATTAGCTTCAGCAAAGAGACAAACAGGACTAGAAACTCACCTGAAGGGTAGCTGCACAGAGCTTCCAAAATCTCATCAGCGTGTGAAGATTACAACACAGAGCATATGCTACCATACTGTCCAGTGTGAGAAACTGGCTTTTCCTGGCACTCTGCAGTGGGGTTGCCAGCTCCGGGCTGGAAAATACCTGGAGATTTTGGCGGCAGAGCCTGAGGAGGGTGGGGTTTGGGGACGGGAGGGACTTCAGTGCCATAGAGTCCAATTGCCAAAGCTTCCATTTTCTCCAGGTGAAGTGATCTCTATTGGCTGGAGATCAGTTGTAATAGCGAGAGATTTCCAGACACCACACAGGAATGTAGTGTCCTTCTCTACAATGAAGGAATTTTCTTATGTTGTTTGCAGACTTGTACCCAAGCTCCGCTGCATATTCACTATGTGCAACCCTAGAACCTGCAGCCTGAAGGACCATCCCCAAGTACTTACATCTGGTCACCTGCTCAATCATGTGGCCATTTAATTCCCATGCCTGAGTTTTTGTCCATCTACCGAATGCCAGAACGCAATAGGGTTGAAGAGAGCACTCAATTTGTTTGCCAAATATTGCTCTAGGGAACATCTTCAAATTAACTAAGAGAATTGTTTTCCTTTTGCTTAATTTACAAATTCATATTTTTTCTGCATATCTGGGGGAATCTCTGCCTTTGCTGTAGAAGGCCTGGTTTTGCTTCTTTCATCACCCACATGAAGGCCACACAGTTATGGTGGTGGATGGCTGCAATCCAATGCTGATTTGTCAATTTAAATGCATTGATAAGCCAATAAACCCATGAACATTTATTTTTCATTATTTCAGAACAGATCAGATAAGAATATTATACGTGATAAGAATATATACATGTCTGTTAGACACTGGCCAGTAACTGTAAATGAAAATCTCCCTCAAACCTTTAATAACTCTGTAAAACAGAACCTGTCAATCTGAGATTTTGCACTCTGTCATTGTGCCAGAACAGATCAGATATGATTCAAGTTTTTCAGCTGTTTAATTTTACCTATTGCAGTTTCTGGTATTAATTTTGCACCATGTGTGCAAATCCTTTTGTTATTTGATTTCTTATGTATCTCTAAACAGCTTAAACATTAAGGAGGCTATCTCTAGCTAGTATAATTTATTGATTTTTCACTGGTATTTGCAAGAGTGTTTACAAAGCAAGGACACTTTCATTGATTTTATAAAAATACAAGGTCAGAATTCCAACCCTCCTACCATAACTGGATTGACTCAAATGAATAACTCATTAACAGTGTAATCCTAAAGAGAGTTATATCAGTGAGCTTCCAAAAAACTGCACTGCCAATATATTTTTTAAAATCTGAAATTCTAGTCAATCCTCACAACTCTCAAGCACTATTTGTTTCATGCATTTGTTTATTTCAGATATTTTAACCATTCTTCTAAAAAAGTACTCATAGTGGGATAAATAAATGCAACACCATTAAAATGGTAGATAAAAGTACAACTCTAAATAAAATAAGTAAAAAAAACCCTGTGCAAGTCAAATAAAAAGCAGCTCAATAAAACAGAGTAAACAGAAGTAGCAAAGAGCCTGGTGCTCTGGAATCTCAGTGAAGGGAGAAACACAAAGCTTATTCAATGTCAAAGGCCCCCCATATTGTTTTTAAAAAATGTGAGAATATCAAGAGGGAAGAAAGTAAAGGGACTCAGGGTGTGTGCTGAGAAAAAATGTGTAATAATTTCGAATCGAGGCTTCAAGGGGGGATTTTTATAATGTTTGCTTGTTTTTTATATAAATCCGTGAGGTCTGGAGTTCAGGACCTTTAATTTCAATGGGGAAAGAATGAGTGTCTGTGTTTACGAAGATACTGGAACTAAGTTTGCACAGAACATAGCCCTTCCTGTAAAGCACTGGTTCCCAACCAGAGGTCCGTGGACCCCCAGGGGTCCGCGAGAACTAAATTAAGGTCCGTGAAACAAAGTTATAAACCCATAATAAATTAATATTTTCAATTAAAAGTTCTCTATTATAAAAATATATATTCAAATATTATTCTAAGTTTAATGTTTAACTAACAGTTATGATTAAAGTTTATTTTCAAATTCTCGGAATTTTTATTTTGAACCTTGGGGTCCCTGCACCGAACAAAAAAGTCCTAGTGGTCCCTGGTCAAAAAAAGGTTGGGAACCACTGCTGTAAAGGCAAGGACCCCTAATTTCAAGCAGATTGTACAAATGGGTTTGATTTTACAACCCCCCCACAGCAGGTGACTCTGCGCAGCTGCACTTCTTTCTAATGATTCCTAAAATGCCAATCGAGCAGCAGCCTAACAGGGGAACCCTGGCTGGCCACAGCATTCCCAATGAAAACTCATGATTATTGCCATCCTTCCTTGTTGTTGTCTGTTTGTTTCCTTTCACAATGCAAAAGTGGCTTCCTTTGCAGACCCCCCCCAATACCTTTCTGTTGCTCTGCCATTATTTTCTGTGGGGGACTTTCCCACAGGGTGGGGGGTTGGAAAGTTTCACATACTGGAAACAATAGCTGAACATGCCCTGTCCTGAATGCCTGCAAACCTGACAATGTAGATTTCCCCAAAAGGGCACCTCCAGCTAATCTTGGGTCCCAGGCAGGTTCAAGACGTTGAAAGGGATTCTTCAAGAACTTTGCTTGAAAGCCCCTTTGGGCCTTAAAATTCCAAACCTGCTCTTGGAATGGGTCCCGTAAACAAATCAGAAGTTAGCTCCATTGATATAGCACTGGTCTAGTGTGCCCAGCTCAACTGGTTCTACTAAAAATTCTGGCAGCCACATTTTGAGCCAATTGAAATTTCTAGATTTATTTATTTATTCATTCAAACATTTCAATGCCATCTTTCCACCCAAACAGGGTTCCCAAGGCGGAAGGATCAAAATTTTAAACATTTAAAATATTAGAACAGCTTTTAATATGTATATGGAAAATATTTATCAATACAATGAAATGTATTTATTTTATTTATTGCAGCATTTATACTCTGCCTTTCCTCATGGTTCAAGGCAGCTTACAATAGCAAAAAACACTTTAAGTTAAAACAAGAATAAAATATCAAAACCCAAATCTCTCCTGCAAATCCCCCTGGGGAGGGAGTTCCAAAGTTTTGGTACCACAACCAAGAAGGTCCTTTCTCAGAGTTTCCACAGTATGGTTGCCAGCTTCACCACTGGCAGGAGGTTTTTGGGGCGGAGCCTGAAAAGAACGGGGTTTGGGAAGGGGAGGGACTTCAATGCCATAGAGTCCAATTGCCAAAGCGGCCATTTTCTCCAGGTGAGCTGATCTCTATCAGCTGGAGATAGCAGGAGATCTCCAGCCACTACCTGGAGGTTCAAACCAAACCTCGTGCTTATATAGGAAGTTAAGCAAACAAAGACAAGCACTGATGGCACACAGTGTATGTAATGAAAATTTTCCTTTTCAAAACAATTTACAAAAATAAACTGAACCCGACAAGTAAATATTACAGCTTGTGGGGTTCAGTTTATTTTTGTAAATTGTTCTGAAAAGGAAAATTTTCATTACGTACACTGTGTGCCATCAGTGCTTGTCTTTGTTTGCTTAACTACCTGGAGGTTGGCAACTCTATTCCATAGAGTTTTTTGGGGGAGAGTGCTAGAGCATCCCCGCCAAGATGCCGGCGCTTCTGGGTAAACCCAGAAGTGACATTATTGTGCTGGGTGCGTGGATCACTCCTCCCCTTCCTGTGGCCTGCTTCTGACCACTGACTAGCTGAGGGTTGGCAGGCGGTCCAGTTGATTGGTGAGTGATTGACCGCCAATACCGGGAAAATGGGAACCCTACTGGTGGCTATGATTTCTTGGGTCATTTATGCACGCGAGTTTTGCCTGAGGTTCATTGCTGGCTAGACCCACACTTTCCAGTTGAGAATCTCCGCACCAAGCTCTCTCCAAGCTCAAATGAAGTCCCGCCCCTTTAAATGCTTTGTAATTGGCCTACTTTGCATAGCTCACTGTGAGAGAAGATCTCCCACCCCGAAACCCAATTACTGCATAAAAAAGCATTTTAAGAACAAAAAACAAAATAAACAGAGCAATCTGAAAGAAAGTGGTGTGTGGGGGGAGAAATCCAACCCTCGGTTTTAAAAAGACTTCATTTTGCTCAGAAAGAGCCCCGAGGAAGCAGGAAAAAGGAAGCGTTTGAATCCCCTCTTCTTTACACGCTGCTTTGATTGTGAGAAATGCCAATCTTCCTGTGGCCCGCACTTTGCCTTCTGCACGGCAATTTCAGCTGGGCTGAGCTCAGGGGAGAGGGAAGAGTCAGGTTAACAGAGGGATGGGAAAACCCGGACATTGCGAGGGCTGGCAGCGAGGTCATTTCTAATGGATGAGAAACACATGCAGAACTCCAAGGAACAACCGAGTCAGACAGGGAGCGAACATGAGTTCAAGTACCCATGCATAAATGACCTTAGACAAGGTTCTGCAAACCTTGGCAAAAGAAAGCTATTCTCAGGAATTTTGTTTGCTAATATGTACCTGGTGCGGATGATTGATATTGCTCAGAATCTCTGGATATTCATTTCTGGAGCAAATGTTCACTTTATATTGACATGAGCCAAATGTATCCCTGTAGCTAACCTCTTAACCAAAGTGTGTGCCCTTCCCGCTCTGCTTTTTCCTCTAGATGATGGTGGCGAATGGCAAAGCTTAGATGACAACCTTGCTCACGTCCCTTTCATGACTGAGCGTTACTCTGAAGAGGACATGGTTAAAAGATCAAAGGATTTTTATGCCCTGCTCAATAAGAGACGGTCTGTCAGGTTTATAAGTGATGAACCAGTCCCAAGGGAGGTTATTGACAATGTGATTAAAGCAGCAGGTACTGCACTGTGTGAATGGATGCCTGGCAAATGTGAAATGCTGAGTGGTCACTCTAGCATCTTGTTAGCATTAGCTGAAAATGTACTCAGCCCCCACTGAGATAGCTGTAAGATGCTCGCAAGAGGAGAGTTGGCAATGCTCACAAACAACAAGATCCAAAACTTCATCAATGAATTCAGTACTGTTTCGATTCCCCCTCAACAGGCCCTCTCCCTAAACCCTCGATAGTTACGAGCACATTCTTATGTTGTGCTGGCATTGTGGGTGCTGCTTTCATGAACTGCCAGGTCAATGCTGTGGCTAAGTTGGACGAGCCACAGTCTAAAAACTGGGTAATACAGATGCAAGGAGGGGCCACAGCATTGGCACCTCCAGTGTGGGCCTGGGTCATTTGGAAAGAAGCCATGCTGCAGTGTCTCCCACATAGGGTTGCCGGCTCCAGGTTGGGAAATGCTTGGAGATTTGGGGGGTGGAGCCTGAGGAGGGCAGGTTTAGAGAGGGGAGGGACTTCAATGCCATGGAGTCCAATTTCGCAAAGTAGCCATTTTCTCCAGCGGAACAGATCTCTGTTGCCTGGAGATCAGCTGTAATAGCGGGAAATCTCCAGCTACCACCTGGAGGTTGGCAACCCTACTCCCACACCATCAGCATAACATAACAAACAGGCCTTTGATACCTTGAGTTGGATTTCTTGCAAGATCTGAAAATCTGTGCTGATTTTGGCTCTGCATAACCGATATACATGTGCAGCAGTCACTTAATTTGTGCATAGCCACAAAACAGCATCACCTATGTTTTCTGTGAGCACTATCATTCAGGATGTCTCAGGCGATGTCCACATGTAGCCATATCCACTGAGGTAGTGGATCAAGTGAACACCACTATGGAGTACATGACCCTTCATGTACTGACATGATGCATCATTATTAAATATGGCAGAGACTGGTATTACTTATAAAATCTAGGATTCTCTCAATGAGCAATTCTTACAGAGTGAAGGTCTTAATGTTAGAGATCCATTTTCTTAATTTTTTTTTTTGCATTAGCTTTCTTTAATATTAATGCTTCTTTTATGTGATTAAAGGAACAGCTCCCAGCGGGGCACACACAGAGCCATGGACCTTTGTTGTAGTACAAGATCTAGAAATAAAACATAAAATCCGGGAGATCATTGAAGAGGAGGAAGAAATAAACTATAAGAAAAGAATGGGGTACAGATGGGTTAATGACTTGAAAAGACTGAGGTATCAGCAATTCTCCTTGTTCAATCTTATATCTTTTAAAGAAAGTTATTGGATATATTAGTAAGCTCGGGATAAAAATATGTGAAGTCTGACTTGGAATAGGGTGTCCTATATCTTGATAAATCTGTAAACTATCTCCAAGTAAATGAATCTGCATATAATATCTGAGTAAGAAATCCTGTGAAAATGAATATTCTAAATGCATAAAAATAAATATTAATTTGACTTTTTTGAAGATCTAAAAGCTCATCAGCTCTATTACAATATATGGTATAGTATTGTTTGTATGACTTTAGTATAGTCCATATATAATTATCAGGCTTTTTTATAGCCAATGCAAATATTTGTAGTTGAGGCTACAGATTAAATAAATAACGTAATAATAAGGTTTTAAAATCACCCTTTTCTAGGTCAGAGCAAGAGTCCAGTAGCACCTTAAAGACTAACAAAATTTCTGGCAGGCTATGAGCTTTCGCGAGCCATAGAGCACTTCTTCAGTGAGCTCAAGCCCTGCCAGAAATTTTGTTAGTCTTTAAGGTACTACTGGACTCTTGCTCTTTTCTACTGCTAGTGACAGACTAACACGGCTACCCATCGTGACCTTTTCTAGGACAAACTGGATCAAAGAATACTTGGATACAGCTCCCTACCTGATCCTTATTTTCAAGCAGGTGTATGGAATGCTTCCAGATGGAAAAAAGAAAACCCATTACTACAATGAGATCAGTGTTTCTATTGCCTGTGGCATTCTCCTCGCTGCACTCCAGGTATGCTTGCAATTAAAGTATGAATTGGACCAGGGTGACAGTTGGAGTTACATGGGCACCAGTATTCCAGACGGTAACTAGCACATGCTTCAACTTTGCTATCGATTGTGGTCCAGGCCACAGTGGCCAGGCAGGGGAAGGATCATTTTCATATGCTCACACATACTGGTGCAAAAATACAGATCATGGGCGAGATCTGGAACTACGGCAGTGGGGAGTCTGTGTTCAGGTACACCTATTGAAACAGCATGGCTGAGGCTTTAAATTCTAAAGAAGATACATACAGCAAGGTAAGTGTACTAAACTCTGCTGGGAATAATGAAGAGAGAGCTTGGCATGCATAAATTTCACTTGGAATTGCCAGCCCCAGTCTAAACATGTTTATTCTGAAGTAGCATCTTCTGTGTTCATTGGGCTCACGTTTGGTTTAGAAAGGCATCCTTAAACCTTTAGCTGTGCTCTTTGTTTTGGTGGAAGCTGGCTTTCTCCATTGTACCCATTCTTGTTACAGGACTAAGCAAATTATAAGGCACATTTGTAGCTCATCTTTCCTCTAAGCAGGAGATAATACTGTCATTATCACCTTACAACAATACTGTGGTATAGGCTAGGATTGGGATGATGAAGAAGAAGAGTTGGTTTTTATATGCCGACTTTCTCTGCCAGGTAAGGAAGAAACAAACTGGCTTACAATCACCTTCCCTTCCCCTCCCCACAACAGACACCCTATGAGGTGGGTGGGGTTGAGAGAGCTCTAACAGAGCTGTGACTAGCCCAAGGTCACCGAGCTGGCTTTGTGTGTAGGAGTGGGGAAGCAAATTCAGTTCACCCGATTAGCCTCCGCCACTCCAACCGCTAGAGACATACTCAAGGCTACCCTGTGAGTGTCATAGTGGAGAAAAATTTAAGTGGGGTCTTTGCATTCAAACCCAGCTCTTTACTGGTTATACCACACTAGCTCATGTGTGGCATGAGAGTGTGCCTACATTTGGCACACTGAATGTGTAGATTCTGAGTTATGAGTTCATCAGGACAGCAGGTGCACAAATGGCTGCATTTCCTCCTCTACATAAAGAGGAAAAAAACGCACTTGGGAACAAATATGCACAATGTACCATCAGATCTCACTCCCATAGTGTGTGTGTGTAAAGTGAAAACCTTTTGGGGTTTTCATGGCAAGAGACTAGCAGAGGTGGTTTGCCAGTGCCTTCCTCTGCACAGCAACCCTGGACTTCCTTGGCGGTCTCCCATTCAAACACTAATCAGGGCTGACCCTGCTTAGCTTCTGAGATCTGACGAGATCAGGCTAGCCTGGGCCATCCAGGTCAGGGCCACTCCCATAGACACCCTCACATTTTACTGAGCTGAGGGAGAAAACCATTTCATGGTGTTGGTTGTCAGTTGAAACATGTTCCAAAGATCAATGGAAACCTGAGGCAAGTAGGGCCTCTGGGCAATGAACAGAAGACCAGCACAAGGATGAGAGCATGCTACTTGTAACTCTTCTTTCTTTTTCTAGAATGTGGGTTTGGTGACGGTGACTTCGACACCCCTGAACTGTGGCCCACACCTGAGAGCATTGCTGCAGCGCCCAGTGAATGAAAAGCTACTTCTGCTGCTGCCTGTTGGGTACCCCAGTAAAGATGCCACAGTGCCCGACCTGAAACGAAAGCCAGTGGATGACATTATGGTGGTTGTATAAACATGCCATGGAGAAGCTGGGACAGGACCCTCGGAAATTGATTTTTTCACTGAAAATAATCTGCAAGATGTTTATTTTCTTTGGCCATTTCTGAGCCAATTCAGACATGCAGCAGCCCCCCTCCTTGCAAACATCCACATGTTTAGGCACACCTGCAGTCCCAGAGAGGATGCTGTACATGAACTGAAAACTCTGACATAACTGGTTACAGGTCATTCCTGCAGTTCTCATGATAACATGTAACTGGACATGTGCGTTCGTCTGATTCACATGCAGCATCAGCCACATAATGCCATGGGCATCTAAGTCCAAAAACATTCATTTAGAGGGGGCTGCAGCCTGTCTGAATCAGTGGTACCATCAAGGCCTGACTTTGGGGCAGAAGTCTGGGGTCCCTACTCATGGGTTCAGCAGGGTTCTCTCAAAAGCAGGTCAGAGCCTCGCATCTGAACTATACATTCCCATCTAAACCGAGATCTAAAGACCATTAAGTCCCATTTCTATTGGCATCACTCGTTCAAACTGGCACATGACCTGTACACCCTTCTCCTTTAGCCCCTCTCTCCTTCAGCCACATCTTTTGTGTGTTTCTGACACCTTCACAGCACTAATAATGACAACAGCTGCATTCACTAATAACTATAAGTAATCAGAATATGTGATTTAATAGGTTTAATCATTGATCAGTAATATTGATTTTCTCAAAAGAAACATCCAACCATGTTTAAACAACCTTCATTTCTTCAGTTTCCACACTCCTTGGTCTGAATCACATTGTAACTTTTCTTGCTATTTTGGTGATTTTAATTTGTAGGATACACACCAGTGCACGTTCCGGCAGGGAGAAACAGAGTTGAATAAGACAGGAAAATCCTAGACTTCAGATCGCTCCCTAGGGATATGGATAAGATTTGTATTGTTTGATACCATCTCTTCTCCGCTTTAAGATCTGCTTGGAAGAAATATTTACAGGCCAAAATATTGTCGAAGGCTTTCACGGTTAGAGTTCATTGGTTCTTGTAGGTTATCCGGGCTGTGTAACCGTGGTCTTGGTATTTTCTTTCCCGACGTTTCGCCAGCAGCTGTGGCAGGCATCTTCAGAGTAGTAACACTGAAGGACAGTGTCTCTCAGTGTCAAGGGTGTAGGGAGAGTAATATATAGTCAGAAAGGGGTTGGGTTTGAGCTGAGTATTGTCCTGCAAAAGTAATGTGCTAATCATTGTCCTGTAAGTATCAAGATAATGTGCTAATGAGGGTGTGGTATGTTAATATGGAACCATTGTATCCTGAAGTGATCTGTTAATGTGTGTAATCCAAAGCTAATCTGCATGGCTATTGTTGAATGTTGTCTTTGTTAGTCTGGAGGTTTTTTAGAACAGGAAGCCAAGCCTTATTCATTCTTAAACTCTCCTCTTTTCTGTTAAAGTTGTGCTGATGTTTATGAATTTCAATGGCTTCTCTGTGCAATCTGACAAAATAGTTGGTAGAATTGTCCAGTCTTTCAGTGTCTTGGAATAAGACCCTGTGTCCTGTTTGTGTCAGTCCATGTTCAGCCACTGCTGATTTCTCAGGTTGGCCAAGTCTGCAGTATCTTTCATGTTCTTTTATCCTTGTTTGTATGCTGCGTTTTGTGGTCCCGATGTAAACTTCTCCACAGCTGCAAGGTATACGATATACTCCTGCAGAGGTGAGGGGGTCTCTTTTGTCTTTTGCTGATCGTAGCATTTGTTGTATTTTCTTGGTGGGTTTAAACACAGTTTGTAGGTTATGTTTTTTCAAAAGTTTCTCCATCCTATCAGTGACTCCTTTAATAAATGGCAAGAATACCTTTCCTATGGGAGACTGTTTTTCCTGAGTTTTCTGATTTTTGTTTGGTTGAATGGCCCTTCTGATTTCATTCTTGGAGTAGCCGTTTGCTAGCAGTGCGTGATTTAGATGATTAGTTTCTTCCTTGAGAAACTGTGGTTCACAGATCCGTCTTGCACGGTCCATTATTTGGAATGACTATGCAATCTGAACAGAAATCATCTCAAGGCCTGATCATATGGGTGGATCCATAAGAAAATACGTATGGAAATGTTTCTTATCTGAAAAAGTTCCCGTTTTGATGTGTATCTTAGGAGTGCATTTGTGAGATCAAACATACTTTTATGCTATATTATTGAGGAACGGACACCATCTCTAGTTCCAGATTTATACCATTTAAAACTCTGTAACTCGCATCTGCTGCCAGGGCCCCTCAGCTACTCTGTGGATTCTCCACTGCTGTAGTTTAGATGATCCCATTCATCCATCGGCAGGGCTGGAATGGCATTCACCATCTCTAGGACAGTGCTTTCAGCCAGGACTATCAGCAGCGGCAGTCTGAGGCAAGTGAAGCAAAGTGATTGCATGGATATCTGGGCAGCGTGGGAAGTCCAGTACAGCTTTTTCCCCTTTTTTATTAGTAAGTTTGTTTAAAACATTTATATCTTGCCTTATCCCCTGTGATTCAAGGTGGCTAACAAAGCAACAAACTGCAAATGCATGAATGACAATATAACAAGCAATAACAAGATAAAAAAACAGCACAGCAAGAACTCCCCAAAACAATATATCCTTCACCAAATAAATGCCCTTTGAAACTCAACTGTTTTACATGCCTTCCTAAATGCAGAAAGTGAAGCAACTCTCCACACTAACTCTGATGATCCATTCAAAAAGACTGGTCTTGCCACAGAAAAAGGTCAGAAGTTGAATGTTGCCAATTAGTCCTAAGACCAAGATCACAAGAAGAAAACTGTGGACACTGACTGCGACCTTGCCCTGGTTTTTCTCTCTTCCTCCTCTTTTTCTAAAGCAGGGGTGGGGAACCTTTTTTCTGCCAAGGGCCATTTGGATAATTATAACACCATTCGCGGGCCATACAAAATTATCAACTTAAAAATTAGCCTGCTATATTTGGTCAAACATTTAGCCAAGAGGCACGACTGGAGACGGCTCCAAGTGTCTGCCATGTAGAGCGACTCGCTTTTGAGCTCTGCCATCCCCAACTAGGCCCAAGAGATTCTGGCAAACACAAGACGGGGTGAGCGACAAGCCACTTGGAGCTTGTAGGTGAAGGAGCCCGGTTCAGTAACGCCCTGATCCAACACTTTCCCGCCCTACGCGTCTTTTGCAGGATTTAGAGGGGAAAGAACCAGAAGGGAGAGGGGGTACCAACCAAGCCCCAAGCAGGCAGCTGCCCCAGATGACCCCCCTGGGCGTGGGCAAGCAGGCAGGCATCCAACCAGTGGCACACTCACCCACCTGGTGGCACAGTATGGTCTGTTGCACCAGCCAGGCGTAGCTGTCCAGACGCATGCCGGAGTTGCTCCTGCTCCGAATGGTCGGGGCCAGATTCTACAGCCGGCTCCTGCTCCTTCTGCCTCCAGGAGTGAAACGAGGATACATTGGCTAAGAACTCCCCCCCCCCGCGCATTCTGGCCCTGTCCCCTTTAACCCCTCCATTGTCACCACTTTTGCCCCCAACCCTCTTGTAGTACAGAGGAAATATGTTTCTCCATGGCCCGGGTGGGAAAGGGTTAACACAGTTTCTTGGGTGGTCCTAGCAGCTCCATAGCTAATGACTCTTCTGCAAGGGTGGAAAAGGTTACTTTTCTTGGCAAAACAAACTCACATCCACCTTGAATACAGACTATTCCTGTCTGCGGGAGGGGGCGGATCGCCAGTCTTAGATCCTTCTGAACTACAGATCTGCCAGGACCCACGAAGGGCCAGCCGCCAGACCAAATGATTTTGCAGGCCTTATATAGCCCGCAGGCCTGACTTTCCTCACCCCTGTTCTAAAGTGAAGAGGGAATAGGGCCGTGCATTCCCTCCCCCCCCCCCAATAAAAATCGGGTTTGGGTTTATTGGTCCCAATTTTTTTCTGGAAAACCAAAATAAGCCGAATACCCATACCAATAAATGGGTATTTGGCTTTATTTCTGTTTCCCCCGAAAAAAATTGGGTCCATTTTATCCTATGGAGGATTTTTTTTCAAGGCTCTGGGGGTATTTTTTTGAGGTAGAGAAGTCTCCACATTTGCAGGGTAGCTGCAAGGGAATCTCCTCAAATGAACACCGAAGTTTGGAAAAGTTTGGGTCAGAGGGTCCAATTTTATGTTTCCCCGAAGGGTCACCCCCTATCCTCCATAGGAAGCCATTGTAAAAGAAGGTGCTTTTACCAACACCTAATATTGCCAACCTCCAGGTGGGGCCTGGAGTTCTCCCAGAATTATAACTAATCACCAAACTATAGAGATCAGGTCCCCTGGAGAAAATAGCATCTTTAGAGGACATCACATCCATGCTGAATTCCTTTTCTAAACCACACCCTCCACAGGCTCTACCCCCCCCCCAATATCTTCAGGAATTTCCCAATCTTAAATTGGCAACCCTACCAACAATACCAGCTTGTTTATTCACCAACAAAGCCAAGATAAGCCAAAATGCCTAACCTGATCCCCATCTAAGTCTGGTCAATCAGCACCAGCCAAACATTTTGCCTTCCCAACTAGTACCACCGCCATCTTGTCTGAAATACCCTCAGCTGTTTGACCACATCCTCAAAACACTGGCCCAGTACCCCCACAGTCGTTTCAAGAGGCTTAAATAATGAGATGTAAAGCTGGGTGTCATCCATGCAAGGTGACAACCCACTCCAAAGTACGAGATGATCGCAGGTAAAGGTTTAACATGACATTCAAAGAACATTGCAGATGAAATGGATCTTTGTGGCACCCCTCACATTAGGTGCCAACTACCTGATTCTGCCTTTCCTATGAAAACTTTGTCTCCTGCCAACAAGAAAGGAACAAAATCAGTGGGGGGAATGTCCCTTTTATGCCAAACATTGTCAAAGATCCAGTTTTCAGGAAGTGGTCTTCACAGCCCGAAATTGACAAGAGGTGGCAACCAATACACCCAATGCAGGATTTACCCTCATGGTGGCATCTAAGGCACACTAGGCGAGAGAGCATTCATTAGTCAAGAATCAACCAAAATTGACATCACTAATATCCAAATCAAAATTAACAAACCCAGATGACATTAAGCCCCAAACCAGCCTAAATAATTCGCAAGTTAAATCACGGGAAATGTGTGGCAGTATGAAGGATGGGGATTTGGAAATGAGTACAGATAGCATAACATGATATGGAGTTTATCTGATGTTGTCACTATCCCCTTTTCTGATGGACTAAAACAAGTGCCTTCTAAAGGTATGTATACTGGTATATGTGAGGAAACCTTCAAAATTTATTTAATGATTCTACAGGCTAGCAAACGTATATGGAGTTAGAGGACTTTTCCTTTCCTACACTATCTTGGTTATATTTTTAGAAAATGCCTTGTCACCTTAGATCCAGACATACTTCAAGAGGCTGACAATTTACAAATGAAGTTATTTCCTCCCTTGAAGAGGTTAAAAGATTGTTATGTACAAAGGCTTGAAACTAAACAATTGTATCACACAGCTTATGCTGGGCACAGTCAAATAGGAAAATGATTCAGTTAAAATGTATGAATTTAGAGGCAGACCAACAGTCAGCCAATTGTATAAATGTTTATTGTAAGCCTTAGTTCACGCTTCAAGAGATTTCCCTGGTCCCTGCTTATGTCTCCTTGTGTCTTTTGAACATACACCTATATTAGCCTGACCCTTGAGTTTCCATAAACATTGAAACACCAAATGTTAAGTGTGAGCCTCTTCCAGAATCCACACTTCATCAACCTGGCTCTTCAGAAGCCAGACTCTGAGACCTTGGATTCCCTAAACCAGAACCTCTGGCAGTTAATCCTTAACTGCCTGAAAGCAGCATTTTCACATATTTTTATTGTCAACTTCCCGTTCCTACCTAGTTTCATGGGCCCTGATTGGCTCTTAACCTGCTCTTCACCCGCTCCAACCAGGCATAAAGGGGATGATTATGTACAGCAAGTGGCAGGACCTTTGCCCACCAGTCCCAGATGGTTTTGTGATAATCTCTTCATACGGATGTATAGGCTAGCACGTAGTCAGCCAGCAACTAGATTCTAGTTCAATCTCCTGGAATCTGGAATAGCTCTTAGCACTCCATCTTCTCTGTGCCAGACTTGCTAGACATTACATACAGATAAATGTCATGGGTAGCTTAAAATAAATAAATAAATAAATAAATAAATAAATAAATAAATATAATCAGAATTCTAGAGAACAGTGTCAGGTAGGTGTGGGTGCTCACAAAATCCGCTTCCTCGTTATTCTGTCCAAGGTACAGCATATGTACTGCAAACTCCACCAAGCTTGGAGTGCGCACGTAAATTGCATTTGAACTTGATGGAGCTGTCTGAACGACATACAGACCAGGAGCATCTAGCTGGGATCCGTTTGCATTTTAGGCATTAATGATGCCAGCTGTGCACAGGCAATCCATCACATAATACTGCAGTAGTCACAGTGACAAATGGCTGCAGCTCTTTGCTTTAACTTTGCTGAAGGTTGGGATACGTTCAAGAAGTAGGTAAATCGTACAAGCACTGGCACATCAGAATTCAAAAAGTGGCTGGCATCCTCAAGGATGTCTAGCAAAGCAGTTTATAGCAAAAGTCAGAGCTTTTGTTTAAAAGTTACCAATGAAGTTCTTTGTTTCTGCCAAAATACAGATTATTTGGGAGCCCTCCGTGCACAATAGGAACCTCCTGGGGAGGGGGGCATTGGAAAAGAGGCTGCACATCAATGATGTAGGCTATTGATTTTTTCTGGGATTTTAAGTCTGGGCATGATCCAGCCAAAGTTAGTCCCACTGGTTTCCATGTGAGAACTATAAAGTATGTGCAGTTGTGGAGTAGTTAGGTAATTGTAGACTGTGGACTTCATCATTTTAATGGGGAGGCCTGTTTAGATGGTAATGGGTATTTCAAATGCAAAGTTATAGCCTGCTCTTGGCACTCTCTGCTGAGCCTGGGAGCTGGGGAACCCTGGACTTTTGACCCAAAGCCCAGCTCGTGTGGCACTGCTGCATAGGAGCTGAACTTTCCCACTGAAAACAAAAGCATTAAAAAGTGCTTAATTTTAGCTGGACTGTGCCTCAGCGTACATTTTAGATGTACATTTTCCCCTTTAAAAGAGTAAAACAGTATCAGGTGGAGTGGGCATTTTAAAATGCCTTAGGAGTGCCGAGCTTGTACAGAAGATAAAGGGGAGGGACTTCAATGCCATAGAGTCCAATTGCCAAAGCAACCATTTTCTCCAGGTGAACTGATCTCTGTCGGCTGGAGATCAGTTGTAATAGCAGGAGATCTCCAGCTATTACCCAGAGGTTGGCAACCCTAGTAATTGATTGATTCCCTGTCTCCCAAAAGGCCCTCCAGGGGTGTCACACACCTTCAGTTCCCAGGCCGCCTTGAGAAGAGGGAATGGCTGTTGATCGTTTTAAGTCTGTAGTATGGATATGCCTGAAGACTTAAAGCTGGAGCTTGTGAATACATAAACCGTTTGAACAAAAATATCTGGAGAGGTACGATGCCACACAAACGCCAATATTATTCGGCACACCCCTCCTTTTGGCAGCAGTAACAATGCAGGTCTGCCCTGGTTTGCTTATGCAGGGTGTGGGGAGGGAGGGGGGCCTTTCAGATGCCCGGGTTTGAGTCCATCTTCGGTCTCTGTGGTCATGGATACCTTTGCTGAGAGGAGAAGGGGAGCAGCCAGCCTCCCGGAGTTGCAAATAGGTTTGGGTAGGAGGGGGGCATAAGAACAAATTCCATATAATCTCTGGACAAAAGGCTCGCATTTTGAAAGGATTTCTGTAGGCAAACTTCTAAAGAAAAGCTCCTCAGGTGCCACATTTCTCTGTAATGGCAAAACCGTAGATAATCCTCTCATGTGACAGGCTTGCTGAACATAAAGTAAATGCAGAAATGCTGTTCTGTGGAGAGCTGAGCAGGGATCCCTTTTGTAAATTCTTTAGCTGTGCTATCAAGCCCAGCAATTCATGGTAATCCTGGGTGGAATACTATAAGCTGGTAAGTACCATGGGTTGATGATAAACAACATGCCTGCTATAAGATAAATCACACCAAAATATATACGTCACCAGCTATTCACAAATGATGTACATTTTTTATTTTGTTTCAAAGGCCATCTTTCCCTGTAAGAACCTGTTTCTACTCTCTGTTTCTAATCCGACATAGGCCAGATCAAGACAAAGGTAAACCTGATTTTTCTTAAGTATAGAGGGGGGGAATCTTAACATAATATTCAAAAGACCATATGTGGCTTATTTCTTGCCTATTTATGACTCCACCTCCGTTTTCAAGTCTTTACTTCTATGACACCATCAACGTGAGTGGCACTTTACAGAATATAAGAAGACATGCCTCTGTTTTATAATCTAAATCTGAGGAGCCCAAGGAGATAAGGCAGGATAGAAATGTTTGATTTTGAGAAAGGGTGAAGCCCGTGAAAGCTGCGGTTCTGAGAGACAGCCCCAGGGACAAGGAGCAGTTGTTTGAAGGAGTAGCTGATGCTTGAGGAGATGCAGGAATAAAGTTAGGGATGTATCTGGAGGTAACGGGGGATGAGGGAGGGAATGCGGCATGGTATAGCACAATCTTGTCAGATCTCGAAAGCTAAGCCGGGTCGGTACTTGGAAGGGAGATATCCAAGGAAGACTCTACAGAGGAAGGCAATGGCAAACCACCTCTACTTTATCACTTGCCTTGAAAACCCCTTGCTGGGGTCACCATAAATCACCTGTGACTTGGCAACACTTTACACACAAAGGATCATAGAATCACAGAGTTGGAAGGGACTAATCATCTAGTCTACTGGTTCCCAACCAGGGGTCCGTGGACCCCCAGGGGTCCGCGAGGACTAAATTAAGGTCTTCGAAACAAAGTTATAAACCCATAATAAATTAATATTTTCAATTAAAAGTTCTCTATTATAAAATATATATTCAAATATTATTCTAAGTTTAATGTTTAACTAACAGTTATGATTAAAGTTTATTTTCAAATTCTTGGAATTTTTATTTTGAACCTTGGGGTCCCTGCTCCGAGCAAAAAAGTCCTAGTGGTCCCTGGTCAAAAAAAGGTTGGGAACCACTGATCTAGTCCAATCCCCTGAACAATACAGGAAATTCACAACTACCTCCCCCTCACAGTCCCAGTGACCCCTACTCCATGCCCATATCGTGAGAGTATAAACAGATTTGAAGATAAAGATAAGGAGTTTGTGCTGAATCCAGGAGTGGAGAAGAAGCCAATGCAGGGCTCTAAAAGAGCATTGTGTGTCCAGTCTCTCTCACTGTGTGGCCACTCTCTCTCAAACTGATCTGCCTCACAGGATTGCTGTGAAGGTAAAGGGAAGAATAAACCAACTAGGTATTCTACCCTGAGCTCCCTTGGAGGAAGGGTAGACATGTATTGATGGCTAGGAGTTACCGTTTCAAAGATTTCCAATGGGGGGAAAGCTTACAGTGCATACAGAACAAACATATTCCTGATTCAATAGTCAGGATGTTTATTTTGTGGGAATATTCAAACATGAAACTCCTGCCCTCCTCCAACAGCCAGAAATAGTACAGTTCAGGAAAAGGTTTATCAGTTATGAACTGGCCCTAAGCCTGCTGTAAAACACTTTAAAAAAACATAGAGACCTGTAGTAATTTAGTGTAGTGTGGCATTTCTTGGGCAAGAATCTAATTCACTGGAGGCAGGAGCCTCATGTTCCAAGGCATAATAGCATACTGTCAGTCTAGTAGTACCTTAGAGGCCGACAAAATTTTCAGGGTATGAGCTTTCAAGAGTCAAAGTTCCCTTTGTGTGATACCAGGTGAACTCAGTTACTAGAGCTCCTTAACTCTGCACTGGATTTTCATTTCCCATCACAGCTATTGCCCAGGAGTACCCATCATGATGCAGGCTTACTCCTGCAAAGACTCTGTTAGTCCTATGCTGGACATGAACAGTGATGACCTTGGATGTTGACTGCTCATAAATCACTAGCAGTATGGCTTTCTGAGAGCCTCTTCCAAGTTCACTTCATTTTTCTGCTGGACACATTGAAGGGACACATTCCCATCTGGAATTCCAATGATCTGTATATTAGCACCAAGTAATATAGGTTAGTGGTCTGGGTATTAAAATATATCTTCTGTCATACAGAAATACTTGAATATTTATTTTGTTTTTGAAAGTAAAATATCACATCTCATTTAACAATAGTGATTACTTAGAGCCTTTTGTGCATTTTAAATAATTAACTATCAATTATCGGCAAGATGCTTTGTTCTGTCATACAAAAATGTAACTGTGATGTTAGCTTTACAACACTAGGTGGCACAATTACTCTGTTTGACATATACATTAGCATACTTTAAAGATCTGCACAGTTTGTGATCTACCAAACTGAACACAAACCAAAAACTGATGTATCTAATGCAAGCAGCAAAAAGAGGACCTGTTATTGAAATTCATACATGGGCCATAAGTAGGGTCGCCAAGCCAGCACCTGGCATAGGTGGGAGCTTTTGGGAGTGGGGCAGGTGGAGGAGGAGCATCATGACTTGTGGTGATGTCACTTCCAGGTGAAGTGACATCACTGAGTTGAGCAACACTGTAGGAATTTCCCCAATCTCTATAGTAAATACCATAGAGGTTGAAAGAATCAATGCGGTGACATCATTCCCCTCCTCATTTCCCCTCGCCTCGCTATTGAGTGAGCATGGATGGGAGTTTGCCCACTATTAGCAGGCAACATACTTGTGTGCGCATGTGTGTGTGTGTAAGCCACCCTGAGTCCTGCCTTGGTGGGAAAAGGGCAGGATAAAATAACAACAACAACTGGTAAGCCTAGACATAAGTTGCTTTCTGCTTTAGATAGACTGAGGTTTTACTTTGCTGTAAAAATTTCTTTCCTTATTGTGTTATGCTTTGGCAACAAACAGATTGCAATTCCACGTCATCCTGAAAACTTCCATGTGAATAACAGTGAACTATTCATATATTATACAAAAGAAAGAATGAAAATGAGTAGTTTTTGGAGAAAGGCAAATATAAATAATGTTATACCATTACCATTGTATTCTGTTTTCTGTTCTTTATGCTTCTTCATACTGGAGACCTGGACTCTCCTCCTCTAAAAAGAAATGAGACCTGGATTCTCCCTTCTAAGTAGTTCTCCTCTGAGTCCTGTTCTGGTGGGGAAACCTGTCAACCATATCATAGAATCACAGAATTGGAAGGGACCACATAAGAATCTCTCACCCTCCAGCTTCAGCTGATGACCCCGTGTTCTAGTATTATGGGAGAGGGAGAAAAACTTCTCCCTGTCCACTCTCTCCAAACCACGCATAATTTTATAGACCTCTATCATGTCTCCCCTTAGCCGCTTTCTTTCCAAGCTAAACAGCCCTAAGCGTCTTAACCGCTCTCCATAGGACAGTTGCTGTAGTCCCCTAATCATTTTGGTTGCTCTTTTCTGCACCTTCTCAAGCTCTGTAATATCTTTTTTTAGGTGTGGTGACCAGAACTGTACACAGTATTCCAAGTGTGGTCTCACCATAGATTTGTACAAGGGCAGTATGACATCAGCAGTTTTATTCTCTGTTCCTCATCTAATTATGGCCATCATGGAATTTCCCTTTTTTACAGCAACCGCACACTGGGTTGACATCTTCATTGAGCTATCCACTACCACCCCAAGATCCCTTTCTTGGTCTGTTGCTGCCGGCACAGATCCCATCAGGGTATATGTGAAGTTGGGATTTTTTGCCGCAATATGCATCACTTTACACTTACATTGAATTTCATTTGCCATTTTAATGCCCATTCTTCCAGTATGCAGAGATCCTTCTGGAGCTCTTCACAGTCCGATTTTGTTTTAACCACCCTAAATAATTTGGTGTCATCTGCAAACTTGGCTACTACACTGTTTAACCCCAACTCCAGGTCATTGATGAACAGGTTGAAAAGCTCCGGTCGCAACACAGATCCCTGAGGCACCCCACTGTTCACATCCCGCCATTGGGAGAACTGACCATTGATTCCTACTCTCTGCTTCCTATTTTTCAGCCAGCTCTCAATCCATAAGAGGACTTGTCCTCTTATGCCGTGACTGTGAAGTTTGCTTAGCAGTCTTTGGTGGGGGACTTTGTCAAAAGCTTTTTGGAAATCCAAATACACACTATCCACAGGCTCATTCCTGTCCACATGCTTACTGACGCTTTCAAAAAACTCTAATAGGTTAGTGAGACAGGACCTAACTTTACAGACGCCATGTTGGGTTTTGCCCAGCAGACCTTGCCCTTCTATATGCTTGACAATTCTATCTTTAATAATGCTTTCCACTAATTTACCTGGAACAGACGTTAAGCTAACTGGCCTGTAATTTCCTGGGCCCCCCCTGGAACCATTTTTATAAATGAGTGTTACATTGGCCATTCTCCAGTCCTCCTGTACAGAGGCTGATCGAAGGGACATATTATATATCTTTGTTAGAAGTTCAGCAATTTCCCATTTGAGTTCCTGAGCAGCTGGGAGAGAGACAGAGAAGGAGCTTAGAGAAAGCTGTAGCTGGCTGAAGGTAATTGCTGTGCTGTTGATTGCTGAAGGTGGGGTTGAGAGTATTTAAACAGGCTCTGCTTGCCAGAGGCACGAGTCGAAGGGTTCTTGGCCTGGGGGTTCTGTAATATATATATATATATATATATATATATATATATATATATATTTATGCGCTGAGTGTTTTACTTCTTCAAGGAGGGAGCCTTGAAAGAAGGTTTGCCAGGGGAACTATCAGAGTAGCCTAGGAAAGAAACTTCAGAAATGGATCACAGCATTGTGGCTAGTGAGGGAGCCGAGGCAGTAACATGCAAGGTCTGTGGCATGTTTGTCTTTTTACCTGAGGGTAACATTAATTACACTTGCAGTAAGTGTAAGTTGGTAGCCCTGCTGGAGGAGAAGATACAGGGTCTTGAGGCACGCTTGTCGACACTCCATTTTTTAAAGCAAGGTGAAGAGTTCATGGACAGAACTCATGAAGCTCTCTTTAGCGAGCAACAGGAGCAGGAGAGTAAGGAATCTGAACAAATGGAGGTACAAACAATGCAGGAGGAGGATGCATGGAAGAATGTGGCCCACAGGAGTAAGAAAATCAGGACACATCCTGATCCTCTCTTGCTCAGCAATGGGTTCCAGGATCTCCCGATAGATACTGATTCTGGACCACTGGAACAAGGGCTATCCCCCCAAAGCGTGAAAGAAATTCCTCAGGCTCCTGCGCATGAGAGGACTCGATCTTCCGCCCCACAATTTAGGAAGAGGCGTGTTCTCGTAATTGGGGATTCCCTCCTGAGAGGGGTGGAGTCTAAAGTATGCCGACCTGACTTGTTGTCCCGAGAGGTGTGCTGTTTACCGGGTGCACGCATCCAGGATGTGACAGAAAGAGTAGGAAGACTCATCAAGCCCACAGATTATTACCCTTTCTTACTTGTTCATGTGGGAACAAATGATATTGCCCGGCACAGCCCAGAAAGTATTAAAAGAGACTACATGGCTCTGGGTGAGAAGGTGAAGGACTTGGGGGAGCAGGTTGTGTTTTCGTCAGTTCTGCCTGTTGAAGGTCATGGCTTAGGAAGGGAAAGATGAATACTCCAAATTAATGACTGGCTGCATAGGTGGTGTCGTCAAGAAAGGTTTGGATTTCTAGACCATGGTTTATGCTTTCGAGAAGAAGCTCTTCTGTTGGGGGATGGTTTACAGCTCACGAGGGTAGGAAAAAAATGTGTTTGGTGAGAGCCTTACCAACCTGATAAGGTGGGCTTTAAACTAAATCCTATGGGGGTGAGAGACAAAAATTTAAAGCCTAGCATGAAGACAAAAACTGGAGATGAGGACAATAAAGATTTGTAGGGAGTGTCATGTATGCAAGGAAGCATAAAATAGAGGGAAAGTTCAGAGACGAAAACCTCAGGGCACATAAACCATGGATTCCGATGTCTATACACTAATGCGCAGAGTATGGGAAACAAGCAGGAAGAACTCGAAGCCCTAATACAGGAAGGGGATTTTGACCTAGTTGGTATTACTGAAACTTGGTGGGAAATCACTCCCGACTGGAATATTAAGATTGAGGGGTACAACTTGTTTAAAAGAGATAGACAGATAAGGAAGGGGGAGGAGTAGCATTGAATGTCAGAGATGTGTACACTTGTGAAGAAGTACATGAATCTAAGCATGGTAGCTCAGTCGAGAGTCTATGGGTAAAAATAAAAGGAGTAAGAAATAATCATGATATTATGGTGGGGGTCTGCTATCGACCACCAAACCAGGAGAGGACTTGGATGAGACACTCCTAGACCAAATTACAAAGTTCTCAATGAGATGGGACATGGTGGTCATGGGAGATTTTAGTTACCCGGACATCTGTTGGAAGTCCAACTCTACTAAAAATGCAAGATCCAATAAATTCCTGACTTGTCTTGCTGACAATTTCCTATTCCAGAAAGTGGACAGGGAAACAAGAGGATCTGCTATCTTAGACTTGATTCTCACCAACAGGGAAGAATTGGTTGATGAGGTTAAAGTAGTAGGCACTCTGGGTAATAGTGACCATGTAATCTTGGAATTTACAATATTGGGGAAAGGAAAAACTGTGTAGTCAGACTTATAGGTTGGACTTTAGGAGAACAAATTTTAATGAACTTAAACTTATGCTGGGTAGAATCTCATGGTCAGAAATACTTAAGGAGAAGGGAGTTCAAGAAGGGTGGGAGTTTCTTAAAAATGAATTACTGAAGGCGCAATCACAAACCGTTCCTATGAGAAGGAAAAATGGGAGGAGCCTAAAGAGGCCAGGGTGGCTCCATAAACAGCTTTTTCCATTCCATTTATTTACTAGTTCCTTTGACCAAAGGTCTTGAGCTTAACCATAACAATAATACATAAACAGCTTTTTAAAGAGTTGAGAAATAAAAAAGACTCATTTAGGAAGTGGAAGGAGGGCCTTATAACCAAAGAGGAATATAAACAAATAACTAGTGCTTGTAGGGAGAGTGTTAGGAAAGCTAAAGCTCAGTATGAGCTTAGGCTAGCGAGAGATGCTAAACACAACCAAAAAGGGTTATTTTCCTATGTACAGAGTAAGAATAAGAAGGACAAGATAAGCCCATTGCGGAGACTGGAAAGTGAAATTGTAACAGATGAAGAGAGAACCGAACTCCTCAATTCCTACTTTTCCTCAGTCTTTTCTTGCGAAGGAAGAGTGCTCAACATGGCTTAAACAGAACAAGTGATGAGGGAAGGGATTTGCAGCCTAGAATTGGCATTGGGGTAGTGCACAAACATCTAATTTCTTTATATGAAACAAAGTCCTCAGGGCCAGATGAATTGCATCCAAGGATACTCAAAGAACTTGCAGGTGTAATTTCTGAGCCTCTGTCCATTATTTTTGAAAAGTCTTGGCAAACAGGTGAAGTGGCAGGAGATTGGAGACGGGCAAATATTGTCCCCATCTTCAAGAAGGGGAAAAAGGAAGATCCGGGTAACTACCAACCCATCAACTTGACTTCTATAACGGGAAAAGTTTTTGAACAAATCATCAGTCAGTCCTTGAGCATTTAGAAAGGATGGATCTGATCACTAAGAGCCAGCACGGGTTTCTCAAGAATAAGTCATGTCAGACTAAGCTTATCTCCTTTTTTGACAAAGTTACTACCTTGCTGGATCAGGGAAATGCTGTAGACATAGTTTATCTAGATTTCAGTAAGGCTTTTGATAAGGTTCCACATAGTATTCTAGTTGACAAATTGGGAAAATGTGGTTTAGATCCTATTACTGTTAGGTGGATCTGTAACTTGTTGACAGATCGCACCCAAAGAGTGCTAGTTAATGGTTCTTCATACTCTTGGAGAGAAGTGACTAGTGGAGTTCCTCAGGGATTTGTCCTGGGACCTGTGCTGTTCATCATAAGAACTCGATCTTCCACTCCCCAATTTAGGAAGAGACATGTTCTGGTGATTGGGGATTCCCTACTGAGAGGGGTAGAGTCTAAGGTGTGCCGACCAGACTTGTTGTCTCAAGAGGTCTGCTGTCTACCAGGTGCATGCATTCAGGATGTGGCAGAAAGGGTAGGAATAAGACTAATCAAGCCCACAGATTATTACCCCTCCTTGCTCATTCATGTGGGAACAAATGATATTGCCCGACAAAGCCCTGAACGTATTAAAAGAGACTATGAGGCTCCGGGTAAGAAGGTGAAGGACCTTGGGGCACAGGTTTGTTTTTTTTTGTCAGTACTTCCTGTCGAAGGTCGTGGCTTAGTACAAGAAAGAACAATACTACAAATTAATGACATGCAGAAAGGACAATCAGGTACACATGCATGTGTGCTCTCATGCTACACATGCAGCCGCCCAGCAAACTCTGACAAATGGCATAGCAAATACTCATTGCGATCATTGATTAATATGGCGGGGGTGTGGGTATTCAATTGCAATGCAATTTGGACCTGCCTGAATTTTGGCACCCAGTGCTACCTTAGATTGCAAGGGTTCCCAATGGGGACCCAAAGTGGCTTACACTGTTCTCTTTCCCTCCATTTTATCCTCACAACAACCTTGTGAGGTGGGTTAGGCTGAGAGATTGCGACTAAAAAGTCCTCAAGCTAAAAATAGGCCATAAAAACAGCTTTAAAAGATGGAACCCTGAAATACTTGACAAAAGATTTAGGTCCAGCACTTAAGGTACAAAACAGCTAAGCCTCCAGGAGGGGAGGGGAGGGTGAATAAACTGCTTCCTGTCTTTCTCAAATAGTACCCTGGTGTATGATTAGGCATGATGTATCATTTTTTTGCCACAAACCTCTGGTTGTGCTGTGGTCTGCAGTAGTTTATGGTATTTTAGTTTTGAGCTGTCCCTTCATTTATAATCTTCTCTTACTTGACTGCTTTAAATAAAAGGCTTCTGCAGTTATACCACCAGCTACTTCATTAACAGTTCAAACCATCAGACTATTTCAGTTACCAGAAACAGAAGGGTTTCTATATTGCTGTAAGTTGGAATAGGTTTTGTATTACAGTAAACACTTGTAATTCTCCAGGGATCAATTCCTGGGACAACTGTGAATGGCAAAGTCCACAAACACTGAGAGCCAGGGGTCTGCTGCCTCCCAGTAGCATCCCCCCACCCAATATTTACAAAATGTAACCATTTAATGATTTCAAGAGTTGCACAGTGGGGTTAACAACAGGCAGGAGACTGGGATCACCTTCACACATGCTGAATAATGCACTTTCAATCCACTTTCAATGCACTTTGCAGCTGGGTTTTACTGTGTGAAATGGCACAATCCACTTGCAAATGGTCATTAAAGTGCACTGAAAGTGGGATGAAAGTGCATTATTCGGCATGTGTGAAAGTGATTTGATCAAACAGAAGACCATGAATAAGTGAAACTGTGAGTCATGAATTCGTGAATGGCCAGGGTCTACCATATCTGCAACCGGGGGGAAAAACAGCAAGGAGAAATTTTCTGACAGGACAACTCTCTGGTAGGACAAGAAATAATGTACCAAAATGTTTAATTTCTCCACCGAGGCTGAATTTTCTTGGAGATAATTTTACTATTCAAAAAGGGGAAGAATGAGGGGGAAACCTGATGGGTGGATGAATTCTATGGCATTGTACCCCACTGACGACCCTGTCCTCCCCTGGCTCCATCCCCAAATCTCTAGGAGTTTCTCAACCTGGATCTGGCAACCCTACCCCTCACCAGTGGCTGGAGGGACCTGGCAACCCTAGCACACACTAACATCATTTTCCCACCTTTGTGGTACCTTTTGAAAAAGTTTACTCCCTTTTCTATTCACTTCCTCATTTTGCAGCTCTTATTCTTCCTCTTTATGGGGTTATGATTTGGAGTTGTTGCTGTCTTCTGTTTATGGTTCTTATGATGACCATTATGACGACTAGGGTTGCCAACCTCCAGGTAAAACAGAACATCTCGTATTTAATACAAGGGTTGCCATGGGGCCTGGAGAAAAAAAATGTTCTGCCCCTTTAATAAAGACATCTTGTGTGGAAATGGGCAGTTGAAGCTTTTCAAGGTACTGAATACCATCATCTGGTGTTTGCTGCAGATCAAACTGATATTCAAGGAACAGCTAGAGATGGACCAGTTTGAAAGTTGGCAACCCTGTATAATACAAGTAATTAACCTGAGCTGTAAAATGTTATGTTGCATTTAAAGTAATAGCTTCTCTCACAGTGGCATAAAATATATTTAAAAATTGATTTTTAAGCTATAAATTAGGAGAAGCCTTTTGTATTACTAAGGCTATGATCTCACAAAACACTGACAGCTCATATTAGTTGGAACTTGCAAGAACCTCAAAAGAAAGTAGTGAGGCAATCTATTTATACTACCTGCTCACATTTCCACCAATACAAATCTAGTTAAGTGAAAGAATTCTCCATTTTACGTTGAAAAAGGGACCTTGAGAGTCTATGTGACTTAGAACACGTCCGTATCAGCCAATGGGAAGGAAGTTGATCATTCACTTCCTTTCAGCTGATCTATGACTAATGGGAACATAAGTGACAGCATTCAAGCTTCCTGGAAGTGGAGAAAGAGCGATCATACAGACTAAATAGCCATTCCAGGAGAACCTTTTTGTAGCCAGCTGTACTACGATTCCTCCTTAAGGAATTGGAATCTAAATTGGAATTGCCTTGGAATCTAAAATTGGTCTGTATTGGGGGGGAAATTCTACTCAGTTCTCTGATCTGTAGCTCATCATCATCAATATATCTAACTCTCAATGTGACCCCATCTGTGGATTCTTGAATCCAGAGACTGGGGTCATGGACAGATGACATTTTTCTACAAGCCTGAAAAATGCTACAGGTTTTTCAGAAAAATCTGAAATCTAAAATAAATAAATAAATAAATAAATAAATAAATAAATAAATAAATAAATAAATAAGGCAGGGTTTAACACCCCCCCCCCGGATGATTAAAGGATTAATGGATGCCCTTCCCAACAGTATTCAAAACTTGGTTTCTGTCAGGAAAAGGCAGGAGGATGGGGATAGGTCCTTTTGAGGGCTGTTATGGCCTTTGAGGGAGGACTCATTAGAGGGGGTCCCCCACTTGTTCTTGATAATTTGTCAGATTTTAACCATATCCTTAACAAACATTTCAAAAGCATGCTATGACATAATACAATTGTTTACACCTAACAGCACCCAGTAGTTGGTTACATTTGGCAGTTATTGCTAGACACTCAGCCATGGTTGTTTCTGGTCCATAGGGAAACTATGACAAAGCAAATGTTTGGGCAACATCCTGGCATCTACTACATCTACTTTCTAGTGCTCTTGTACAGCTTTTGTTAAGTTATCCATTGCACTTATCCTTACAACAAGCCTGTGTTAAGTGAAAATTCACCATTAAATAATAACTTTTAAAGTTTTTTTTTTTTACTTGTACAGTTCAGTCATGTGAACCCACCTAAGGGATTGGAGCGGTGGAGTCTGATCTGGAGAACCGGGTTTGATTCCCCACTCCTCCACATGAGTGGAGGCTAATCTGGTGAACTGGATTTGTTTCCCCACTCCTATACATGAAGCCAGATGGGTGACCTTGGGCAAGTCATTCTCTCTCAGCCTCACCCACCTCACAGGGTGTCTGTTGTGAGAAGGGAAGGGGATTGTAAGCCGGTTTGATTCTGCCTTAAGTGGTAGAGAAAGTCGGCATATAAAAACCAACTCTTCTTCTTCTAAGGAAGGCTGATCAATTTGTTTTTTCTGGATAGACAATTGGTCATTAGTGAGAGGTTATTTGATCAGATGATCAGATGCCAGGCAACATGTGGAAAATACCTCAAAATCGTATGCCAGCTTGTTACCCATAGCCAGCCATGCATAAGAGTTTGCATTTTGTTTACTGTGGGAAAGTACTCTTTTATTACTGGAAATGAAGATCATTACTCTAAAAATAGAAATAATGGACTACAGTACTCTGAACACATGCACTCATTTAGTTTAATCTCAAGGGAATACTACACTAGTATCAATTGTGAGAAGAATCATTAATAGGGTTACCAACCTCCAGGTGGCACCCGGAGATCTCCCACTATTACAATTGATCTGTAAACAACCAAGATCAGTTCCCATGGAGAAAATGGCTGCTTTGGAGGAGGGAGTCTATGGCATTATACCCTGCTGAGGTCCCTCCCCTCCCCAAACCCTGCCCTCCCCAGGCTCTACTCCCAAAATCTCTAGGTATTTCCCAACCCAGAGTTGGCAACCCTAATGTTGAGGTTACATTAGCATGGATAAACGAAGCACTTTTTGTGAAAGTGATGTCAGTGAACCCCTTCCCTCTTTATCCTTTCTAAAGAACAGCCACAAATTATCTCCAATTGACTCACTGCATGTAATTCGCTGGCAACTGTAATTTGCCATGTTGTCATAAGCTTACTTGTTCAAAGTCAAAGTTTACTTGTTAAAGTTTGCTCATTTCTAAATTTGCTGACAACGTCATGCAGCTTACAGGAAGACCAGTTTTTTTAATGAAGGATATGGGTGACTGGGAGATATAACGCATCATCTTATGCACATTTACTCAAAGGAAGTCTTAGTGAATTCAATGGGACTCACTCTCAAGTAGGTGGGCACAGGATTACAGCCTTCCTCACCTTGTTGCTTTGTAAAGCCAATGACCATTTTTAATAAATAATGTTTAGTCAAGAATGCCACATCAGGTGCCTGCTTTTCTATTGGCTGCCATAAAGCCACAGATATACCTTTCATCATTGAGGTAATGAGCTACAAAAGCAAGCAGCTCATGCTGCTCCTCTGAATAAAACAGTGTTTGTTAAGTCACAATAAGGTCTTCATTTCCAGTCAAGCAATTTAAAATATTTCTTCCTCAAATGCTTGGCAGTACTATTTCTTAAGATAATGAAGTTTTGCAACTGACTAAGAAAAAGACTGTGTTTATACAGACATTGTTGGAAATAGCTGGAATTCACTACCATAGTGTGGGTATGGAATGCATTTGACCAGCCTCATGGATAAAAATAAAAGAATGTAAGAAAAGCCCTAGTGGATCAGAGCAAGGGTTCCCATTCTGGCCATCCAGATGCCCCCAGGAAGCCTATAAACAGCAGGTGAAAGCAACAATCTTCTCTTACTGCTGCCCCCAGCATGGAGCTTTCATCTAGCTACCATGGCTAATAACCATTAGTAGACCTATCCTTCATGAACTGGTCTAGTTCCCTTTGAAAGCCATTCAAGCTAATTAATAACACTACATTTTTACTTGTGAATGCCTTAATAATTATGCATTTTGTAAAGAAGTGTTTCTTTTTTGCCTGTCCTGAATTTACTGCCTATCTTTTGGGTGACTTAGATTTTTAATATTTTTGAAGAATAAGAAAATTGCTTACTTATCCACTCCGGCCATATTGTGCATAATTTTGTAAATCTCTATTTCCCTCCCCCGTTGTCTGTTTCTAAGCTGAAAAGACCCATATTTCTCAGCATTTTCTCCAAAAAGATGTTATTTCCTGTTTTGCACCTTTCACAATTCTACAATATCTTTTGAAATGGAGCAACCAAGTAACAGCAAAAGAAGACTCAAGCAGATTGAAATTTTAGTCTATTAGAACCCTAACGCTGGAATGCGGAAAGATGCTCTCTGACTGTATTGTCAGTTTCCAGAGGGCAATCTTCTTGTTGCAAAAAAAATCTAAGGATGAATTCATGAGCACACTTACTAGAAAATAAGTCTCATTGAACCCTCATGCAGTCTTGGGCTGCATCAACAGAAGTATAGTGTCCAGATCACGCGAAGTGATGGTATCACTTTACTCTGCTCTGGTTAGACCTCAACTAGAGTACTGAGTTCAATTTTGGGCACCACAATTTAAGAAAGATGTAGACAAGCTGGAACGTGTCCAGAGAAGGGCAACAAAGATGGTGAGGGGTCTGGAGACCAAGTCCTATGAGGAAAAGTTGATGGAGCTGGGTATGTTTAGCCTGAAGAGGAGAAGACTGAGAGGGGATATGATAACCATGTGCAAGTACTTGAAGGGCTGTCATACAGAGGAGGGTGCCAAGTTGTTTTCTGTTGCTCAAGAAGGTCGGACCAGAACCAACGGGTTGAAATTAAATCAAAAGAGTTTCCGTCTAGGCATTAGGAAGAATTTTCTAACAGTTAGAGCGGTTCCTCAGTGGAACAGGCTTCCTCGGGAGGTAGTAAGCTCTCCTTCCCTGGAGGTTTTTAAGAAGAGGTTAGATGGCCATCTGTCAGCAATGCTGATTCTGTGAACTTAGGCAGATGATGAGAGGGAGGGCATCTTGGCCATCTTCTGGTCACTGGGGGTGTGGAGGGGGGAGGTAGTTGTGAATTGTGCAGGGGATTGGACTTGATGGCCCTGGTGGTCCCTTCCAACTCTATGATTCTATGATCCTGTTCTAACCCAGTGGGACTTATTTCTAAGTATACATGTTGAAAGTTTCTTAAAACTCCCAAACTTGAGTCACAGGTCAATTATTCACTCAAAAAATTGCTGCTCTATTGAGCCGGAGCAAAAAAACCCTGAACTTAAAATGTTATTCATGGAATCGAATCTAATTCATAAAGCCTGATGTAGCTTGGATTACTCATGAGAAAAAGGCCGCAGCATTTGACAGCGGTTGTGTCTGCCCCTGATCTTTCAGCCCTCCTCCTGCCAACAAGTTCATTGTTGAGGCCTGCCCCCACCTCCGTCACAACTCCGCCCATCGCAGCTCCGTAGAGGGGAGGCATTCAAAGGAGAGGGGAAAGGAGAAGTCCTATCGGGCTCCAAACCGCTCTACTCCACTTTCATGCAATCGAATGCATGTGGAGTTCTGCCTCGGATTTGTCGCTCTCTGGATGCACATTTTCCCCATCTGAATTCTCAAAACTCAACAATAAGCTTCCAATGCAGAGTTTTGAGAATTTGGATGGGGAAAATGTGCATCTAGAGAGAGCGGCAAATCCAAGGGAAAACCTCCCCTGCGAAAACGGCCCTTGTCTCCCTTTCTGCTTTGACTCGGCATGGTTCCCCCCCCCTTTCAGCTTTGGATTTATTCCCGTTGACTTCTGTTTTCTGCTTCTGTCCGCTTTCCTTGTATCTCTTTTAGTTCCCCCCCCCCCATTTTTGATGGTGTATCCTGACTTGTTGCTTCGTCCCCCTTTGGAATAGTTCTTTTCACTTCTCCCCTCGTGATTTATGCTCGCGCACCTTTTTTCTTCTTCACCCCCTTTGTTTCCCCCTTATTTTTTTCTTTCTTCATTAGTGCAGCAGCCAAAGCGCCCAGGGCCATTTATGCATGGGAGGCCACACATCTCTTATAATCTTGCTGTAGAGATTTGGATTTGGTTTGGCACTCAAGCGCAGATCTAGTGGCCGCACAAAGCTCACGAAAAGGGGCGGGCTTCTGGTCGGAACAAAAAAAGAACCCTTAGCCAATAGCCGCCCCTGTGGGTGGGAAGACGTAGGAGAGGGAGGAGACATTTGCCAGGGTGGGTGGGGAGAAGAAATCTGACTCCAGGGAGTTTTTCATGGGACCCTCCGGCAGAAAGGGCGGGGCAAAGGGAAAGATCGTAGCAACACAGGTTTGAGTTGCTGCTGGGATGCTGCAAATTTTATGGGCCAATTCACGGCAGCTGGGAAAAATCAAAAATAAGGTCCGGAGCAACAAAGCATGGAAACCGCAGCAAACAGCCATGAATAAATGACCACAGATAACCTCAGCCTTTTATGCATAGGTTGCTTCCGTCATGATCGTCCCCCCCACCCAATTACTCTGGCACTTCGTTTTCAATATGCACGTCTTTCCTGATCTTTAGAAGTAATTTTGCTGTTTACCCACGTTTTCCCCTCGTTTTCTGAATGCTGTTTCTGGCAGCATCCAGAAAATGCAGGGGAAATGCAAGGAGAGAACAAAGTGACTTCTAAAGTTTGGGAAAGATGTGCATAACGAAAACAAAGCCCCGAAGTAGTTGGGGGGGGGGGGTGATCGCTGTGGAAACAACCCATGCATAAAAGGCCTTCTGTTGTGGTTTTCTTTGGAAAATATGCCATTTTTCCTTCTTAGTGGCAGTGCTCAAGTGTTTTTGTTAGACCGAAATTTATAGAGCGTTGAACAATATGGTGATGTCACTTCTGGTGATGTTCCTAGCCAGAAATGACATCACAGAATTGTGCAATGCTGCTGCTGTCCCCCCATTTCTTCCCTTCCACTCCATTGCCCACTGTCCTCCCCATGGAGGGGACGGGGAGTGCTGGAGGGGGTTTCCCCACCAGTACCATGAATCTGGCAACTCTAATTGGGAGGCAGCAGACCTCCGTCTCTTGTACACACAGCATGCCTTGGAATGGATCCCCTGAGAATGGTGCACTGTATCAGTCTGGAAACAAAGCATGCAGTGTTCAGACAAGCACTCCAGCTAGTAACCAGGCCTGGTCAGTTACAGACCCAACTTTGCCCTAGGGGATACCAGATTTAATTCTGAGACTGGGCTAAATAGCCATAAGATGCAAAAGCCTGACCCTGTAGCACAAAGAGCAACTGTGCAGTGTGGCGAATTTTGAGATGAACTTTGCCAGGGAACATCAAGATGTTCTCATCAGTAGGTTGCCTTTTGCATACAACTGAGGGAGTTTGAGCAAGTTAAGTTAACCTGGTGATCATGTCAAAAGTCACAGCATGTCTGGTTGGTAGTGGGCACTGCCAAATCACTCTGGCCCTTTGAATTAGGCACCTTGTGACTCCTGCTTCCTACTGTGATGAAGCAGCCACAGTAGGAGGGGCAGACAACTTCTTAGCTGAAAACAGCTGCTTGGGCCAATTTCACACTTAATTGTTTGCTATTCAAGAATGGATGAGCTTGCGACAGCAGTGGAAAGCCCAGGCAGCAGTGATATAGTTGGCAAACTCATTATGCTGTGGATTTCATGAATGTTAAACAGAATCTGAGAGATGTATAAAAGCCTCTCAGTGGCACAAAAACAGACTCCAAGTAGTCACCAGACAATAAACAAGAGCCTTATTCAGGCAAACTTTATATTGTCCAAACGCAAGTGTCCCTTTGATACACGCACAACAGATGCTTGAGCGCTGGGCAGTTGGTGTGGAAAATCTGAAGCAATTCTCCAAAGCAGAGGGGGCAGCTGTTGCATGCAATTGATCAGAAGCAACTAACGAAATATTACTTTTAGTTGATCAACTGGCTTTTAAGTGATTAAACAAGTCCAAGAGCTGCCAGTATTATAGAAAATCCAGAAAGGCAAATGGAAATGGATTGCAACAGAGCGCTCTCCAGTTCAGTGGCCTGCAGTGCTTGCTGTTAGGGGGGAATGGAAGCCATGACAGCTTTCCCATGAGAGGAAGAGGGCATCAAATACAAACTGGAAGGGGAAACTATCTTGAAGTTTTGGGTTTTATCAAACCTGGTACAGATTTAAAACTATGGCCTCTAGGCAGAGCTGGTTGTGTTTGGTCATTCCTCAAGAAGGCAAAACAGGAATTTAGGATAGGATGAAGCCTGGTAGAGGAAGGAAACCAAGTTGATCACCATAGTTTTTAGTGGGTGGAGATCATCCAAGCATGACTTATTTCAGAAAAGAATCATCTGGTGGATATTGGAGTGCCCCTCTTACTCAGCCAAAGCTGCTGCAGTGAGAGCACAACGAGATCCACGTCCACTGCAAAAAAGCAGGGTTTCCAGCTCCACTTCATTATCTTTGCATTTTGTCAAAGAGGAAAACTGTTTTTCATGTGGCTTATAGGATTTATTTCCTCTCTATTCCATGAGAAATGAAATTGCTGTAAGGGTAGAAGTACAGTTAATGAAAACGGAAGGCCAGTCTCAAAGAGTTTTTGAAGGTTGAAAAATAGTTCATACTTCTATACTGCCAAATTAGGGTCATGGATTTTTTTTTTTTTTGGTAAATTTCAGGTTTGGGTTTATTGGGCCTGATTGTTTTAGGCAAACCTGTAATAAGCCAAATACTCATACCGGTAAATATGGGTATTCAGCTTATTTCCGGATTTACTGAAAAAATTCAGGCCCATTATAGTCTATGGGGATTTCCCCCCGAAGCTCCTGTGGGGGCATTTTTGGAGTCACCAAATTTGGAGTGTGGCTGCAAGAGACTCTCCTTAGACAGTCACCAAAGCTTGGTGAACTTTGGGATAGGGGATTCAATTTTATGGGCCCACAAAGGGGTCGCCCCCATCCTCCAGACATTTGCAAGCCGAGCTGTCCATTGGTTTTCAGGTGGAAAGAGCCAATTGGCAGGCTGGCACCTCAAAATCTGCGGGCTCCCTTCGTATCTGGGGCACATAGCATGATGTCCATGCAGATTAGCTTCCAAACTAAGAAAAACAGCTTAAATGCAAGAAAAATAAGGCACGGAAAACATTTATTTTGGTGGCAAATGACATACTGTGAACAGTCCTTTATTATAGTCATCAAAAGTCTGGTTTCAAGAGGTGTTCACAGTGTGGGGAAACGAAGCCACTATTTGGGGCGACCTACTTTTTGAAAGCAGGTTTTCATGGGGGGGGGGATGATATCAAAGCCAGCCGAAGTCTTGACCACATGGGGCTGTTCTGAAGGAGACTGCTTATCCATGTGGGTGAGAGAGTCTCCTTTGGAAGCCTGGTGGTATAAGCAGCTGTCAAAGCCAGTTCTTTTTAGTTGGAGGGTACATCCCTCCCGAAGGGACTGGGTGAGCCCCATCTTTTAAATAACCCTTATGCTTGATCCAGATTAACCCACTGAAAGGTGGTGGTTGGTCAGACCAAGTTGGCTCTGATTACACAAGCCCTACCTCAAAAGAGCCTCAACTATGGGGACCTAACAAAACCAGTCAAATATAGAAAAATGGGAGAAAGCACAGAGCCATGCATCTGAGCAAAGGTGAACACCCAAACCTGAAAACTCTGAATATTTATTCGGTTTTTTGGGAATCGCCTATTCAGCTTCAGACAGATTCCTAGGTTTTGGAATTCGGTCTACCCAAAACCCTAGTATTGCTGAAATGGCTAATTTCAGGTTTATTTTCGGTTCGGGTATATCGATATGCACAACCCTATGCCAAATTCATGTTTTGAACTGAACAAAAGATGAAAGGTGTTCAAAAGTGTTCAAAGCAGGGTCAGAAGTTTGCATAGAATCTGTGAGAAATCGAAGTTTAATTTTCTCAGGCAGTACATCCATTGAACATATCTATATCCATACACAGATCCCCAAGATGATTTCACAAGAAACTCATGCCAGCAGGAATCCACATTCCAGTTCTTTGGTTCTTTCCAAAGACTTACCTTCAATCTACACAAATTGGCCACATAAAGCTTTTGGTTACACGTGTGTCGGTTCCCCAGATGCCAGGCATGCTGCATCTCCAGGAGGGCAACAGTCCAGCCATAGGCCATAGTTTGGTAAAGTTCAAAATACAGGATTAGAAGTTTACATAGTCAAGAGATTGTCCCTGGACATAGGTTACCAAGCTCCTAGTGGGATCTGAAAATCGCCCTGCTCACAGCTAGACAATACCATATTTTGGTATTTTATAAGCTGTTTTCGATCCCCTTGGGGAGAAAAGCAGAATAAAAATGCCTAAATAAAGATACAATATAGCATGAAAGTCACAGGTTGCTAAAGCAGGATCCACTAGAGAGACTTTAAAAAGTCTCTTATACTAACTTTCCAAGAGTGTTCCACAGCTGACCTTTAGTGGAAGGCTCTAAGGGCCAAAGTGGACTTTGCAGCATCCTTGTGGCCACCGCAAGGACACTGCTGCCATTTTAAAGCAGTTTTAAAATGCCATGAGGGCTCTCATGCCTTTTAAAGTGTAAAAACAGCTGTGGGGGTGGGGAATGTAACCATTTTGGCACTTGATAAGTTGAAAGTGGAGGAAACAAGAGTCCCTCAGCCTGCTGTGTTACAAACCAGATCAGGATCAAGCCCTTATGGCATTTTAAAATCACTTTAAAATGGTGACAGCTTGGCGGCTACAAGGATGCTGTCCCATCTAGCTTGGCCCTAGGTTTCCAGCTCCTTCGGAAGAAAGATAGGAGGTCTGCACAGAGGCATGATACTTTGACCTAGACAAGGGGAGCATAATCAGTGGCATGAATAACTAGAGATGAGAAGATAGAGGTGCACGTATTTGAGGAGAAGTTTCCTCCCTGGCTTCCAAAAAGTCCTATTAAATTTCAGAGATGGCAATCATGTGAAACCCCGGCCAGGGGTGATCTTAACCACTGGGCATCTGGGGCAGTTGTCCCAGGCCCTGTGCTGGAGGGCCCACTGGCTCCCTGAGCCAGCTGCCCCTCCTACTATTGCCCTAAAGCCCCTGCCACTGTGGCAGTAACTTCACTCAGCTGGCTAGATCTGGCCACAGCCGAACCCACATGAAGCTTGAGACTCCAGAAGCATAGGCAGGAACAATCAGCTGTAGAACGAGGGGCGGGAGGGGGGACACGAGCCAGCAACCTGAGCAGGCCTGAGGTTGTCTACCCAAGTCAAGACCCATGTTGTGCAGGGAGAAGTGTGGCAGGCAGGCAGGCCAGCTGACTCTCCCTCCATTCTTCTCTCCTTTGGGGGAGAAGGGCCCTATTGCCATGCCACACTGCCCAACACTGGGGGGAAGGCTATCAGATTAGGGGGTGGGGTCTGCCCTCCCTGATCTTGCCACTTTGTCTCAGGTGGGGAGCACCACCCTACAGCCATGACTCCTGAGGCTCTGGATTTGTGGTGGCAGCCTGGGGGAATGGAGCCCCCAGTGATTATGCCCCTCAAGATCTGAAGACCACCCTTGGAACAGAACTATAAACAAGGGTGTGGCTACCTTGACATTCCCATCACAACTTCCAGCAACAGAGAGCCTAGCAAGAAAACTCCCTGGGTTAAATATGCCCTAGAAGAGTGATGGCGAACCTTTTAGAGACTGAGTGCCCAAACTGCAACCTAAAACCCACTTATTTATCCCCAAGTGCCAATACGGCAATTTAACCTGAATACTGAGGTTTTAGTTTAGAAAAAAACAACTCATACATTCACATATTTTGTGTTAAAAGAAAAACACAATAACAGAGCTTTCAATGATACAAACAACTTTTTATTGAAAGGTAAAAGTTTGCATTTGGCATGCATCTCTCCAGGACTCGTCCTCTGCTCAGCCACCAGACATTATTGTACATAAGGAAACAATTATACTGTGCCTGAACCTCCTCAAGAAGTGCTTGAAACTGTCGACAATTCAGAGCACGGGCCATGATGTAATTCACCATTTTTGTGACATCTTTGAGGACATTGTCAAAATATTTGAACAATTAATGTGATTTTTGCTGTTGTGTGCATGCTGATAATTTGTCTACCCTTGGCTCATACTTTGTAAGTTTGAGAGCAACACATGCAGCACTCAGGTCATCTGTTAGCCTGTTTCTGGTATCAGATTTGATATAATTCAAAGCTGAAAACAGCTGCTCACAAGCATAAGATGATCCAAACAAAGTAAGGAAAGCAATCCCAAGTGCTTTCATTGACTTAAAATTATTTGGCAGAGAATTCCACACTTTAAGGATTTCATTTTCAGAACTAACTGTGCTATCCTTTGTCACCCCTTCTATCTTCTCAAGTGTTTCACGCAGGTCATAGAATTTATTTTTCCAGACAGAGCTTTCTTGAAATTCTATTAGCTCCATTTCCAGATTTTCTAAATCTAACCAGTGTAGGCAGGAAAGATCAAGTTCTTCAAATTTGGCTTTATCTGGAGAAGTAAGAAAACACAGGGTTGTCTCCATCTTACGGAACTGTAAAAATCTGTTACTAAAATTCACCTTTGCAGCTGCTACAATGCTAGAAAATTCCTTGTAGATTTCCTGATGGCTTGTAGGATTGTCTGCAAATGTTGCAGAATTTTCTAAATGCTTTTTTAGACAGGTGGGGCCCCAGACAAACTGAAGACGGGCGGGCCCCGGACAAACAGCTGAGCTGCCCTGCAGCTCAGCGGAGAGGGGGGGCGTGGCAAGGTGCTTGGCCACAGCTTCCCGGTCCAAACTGAAGATGGGCGGGGCACCCCGACAAACAGCTGAGCTGCGGCCTGAGAGAGAGGGAGGGGCTTGCCCCGGGTGCAAGGAGAGGGAGGGCGCCAGCGCAGGCTTGGGGAGCATGGGCTTGGGGAGAAGGAGCACCGCCCTCAGGCCCTCACCACGGCAACACTGCACTGCCCTAGGCAGACGCGAGGGGTCCGTGCGTGCCCACAGAGAGGGCTCAGTGTGCCGGCTGCGGCACGCGTCCCATAGGTTCACCAACACTGCCCTAGAATAATCCCAGGGTACACAAGCGAGTGAAATTGTTCCTCCTTTCTCATCTGCAAGTGTAATTCCACTGAGAAGAGGATTTGGTTTCATGCCCTTGCCCCACCCCACTCCAGCCCACCAACCCACACAACTGGTTCTCTATATAGATTCCATAACCTCAGGAATTATATTTTGAGAGGTCAGAAGGGGTTGCAGGAACAGAGAAGAGTGTGGGGAAATGTCTTTGCATGGATGGTTGGGGGCATGCCAGCGCCGTTAACATTTATGTAGTGCTGCTGCTTGTTCTGATTTCAGAGTGCTTCACATAATGTCTGCAGGATTCAAACACTAAAAGAGTTATGAGTTTTGTGGGGTCATGTTTTTATTACGTTTTACTTTCTAAACTGCCTTGAGCAGGCTCTCTGTTGTAGAGATCATCAATCAATTAATAAACACTATCATCCTATTTTCAAGGGTGTTGCGAGCTTTTCGTTTTCAGACAGGCCCCACCCCCACATGTCATGTGGCAAAGTGTTTTTGACACTGAGAGAACTCGTTTTGTGAGACGGTATGGGTATAAAAGAATAAAAGCCAAAACTCCTACAGGGCATACCTTACCCGTTAGGTATACCTAAAGTAACTCTTTGAAATCTGGCCTTTATCTAAGCAACTTTTACAGCAATCTTGCCAAGTAGTCCATTCTCATCATCTTCATCATCATATGCTAGTAGGGTTGCCAGGTCCCTCTTTTGGGGCAGAGCCTGAGGAGGGCGGGGTCTGGGGAGGTGAAGGACTTCAATGCCGTAGAGTCCAATTGCCAAAGCAGCCATTTTCTTCAGGTGAACTGATCTGTATCTGCTGGAGATCAGTTGTAGTAGCAGGAGATCTCCAGCTAGTACCTGCAGGTTGGCAACCCTCTATGCCAGGCTGAGGCTTAATGGCTTGCCTAAGGCCCCCATGAAATGACATTCAGACCAGGGTCTTCCTGATTCCTACCCTAATAGCCACTATACGATACTAGTTCTGTAATAGTCACCAAGGTATATCTTCCACCCTTCTTCTTGTTTATGATCTATCCCCCCACCCTTGTGCTTCTTATTCTGCTCTTGCCAGTGCCAGGTCTTGAGCATTTTTCAGAAGTGGGATGTGAAATTAGTAAACACTTTATTTGATTCAACATATGTTAAGGAAGTGGAAACAGCTGGGTGCTCAAACACGCTGAAAGGATAGTTGGCAAGGCAGGCTGTTATTTGAAGGCAGAGGGGTCAGTGCCGCCTGCTTGCGTAGAGGCTGATACAATGCCAGGCCTGGAGTCTTCACAATTTCTCTGATCAGTCCCCCCGGCCACCCCGCCTTTGTTCATTGTAATGTGACTACCAGCACATTTGCTCGCTGTGATCAGTTACGCAGAGGGCTTTGCCTTAGTTTCTCCTCCACTCTCCATGCTTTTCTTTTCCCGTTCTTTTTGAATGGCTGTCACCTTTGTTTGGGGTATCAAGCAGACACAATAGCTGTGAAAGGGAAAGAAAAGGCTCTCCCGTTTCACTTTTGTCTCCAGCCCATTCAGCTCTGATATAAATCAGAAGGGGCAGGGTCCCTGCAAACACTGGTCCAAAGCAAGGGAGGGGGGGGAGAGAGAGAGAAAGCATCTGGGCCATCCAATCTGTGCCAAATTCAGAAAAGCAAACCAAGCATGAATTCAGATGAGGAGACTGAAGTATTGGGACTGGGGGGAAGGGAAGTGGGATGTCAAAGGTTACTCAGCAAATGGGTTGACTGGTCTGGTGGAATAACAATGGAGGAAAATTAAACGTCCCCCACCCCCAGGTTTGTTTTTAGCATGGGTGATTAAGAGAAGTGGGAGATTCAAGAATGTCTTGACATGAAAGGGGGGGGGGGAGTTTCAAGTGCTGTTACTGTGTATTTTTAACAAACCTAATGCCAGGGAGAGGGCCCAAGAGAGTCTTTTAACCTGAAATGTGTATTCTGCTCCATATAGTTTTTTTTTTAATATTCACATCACACTGGCTCAACATGACATCATTTGCCTTCAAGAAACCTGGTCTAAAGACTTACTGTCTGTAGATCACTGGTTCCCAACCAGGGGTCCGTGGACCTCCAGGGGTCTGCGAGAACTAAATTAAGGTCCGCGAAACAAAGTTATAAACCCATAATAAATTAATATTTTCAATTAAAAGTTCTCTATTATAAAAATATATATTCAAATATTATTCTAAGTTTAATGTTTAACTAACAGTTATAATTAAAGTTTATTTTCAAATTCTCGGAATTTTTATTTTGAACCTTGGGGTCCCTGCGCCGAACAAAAAAGTCCTAGTGGTCCCTGGTCAAAAAAAGGTTGGGAACCACTGCTGTAGATAGATTGATCAACCTTTCAGCTACTTCAGGAGAATGGAAAGGAAGGGCTAAGGGAGGCCCAGTTCTTATAACAACCCGATTGTCGGTATCGGTCACCCCGCTGACATCATATGAACACTGGGCACAGGCCGGCACAGTCCCACTTAGGAAACAAAACCTCTTAATCATAAATGTTTATTTACGTTCTTATGACACCAGACAACGGGTACACAAAATTTGGTCCACGTTTGAGCTATATTTAGACTGGCTGCTCCTGTCTTCCTTAAAAGCATCTCTTGTGATTGCAGGAGATTTCAATGCCAGACTTGGACCTTTTGACATCTTATCATTTGCTTAGCTATAATGTGTATTTAGAAGTAGGAACGTGACAAGATAGTGACCACCTCCTAACCACCAAGATCCAGATCTTAGTATCCATAATCTATCAGTATGCATTTCTGAGCCGTTTAATGATGTCTTAGAACCAATACCAAGTTACCGAAGTTTAGGTTGGTCTGAGAAAGTACCTTATCAATGCCAAAAAGTATTTTACTTCAGACAAAGCAGCTCAGCTTTGAAATGATGTGATTTTGGCCGATTCTACATAGTGATTTCATCATGCCAGCAAATTACACTGATGTATACAAACCTAAGGAAACCTTATGATCATAGCATCCAACCATCAAAGAAAAGTAAATCGAAGGAATGGTTTGATGCAGACTGCTATGCAGCGAAAAAGTATATGGTGGCCAAATTTCAGCAGAATAAGCCAAGTAATGCATCCACAATTTCTCCTGAGCTTAAAATCTTAAACCAGTGCTATAAAAATATTTTAATGGAGAAAAAACAAATAACACAAAGGGACATCTGGACTAGGATGAGCCAAGCTTATAAATCAAATAAATCATTGGTTTTGGGGCACCTAATTAGGGATGAGCTCCATTTAGAACCTCTTAAAATAAACTTCAATATTTAATCCCGCCTTTGAGAATCTTATTTCCATATTTCCATATGCTCTATTTCTCTGACACAGCCACAAACATATGTTTTGAGAAGCAATTATGAACCCTTCCGGCATGACTACTGGTATCAGTTAACTAAGTTAAAAGATTAATTAACTGAGATCTAGTAAGGCTCCTGGGAACGATATCCTCAGTGGTGATAAAATTAAATATTGATTGGTGGGCCCCAATGCTCGCTGCACTTTTTACTCATAACAACCATTCTGCTCATATCCCCAAAGACGTAGGCCTTGCAATTATTGTTCCAATATATAAGAAAGGAGAAAAGTCGAATCCTGCCAACCAATTAGCCCCCTTAGTGTCTTTAGTAAACTGTACTCTAGACACTTATATTGGACATTTCTCAACTGGTTGGATAGAGAAAAAATACTGATAGATGAACAGGCAGGTTTTAGAGCTGGTTGTTCCACCATAGACCAGTGCTTGATTTTGCATCATCTTGCAAGAAGTATTGCTCTGAGACTAATGGGGCACTTCATGCTGCTTTCGTGGACTTTAAAGCAGCTTTTGATAGTATCCTCATGCTTTGGGCAAAGCTCAAGAACTTCTCAACAGACCGAGGACTTTATATACTTATCCACTTGCTCCACAAAGGAAATTCCTTAGAGGTAAGATGCAGTCCTCAAGGCCACCTTTCCAATCAGATACCTCTTGACAAAAGAGTTAAACAGGGTTGCATTCCCCACCCCCAACTTTTTAATTTTTACATCAACTCCCTGGTGCAACACTTAAGAAACCCAAGTTTCCATTCTCCAAAACTTGCAGATAAAACTATTCCTGCTCTATTATATACAGATACTCACATCACTGACTTTGGAAATGTTAAAGGTTCCTTTATTGTCACATGTGAAAGACCACTAAAGGGTCTAGCTGTGTGTGTGTGTGAAGTGCCGTCAAGTCAGAGGAGGGCTTGGCCACAAGGATGAAGATCCCTTGTTCTCTTACTGGGAGCTGTCTTGCTCCTGAGCTCCATTGCAATGGTCGCCATGACAGCTTACTTGTTTACTCTGAAGTAAGTCCCAATGAGTTAAATGGGGCTTGCTCCTAAATAAGCATGCTGGAAGAGCAACTCAACATTCAAGACAGGACCTGTGTTAGGGGCAAAAGTAAGTGTTGCCTGTTTTATTTTTCCTTCTGCTTGAACGGGCTTTAAAAGTTCACTTGAAACCAGTCACCTCTCATTTCCGGTAACGAACGAACCCAAGCAGATAAGCATCCTGTTGCCTGTCAAGTGTAAATCCCCTGTAATGTAGGTCAAGCAAACAGATATACTTGGCCTTAATTAAAGCTGGCAACAAGGAGCCACTCCACTGACATTGTTCCCTGCATCTTTATTACAGCCATTAAAGGTCTGAGCCAACTGGGAAGCTCAGGGTACTCTGGCTGAAAACTCTGCCCCAATTATTTCATTACAGTGCGTGTTGGTTCTTGTCTTTATCACTCACTATTTCCAAAAAACCTCACACACTAATCACATCTTTAGCTACTGTGTAAGATTCTGTAACTTAATGCTATGTTTCAGAAAATAAAAGAAGGAAAGGTGAAATACAGCACAGCACAAAACCTTGGATGTCTTCCTCACTTGGGGTTTGTGGTCCAAATGTGAACAGTTCTTTGTGTTTACTGCTCCAATAAATTTACAGCCAGAGCACTTGCCCAAAGAATTGTCTGCAGGTCTGAAGCTGTTCATGCCACCTCCTTCAAAAACCTACACTCTGTGGCATTGAAGTCCCTCCCCAAACCCCACCCTCCTCAGGCTCTGCCCCCAAAATCGCCAGGTATTTCCCAGCCCAGAGCTGGCAACCCCAATGCTGGGAGTGGTGGTGGGGGGCTGGCGGGCTGCAGTTAGGATATCAGGAGCTGCAGCAGACCCAGCAGCAGCAGCTGCCACAAAGGCCACCTGGTTTGGACCGTGCCTGGGAGAAGGCCGTCCTACATTGGGGGCAGCCACAGAGGGCTGCTTGTTGCCGATGCCACTGCGGGTGGCCCCGCAAGGCCCACTATAGTGGGCAAGGATGGGGGCAGAGGTTCCTTGGCCCCTGGACAGCCCCACTACTGCCAGCTACCATGGTGAAGATGGGGGAGGCAGCCTGGGTCCCAGTGGTGACTGCCCCACTGTCGGGAGTTTCCCAGAATGCAGCGGGAGTAGTTGTAATAGCAGGAGATCTCTAGCTAGTACCTGGATGTTGGCAACCCTAAGTGGGGTTGGGGGGTGGGGCTGAGTCCTGCTTGAAATGGGAGGGGGTATTAAACCCTTCAATGTATTTTTTAATGTTTTCAGATTTTTCTGACACCCCCAGCAATGCCCTGAAGTCATTTCCAGGTGCATGAGGAGTGACATCAGTGCATCACTGGGGATGTCATTATGTCACTGGCAAGGACCCCCACCCATGGTAAGTGCTCTCACTGGTGGGTTCCTCTCTCCACCCATTACCCTAATCTTTCTTTTGTCTTCACACATGAAAACATGAAGCTGCTTTATACTGAGTCAGACCATTCATCTGGCAAGTTCAGTATGTCAACTCTGACTAGAAATGGCACACTCCAGGTTTTCAAACTGAGGTCTTTCACATCACCTACTACCTGATCTTTTAAACTGGAGATGCTGGAGGTGCTGAGACCAGCGAACCGCAGCTCTTACCTCTCCAACGTGGTGTAGTGGTTAAAAGCAGTGGTTTGGAGCGGTGGAGTTTGGTCTGGAGAACTGGGCTTGATTCCCCACTCCTCCACATGAGTGGTGGAGACTAATCTGGTGAAGTGGATTTGTTTCCCCACTCCTACACATGAAGCCAGCTGGCTGACCTTGGGCCAGTCACACTTTCTCAGGGTGTCTGTTGTGGGGAGGGGAAGGGAAGGAGATTGTATGCCAGTTTGAGTCTCCCTTAAGTGGTAGAGAAAGTCGGCATATAAAAACCAACTCTTTCTCTTCCTCTTCTTCTTCCAGCATGGTGTAGTGGTTAAGAGCAGCGGACTCTAATCTGGAGAACCAAGTCTGATTCCCAAAGCCTCCACATGCAGCCTGCTGGGTGACCTTGGGCCAATCACAGTTCTCCCAGAACTCTCTCAGCCCCACCTACCTCACTACGCGCCTGTTGTGAGGAGAGGAAGGGAAAGTGATTCTAAGCTGCTTTGAAACTCCTTAAGGTAGAATAAAGTGGGGTATAAAAACCAACTCTTCTTCTTCTTCCTTGGCTCCGAAAGCCACCTACAGTTGCCTCACCGCATACCCTGGTCCTTCCATGCATCGCATCGTAGCTAAGTTATAGCGGCACTCGGTGCCTCATTTTCCAGCCTGTAAAATTCAAATAGTAATGCTCTTTTCATGAATTTCACAGGTGCCGTTAAAAGAATGAAAGAGATAAGGATCAAACAGCACTATTTATAATCACAGGTAGTGAAGTTATCTCTAAGCTACAGATTGTTTGCTGGAGATACATGTGGTCTACATTGATAATAGTCTTGTGAGCCATATTGTTAAAGTGTTTTCTTCATGAGCTTGGCACGGCATAATAGATTCTTTCACGTGTTTTGAATGTGAGCCTCACAGACACGATTGCCAGGTTCAAGGCCAGAGACCAGTTTTGTTTGCCAGAATGTGTGCAAGAGAAGCTGAATGGCAGCTAAACACCGACTTGCATTTGAGGAGGAAAATGGGGATCTCATGCACGGTGCTTATACCTGGATCCATATACCAATGTCTATTTAAGCTACGGATGTGTCAACGAAGCCATTATTGCATAGACATCATAAGCTTCCTGTGCTCTCTATTGCAAATGTAACCTATCTTGTAGATCCCCCACCATTGCAGAAAGAGGGAGAGGAAAACAATATGCTATCTTTTGAAAGAATATCAGTCTGGGATCATTTCTTCAGAAGAGTGAATTTAACTTCCCCCTTAGATTATCCAGAACTGTTCCTGTTTTCCTATTGTTTCCTGTGGCAAAATTAGTTCTCTTTTGTCATCTGAATAGATGCAATTTGGAGGGGGTGGGGCGGGCACACATTCACATGACACATTTCCTGCCCTGCTGCTACTGTTTGTGTAGCCTGAAAGGCATATCTCAGGATATGTCTTTTCCAGTTCCTCCAGCAATTCTTTCAGTCTTATGTCCTTGAATAACTAAGTAAACGTGTTTACAACTTTTTTCAGCAACTCCTGCTTAAGCAAGTGGACTTTTTACTTCCCGCAACAAGGACTGTAAGGGGGGGGGGAAACCTATGGACAAACATTAAGCACATAGATGGTAAGGAAGTAGGAGAGAACTCCAGTCATTCCTTGCATAAAGAATTGATGAAAGCTAATTTTGCTTGGGACCGGGCCAATTCAGTCAAAGATGTGTTATTGTTCCCCATCAAATGAAAGAGAGATGGGGCTTAAAACTCCTGTGTACAAATTGTTGACGGCATCTCCATGAACTTGCCAAGTACTCATTCATCTGCCTGTTTGAATCTTGTTTAATCAGGCCTTTCCTCTTCCAGCTGGACCACTGAGTACCCCTCCAAGCAAACCTATTTTGTCCAGATTGGGCTTAAGTATTTACACATTAGTGAATCTGGCATTGACATAACCTCACCTGGTGATGATGAAAAGAAAAATAGTGTTGGGCATCATCCGGACACTGATGAAACTAAAATTGGCCTGGATGACCTCTCTCTAGTGATTCCACGTGTACATAACAAAAAGCATGAGTGACCGAACTAACCACCCTACAAGGAACCACACAGGGTAATTCCTATGAGGAGTCCCCTCAAAACTAACATCCGGACTCTGCCTCCTAGAGGGTAGTGGAACCACTGAAAAGACATGCCTTAACCTAAATTCTCGAAGATGTTCCAGAAAAGTGCCATGGTTTCTATTACTGAAACCCCCCGAGAGATCAAGAAGGAGCAGAGTCACATTTGCTGCTTCTTTCTTAGATGATCTACAAAGGCAACTTTGTTCCAAAACCTGGCTTAAATGCCGAAAACCATAATTTGATATCTCTTTAGATAATACTATTTTAATTCTGCCTACATTTCTGTGGGTGGAGGGAGTGGGGTTTTTTTCACTGACTCCCCCTCCTGCAGGGGAGCCTCTGTTCCTCCCGAACTCTTCCTGGGGTTTCCCAAACCTCGAGGAACAGTATTTCGGGGGTGGGGGTGGGGCTTCCATAGGACAGGGGAATCAGCAAAAACCACCCTCTCCCTATACCAAGGGAAATCTATGGGAGATCCAAACCTTTGGTTAGTGTGGCCTTTAAATTTTTATCCTTCCTTTCCTCCAAGAAGATCAGGATGGCATATGTGGTATTCCCTACCTCTATTTCCACAACAGCTCTGTGAAGTACACGAGGCTAAGAAAACATGACTGGCTCAAGGTCAATGACCTTTTATGGCTGAATGAGAATTTGAACCAGGATTTCTCAGGTCCTAGTTCAACACTCAAATCACTATATATACCACACTGGCTAACAACTGTTGTCTAAGATGTTTTAATCCTTATGATGCCAGATAAATTTATTATGTTTTAGCTAATTGGTTTTATAGTAAGTTTTGCATCTATTTTATGTAAGTCACTTTGGGGGGCTGTTGGTTGAGATGTAAAGATGAAGATAATGGTGGGTTGGGATAATAATGAGCTACTAAACAGCATTATTGTTGCGAGGGCTGATCATGATAATAATTATAAAGCATGCAGCCTGTTACAGGTCAAAGCCCATCTTTTAAATTAAGCCTTTGACTTAATTCCTTAGTATGTATCATCAACTCAACTGAAACCAGGAATATGAAACAGTATTTGCTTGTATGCATCCATTATTTGTCCTTGCTTTTGCTCCCTTTGTGTCTTCTTCCTTCTATTCCTTCTGTGAACTTCCATATATTAATTAAAATTGTTAGCTCCTTAGGGTAAGGTCTTTAACTTATGTTACTCTATAAACACAAATGATTTATATATACATGCATAACTTCAAAATGCTGTGTGATTGACGGATGATTTGAATAATCTAGTAAATGAAACCATAACCAATCATTCTGCACTGGAAGGATATCTCTCAGGAACCACTCTGTATAGTTTCCATATTTAGCTCTTGCAGGGATTTTTTTCCTAGCAGGAAACCCCGGTCAGACATATGGCATCTGATCTTAGGGCTTCATAAAACAGAGCACTAGATGCAGCTGCATTTCCATGCCCAGATTAGAAAAGTTTAGAAGCTCAGCATTTCTCACAGGGCTTTGCCTGTTCTATTAATATCATGGCACGTATAGAACAATAACCATCTTCTTGGCGCTGAACTTAGCATCATAAATTTAGAAGTATCTAGCCTATACTATCATTTTGGTTACTGCCTGAAGATTAGCATAAATACGTATTATTATTGGTATTCATCATTTTAACAGTACTCACCCATGGACACAACTCTTCACAATTCTCTCATTTATAATATTTCAGTATTGAAAATATTTGATCTCAATTATTGTTGAGTAATAGAACAGGGCGGATCCATTCCAATCACACTCCAAGGAGCCTTCCTCCAGTCTAAGGTCATTTATGCATGGTCGCTTTAACCTCCTTTAGTCCCCGTTTCAGCCAGGATCAAAGTAACCCGGTTTGGGGAAAACCATATGCATTGGCTGTAATGATCAGGGACGAAACTGTGTGCTAATGCTGGCATGAATACAGAAAAGCAGTCTCCCAAGTTCAAATCAAGTCCCACCCCTTTAAATGCTGCTCTGTAATTGGCTGACTTCGCAGTACTCACCCTGAGAGAAGATTTCCTTCCCACCCAACTGCCACATAAAAAAGCATTTTAAGAACAAAAAACAAAAAATGGAGGGGGAAGAAGGGGGGGGGAGAGAAATCCAAGCCTCGTTTTTAAAAAGCCTCTTTTTTGCTCAGAAAGAGCTCGGAGGAAGCAGGAAGCACTTGAATCCCTGCCTCTTTACACACTGCTTTGTGATTGGCTGTGAGAGAAGTCAATCTTCTGTGCTTCCCCTGTTTGGCTATCTGCATGCTGCCTTGAAGAGGGGTTTGGGAAAGGGTGGGGTGAAGCTTAACCCGAGAACGGAGTATGCACGCTCTGTGACTCTGGAATGAGCCAGGATGAATGGCTTAATTCGGGCCAGAAGAGGAATGGGAAAAGCTGGTTTTGTTTTGGGTTGAAACAGCATTGAGCTTCCAAGGAATGAGGTGTTGTGCATACTGAAAAATTTGACCCTGGCTGAAACAGGGATTAAAGGAGGATAAAGCGATCATACATATATGACCTAAGAAGACTTTCTTCAACTTAAGTGGCTCTTCCTCCCCAGAAAAGCCACTTAAATTGGAGGAAGCATCCTTAGGCTGGAGGAAGGCTTCAAACTTTGCTCAATTGAGTTGAAGGATAGGGGTAGGATCTACCCCACTATTTCAAACAACCAGCAGTGGTGTTCCTTGAGTCGAACTAAGTGTCTTCCTTTCCTTTGACAGTACTTCTATATCATTAATTTTATTAATACAGTGGGAAATACTGTCTAGCATGGCAGTCTTGTCACTTCTGCCCTAACAATCAAGCCAGATCCAACCGTGCTCACAGTGGGGCTACCACTGCCATCAAACCCTTTGAAGCCCTTAGCCAGGTCTTGGGCATGTCCTGTGGCCTCCCTCTACCCAGAAGCCTCATGGAGGGACCAATATAGCCTCCTGAGCCATTTCTGTCTTGTTACTCCCGTTCCCCACCCCCAGGGTCGAACTTCCCAACATCTGACAGACAGACAGCTGTCAAAGGGCTAGCTTTCAGTGTGTGCCTGAGGTCCAGCTGCCATTGATCAGCTGGCTGGTATGCACTGGTATACTGGTTAAGAGGAGTGGACTCTAATCTGGAGAACAGGGTTCCCCCCCCCCCACTCCTACACATGAAACCAGCTGGGGGACCTTGGGCTAGTCACAGTTCTCTGTGTACCCCCCCCACACACACACCTACCTCACAAGCTATCCATTGTGGGGAGGGGAAGGGAAGGTGATTGTAAGCTGGTTTGATTCTCCTTAAAAGGTAGAGAAAGTTGGCATATAAAAACCAACTCTTCTTCTTCATCCCCCTCCTCCTCTTCTTCCCCCTCCTCCTCCTCTTCTTCCTCTTCCTCTTCTCCTCTTCCTCCTTCTCCTCTTCCTCCTCCTCTTCTTTTCTTCCTCCTCCTCCGTCACCCCACTGGGCGTGGTGGATGCTGGGCTTGACCCTGTGGGGGGCTGAGAAGGAGGTGCTGTCTCCCCAACAAGAGGCTCAAATTAGACCAGATGCTGTAAGATCAGTGACAGGATCTTTAGCATGTTTTATTCATTACTCAATAGCAGCTGTGGAGAAGAAGTTTGTATTTGTGGGGGAATGGAGTGTACTTGTTCCACTTACATGGTTTTCCCAGTTGCAAATGCCCCCCCCCCTTTAGCAGCCGTTTGGCCCACTGGGGGAAACATAGTGGCAACATAAGGCACTTCCCCCAACCTCAACAAGGCAGATAGCGCCACTGAGAGGCCCAGAAGATATTGAGGAAATGGTGGGGAAAGAGTTAAACCTCCCTTCCTGCAGTGCAGCTCCAATCAAAATCAGCTCCCCCACCCAATTCTGACTATAATTCCTAGGTATAGTTTGACCTTGAGGAACCAGGCCAGAGAAGCAGCTTTGGTCATCTGATCTCTGCTAAGTTGGTTTGTGGTCATCTGTGTGATGGTCCTGCAGTGTGGCAGTGAAGAGTCCACAAAAACATAAGAAGTGACCTGCTGGATCAGACCAGTGGCCCAGAGTCCTTAAGAACATAAAAACATAAGATGAGACCTGCTGAATCAGACAGGTGGTCCATCTAGTCCAGCATCCTGTCTCACCCAGTGGCCAACCGGTTCCTCTGGAGGGCCGTTGGATCAGAAAGGTGGTCCATCTAGTCCAGCATCCTGTCTCACACAGTGGCCAACCAGTTGCTATGGAGGTACAACAGCAGGACACAGAGGCTGAGGTCTTCCCCTGATGTTGCCTCCTGGCACTGGTATTTGGAGGTTTACTGCGTCTGAAAGTGGAAGTTCCCTTTAGTCACTATGGCTAGTAGCCACTGACAGACCTGTCCTCCATGAATCTGTCTAATCCACTTTTAAAGTTTTCTATGCCTGTGGCCATCACTACATCCTCTGGCACTGAATTCCTAATTTTAATTACTCATTGTGTAAAGAGGTATTTCCTTTTATCCATCCTAATTCTACTGCCCATCAGCTTCATTGGATGCCCTCAAGTTCTAGTATTTTGGGAGAGGGAGAAAATGTACTTTTGTCAATTCTCTCCACCCTATGCATCATTTTATAAACCTCTATCATGTCCCCCCCTTAGTAGTCTCCTTTATAAACCAACAAGTTCCAGACTCTTCAGCCTTTCCTAATAGAAATGTGCTCCGACCCGTTAATCATCTTGGTTTGCTCCTTCTGCACTTTTTCCAACTTTGCAATGTCCTTTTGAGATAAGGTGACCAGAACTGCACACGGTATTTCAAGTGAGGCCATGCCATAGATCTATGCAGAGGCATTGTAATATTGGCTGTTTTATTTTCAATCCCTTTCCTAATAATAGGAAACTGATGCAGAACACTGGGTTGACACTTTTATTGCGCTATCTACTACGACCCCAAGATCCTTTTCCCTCTCAGTTTCAGCAAGTTCAGACCCCATTAGCCTATACTTGAAGTTGGGTCATTTGTTCCAATGTGCATCACTTACCAACACTGGACTTCAGTTGCTACATTATCACCCACTCACCCAATTTGTGGAAATACTCCTGGAGCTCTTCAAAGTCAGCTTTGGTTTTCACCATCCTGAATAATGTTGTGTCATCTGCAGAGTTGGCCACTGTACACCTACAGTTCTAGGTAATTTATTAACAAATTAAATAGCACCAGCTCTTTGTGGGACCCCACTGCTTACTTCCCTCCATTGTGAAAACTATCCATTTATTCCTACTCTTTGTTTCCTGACATTTAACCAATTTTTTAACCATAAGAGAATTTGTCCTCTTATCCCATGACTACTAAATTTACTCGAGAGTCTTTGGTGAGGTACCTTGTCAAAAGCCTTTTGAAAGTCCAAGTATATAATGTCTACCGGGTCACCATTATCTACATGCTTGTTCACTTTCTCAAAGAACTCCAAAGGTTGGAGAAGCAGGACCTCCCTTTGCAGAAACCATGCTGATTTTCCCACAGGAGGCTTTGTTCCTCCATGCGCCCAACAATCCTGTCTTTGGTTAGTTTCTACTAATTTGCCTGGGACAGGCTTTAGGCTCTCTCCTCAGGCAAGCTGCCATGGTAGCTTAGAGGTAAAGCTCCTGGGTCCTTGATAAACTTCTGGTATGTTGTTCGAGCTTGGTGTTGTATAGAACCTGGAAGTGACATGTGAACATCCCCCCGCAAGGAATTTCAATCTAGAAAATAAAAAAGGGGGATGACCAGTGGTTGTCACAGATTCACACATTTATTATTATCGGTATGCTAGGAATACCAACCTGTTAGCAGCAGCTGCTGTGAGCGAACTTTTGGTCCTTGGTCATGATGAACTAAAATGTGGGGAAACGTTGGGGACATTCCCAGAGCAGAATGTGACATATTTACTCATTAAATGTGTTCCATACATTGATGTAAACAGCTGCTTCCATTTGTTCAAGCTGCTTTGTATAAATGTTCGGTATTCTCCTGCAGTGCAACAGCAGTATCTCATTAAGGGACAAAGAGACATGGACTAGGGGGGGGGGGAATCCTACAGGCAATCTGAATGATCGGCTTTAAAAGCAGCTCTTCCGTGTACTTATTTAGCAGATTTGGCACCCCATCGGCAGTAGTGAGTGGTTTCAAATTCCACTCAAGTTGTTGCCAGATTAGCATTTATACAGTGTGTCTTTTGGAGAAACAGTTTGGAGTTTGGCTCGACTTTACACATAAGCTAATGCAAAACACAATCAGCTTGAGTGCTTTCATGTGAGCGCCTGATGAGAGGCCACAACTGCCAAAGGCATGTGCTGTCTTTTTTGCTTTGCTTGGTAGGGGAGAGCAGGCAAACAGTTACTGGAAATGGAGAAATGTCTCTGTGGGATGATACGGTGAAAGAATGTTGCTTTCCCCCACATGATGCTGCTTAAGGCTTTCATAGGGATCAGTACGCTTGACTGAGTCCTACATTATCAATGTATTAGGAGTGGTAGCGGATCTTGGCATCAGTCTTCTTCTCTTAGGTTAAATGGATTGTTAGATAAATATAATGACCTGAAATGGTGCATACAGTCGTTATCTGTTTATTCACTCAGTGAACAACATGAATGCCAATATATAAAAAGAAGGTTGGACCAGAACCAACGGGTTAAAATTAAATCAGAAGAGTTTCCATCTAGACATTAGGAAGAATTTTCTAACAGTCAGAGCGGTTCCTCAGTGGAACAGGCTTCCTCGGGAGGTGGTAAGTGCTCCTTCCCTGGAGGTTTTTAAGTAGAGGCTAGATGGCCATCTGTCAGCAATGCTGTTTCTATGAACTTAGGCTGTTCATGAGAGGGAGGGCATCTTGGCCATCTTCTGGGCACTGTGTGTGTGTGTGTGGGGGGGTAGTTGTGAATTTCCTGCATTGTGCAGGGGGTTGGACTAGATGACCCTGGTGGTCCCTTCCAACTCTATGATTCTATGATTCTAACTATAAATCAAACATATAAACCAGCCAGTAAAAACAGAGTAAATAGAAATCAATGGAACCATACATGGCCACAATATATTTTTTAAGTCTTACAGAGCTTACAGTAAAAAAGAGCGAGAGTCCAGTAGCACCTTAAAGACTAACAACATTTCTGGCAGGGTGTGAGCTTTTGTGAGTCACAGCTCACTTCTTCAGATACTTCAGAGCTTACAAAAGATCTTCAGACTTGGGCTTTAATGAGCCTCTAGGTCAGTGGTTCTCAACCTGGGGGTCGGGACCCCCAAGGGGGTCGCGAAGTGTTTTCTGGGGGGTCGCTGCGCAACAGGTGGTAGTACCGTTTGCTTGTTTGTTTTAAACTTTAAAATTTAAAGTAATTATATATATGGATACCCTGGACTGCCAAAAAAAACAAATGTGTTTTCTTTATCCTATTGAAAATGTCATTTATGCAAATTTATGCAAATTTATGCAAATGTGACAAGGGTTGCAGGTTACTTGGCAATTGTAAAAGGGGGTCGCGACTCGAAAAAGGTTGAGAACCACTGCTCTAGGTCATCTTCAGCTGAAGGGCCAGTGTTGAATGAATACACTTTTTGTAACCTCACATTTCTATTTGGCGTTTTGGGTACTAAACTTAAATGAACATTAACTCTTAGGACATCAACTAAAACTGGTTTATCAGTCTTTCCCTCTTTCTTGAGGGATAGAGAATGGGAGGGTGGGATCAGAATCAAATGGAAAACTCTCAGTGTATCATCAAACTACAATTCCCAGGATTTTTTTGGGAAGCCATGACAGTTATGTTATATAAAATAATATAAACTTGTAGCATGTGAATATGCCCACAACAGAACAGTGTGGGACAAAAGAGTGGCGATGGGCTTCAGAGATGCTGGTCTGAAGTCCTTGTTCTTCATCTTCAACTCCACGGCTACTTACTTCAGACTCAGTCAGCAGTGCTTCTTTTTGTTCTTTCATAAATGTCCTTTCGATGCACAAGTGCTGAGATCTGCTGCTGGCTTCTCTGCTCAGTGATTATTCTGGGGCTGGTGTTGTATTTTCAGGTTGTTCTTGCTCCCTGTGGGTGTGCCCTGGACTCCTCTGCAACAATTATCCTTGATGAATGCACAGACGCCTACTAGTGATGGGAGTGATCTCTTCCAGACATGCCTGCTGACTAAATCTAACCCAACAAAGCAGTCACGAATCCAACAGATGTTTCTGCTTTCTTCCTCATCTGGCCAGTTAAAAACTTTTATGTCTTCCAGTCACCATGGCAATTTAACATCTTCCCCTCCTGAAAAATGAAGGTTAGAATGACCCTTTCCTCGGACAAGAGACGAACATACATTCATCACTGGGTGACTCAGGCATATGAGTTTAAAACTAACACAGAACAGAAGTTGTATATGGTTGGTTTAGGACAATGGCAAATTTTCCTACCCTTCCAGGAATGGGAAGATCCCTGACCCTGATTGGTGGTGACGGGGAAAGGATGAAAGAGAGGCTGCAGAAAATGTAGCTCTAAGGACTGCCTGCCCCCCATGCAGCAGTTGATCTCCTCACTGCTCTGTAGAGGCAAAGGGTGAACACAGTGGTGAAGGTTGCCAAAGAGGCTCCCAAACCCTCCTGAGACAAGCTAGAAACAGTGGCGGGGGGGGGGGGGAGCATGCACAACCTGCTGTGATAGCTTCAACAGGGCCTGGGAGGGGACTGATGAAGCTTCGTGACGGTCCAGCGACACATGCAATGGGAGCTTTGTGCCTCCCAGATGCACACTTGACTCTTTTCTGTTTGCAACGACAGCAGGCAGGGAGACAGGGCTGTAGCCTCCTCCCCTGCTGTTTTCACACCTTCAGACAGCCCCATTGAGCAGCTAGTGATCCCACTGTAAAAACCACGTTTCACAAAGGAGCTAATTGCAGGTTCCAGGGCTGTTTGCAACAACAGCAGGGAGGAGAAGCTACAGCTGATCCTGTCTGCCTGCTGTAGTTGCTCACAGAGAAGGGCCGGTGTGCGTCTGGGAGGTACAAAACTCCCCCTACATCTGTGCTTCAATCTAGCCGGTGTTTTAAAAACAGAAATGGTAGCTATTTGGTGTGTGTATGTGGGGGGGGGGGGGACAGTTGAGGTTTGAAAGGAATTTTTTTTTTTTGCAAAGAAAAAAGACAGGCACGCTTTCTTCGCCCGTCTCCTTTCCAAAGCTAATAACAGTTGGGGGAAGGAGTCAAAACTGTGTTTCCAGTAAGGTTCATTCTGACAGTCTTTGCTCATTCCTAGCTCAAGGCCCTAAAAAGGAAGTGTTTCTAAATTCTATCATTGCAACATCCCAATAGGAATTCCAGTAACTGTGTATGAAGGTATTCTAGGACAGCGGTTCTCAACCCTTCATATCTTATGTCCCACCAGTCACTCAATAAAGAACGTGGTTCCAACCATGTTAGAAACTAAAAAGGCCACTTTTTCTTTTTTATATAAATATTTTTATTGACTTTTAACAATAAGTAAGTGTACAAAAAGAAAAAAGGAATAGGGGGGAAAAGAGCAAAAAAAACAAGCAGTAAATTATTCAGCTAATATTTAACAGTATAGCGCTTTGCGCTACCCTCAAGATTTTTTTTTATTAATACAGTTATTTTCTAATAAAGTGGATAAAAACTCCACCTTGGGTCTATTGTAATTCTTGAAGTTTTATTATTATTTTTTTGTTGCCATATAGTCATAGAAAGAAAATAGAATTTGTCTCTAATTTGCTTTTGATTATTCATTTGCAAGGATTCAGTCAGATGTGCCATTGTTATATATTCATAAGACTTATCCATCCAGGTCTCTATGGTAGGAATTTTGTTTGTTTTCCATAAAGATGCCAATACTACTCTTGCCGCTGTGATTAAGTATTTCAGCATATTCTGTTGATCTTTGTTAATATTCTCCGGAGTTTTACTTAGTAGAAATAATTTGGGGTCATATAATATACCTTGACCGATAATGAAAAGGCCACTTTTTCAAGAAAAACATGTACATGTTTACAGGCATTCTGTTATATTTATCACATATGGAAAGTTTTAAGAATATTTTTTAAAAGGAGCAGCACAATAGATAATCCCTGGCAGGTGGAGTCATAAGGAAGTGGCACTTCAAAAACACTTGATGAGGGTCAGGGGGAACAAGAGATTAAGAGAACATCCAGTGCCCAGAGTTACAACTAGCATGCCAAATAGTAACAAATGGGTAATCCATAACAGGTAGGGTCTGCAGGAAATGGCATGCCACACTTGCAGGTAGTCAGGGAGACTGAAAGAATTCTTTGTCATTGTTATGAAAACCCTGCGTCCCACCAAGACTACTGCAGGGCACCACCAGTGGTAACCACACCACCAGTTCAGAACCACTGTTCTAAGAGACAATTTCATAATCTACTTAATATCAATAAAATAATAAGAATAAATAACTGATTAATCATACTGTAATGTTATAATTGCATCTCACTTTTATTAAAAACACTCTGCTTCGAGGAATGGATATGTCATACAAATAGGGTTGCCAGGTCCCTCTTCTCAACCGGCGGGAGATTTTGGGGGCGGAGCCTAAAGGTTTGGGGAGGGGAGGGACGTCAATGCCATAGAGTTCAATTGCCAAAGCGGCCATTTTTCTCCAGGGGATCTGGAGGGAGGGATTCAAATTTTTCTTTCCAAATTCGTTCCTTCTCCAACTGTAACACTAAATATTGCATTTATTGTCTCTTATGCCCCTGCCAATTAATTTATGTGGGCCCTAGCATTAGACCTATTAAAACACGGATATTAGAGCATAGGTCCCGCATCAGGGCGGGCATAACTTCTGCGCCGGTCGTAGAACACTTCCTCCACTTTAAACAGTGAGAATGACTTGAGATTCTTTGTAATTTGGAAGCTAAATCCTAAGAAATTCAATAGAAATGACAATGAAAAGCTGTTAAGGTGTAAAGAATCATACTTCATACACACATTGAACACCATTACTCCTCATGGGTTGAATTTAGAAAATGATTTGTCATGTTTTTTGCAATAAGTGTGATATTTCTTTAAGGCACAGATGCATCAGCTGAGTTCTGCATTTCCCACACACCTGCTAGGTATTTAACTTATGTGCTTTGCAATAGAAATGAAGCCTTTTTCTGACCTTACCCTTAGAGGAAGGAACTTTGAATTTTACCCTGCTTGGGATATTTTGATATTGCAATACTTTGGCAACCTTACCCTAAGGGGGTTGTGCAACATGGATGATAACATAGGAATTTATGAGACTTCTGTTATGTAAGTAAAAAAATTGTTATATATTTATTTATTGATTTTTAATGGTGCTGCAGGAAAATAGCAATTGTTGGATGTATTTGTTGTGATATGCAGGAAGGACTGATGAAGATTTGAATTTTGAGACTTCGAAACGATCGTATCCTCTTGATGAACTTTTGTCCATTGATATCCTTTCGTCCATACAAACCTGCTCCTGTGTAAAAAGAAACATAGAAAGATTATTGACTGAAGCGTACTCACCCTGTTTATTACCCACTTTTTGTGTCTGATGCATGTTGCGTTTTGTATGTTGATGATCAACGTGACTATTTTTGTAATATATATGTGTGTAGTCACAATAAGAATTTGTTGATTTCTAATAATATTCGCCCCTGTACTGATTTTCTTATCCCCTGGATATTTGTACAGAGGTGTCTTTTTTCCTCCTCCACTACCTGGCACCCCTATATACAAAGGTGCTTCAGACAAAGTCAACTTCGCTGAATGAGCACCCATGATGCCCACAAGCCATGTAAGGACTCTGTGTGTGTTTGTTTATTAGATTTTTTATCCCTCCCTTCTTTCAAGGAGCTCAGTGGTACCCTCTCTAAATATAGCCTGTAAGCCAGGTGAGGCTGAGAGAGTGTGACTGGCTCAAGATCACCAAGTGTGTTTCATGCATGATTGCCAACCCTGGGTTTGGAAATGCCTGGAGATTTGAGAATGGAGTTTAGGAGAGTGGGGTTTAGGGAGGGGAGAGACCTTGGTAGGGTATAATGCCATGCTGTGCTCCTCCCAAAGCAGCCATTTTCTCCATAAGAAGTGGAATAAATGTTATAAATAAATAACTATATTATTTGCGGCTAGTATGCCAGATAAAACAGGTAAACATAAATAATAAGCAATTTATGTTGTCTGGAGATCAGCTGTAATTCCATGAGATCTCCAGGCCCCACCTGGAGGTTGGCAACCCTAGTTCCATGGCAGAGTGTGGCTTTGAATGTGGGCCTCCCCAGCCAAGATATGGGAAACATAAGATGGCTATTGCCAGTGGAACCATCCAAGAGTTCAAAATCTTCATGTAACTTGTAACCAATCTGCTGCTGAGTGAAGAATCAAGTGTTCATATCACATCACATGCACAGACTGTGGACCACCACACCATTTGAATTCCATGTTTACATTTCTTCATACAAAATTTTGTTTTTCTTTGAAGAGAAGCAATCGCTTGGCATAACCGTGGTCTGGCAGGTATAATCTCAGACCCTGAGTCTTCCTGGTTGTTGTCATACCCCTTATGCTTTTGATTTAATCGCCTTTTTTGTGTGAACGAAAAGGAGATGCATTAGCACAATTGCAGCTGCACTTTATTGATTTTCTTAAAATTCTAATATGTAGTGTCAAGATTGTGCAAATCTACCAAGCAGAAATATTTGCAGAAGGAACAGGGAGGACTGGGGGCAAAGAAAAATAGTACAAAGTAGGAAGAGTTTGGCCACCTAAAATCAGTCATAAGGGAAACTATTATTCACACCTAGCACCTTTCGCTGAATGTAAGAGCCTTTAACATTTTGAAAGAGAAAAGCTATGTCTCCAAAGAAGATAAAAACAGAAAAAAAGTCTTCTCTTTTTTTAAATAGTCACTGCAGTTTAGAAAATCTGCCAGCGCCTACAATAATGCCTGATCTACATCCAGCAGTTTGTCTCCATCTGCAGTGCATGGAACATACCTCTGTCATTTTAAGTGCAATTTTTGCCCTGTTCTGCTTTCTTTGTTAGAGTGATATTGAAGTTTTGGCTTTGAATCATACTGAAGTCTCAACAGAGAAAGATGTCGTGTGTCTGGATTTTGAATCATGATTACACATTCCTGTTTATGTGTGGTTCATTCAGAAATTCCTCTGGACTGCCAACTGGTATATTTTCTGAACCAAAAGAGTGCCAAAGGACAGACAGACATATTAACGTAGATCAGATGTTTGATCTCATGTGCACACATTTCTGGAAGTGGAGACTAAAAACTGACTACACTGTGCCTTAATCGAAAACATACAAATATGATGGACATGTAAATCAGGCAAAGGAAGGATGGCTGTTTGGCGAGTTAAGAAAGAGAAGATGTAAGGAACCTTTTATATGTACTTGTCAAGGAAACATCTGTTTTGGTCATTTAGTCAGAAGTATTGCCCTCTTTTAATAGTTCTGCAAGTATCCAGATTCCTTCTTAACTAGGAGGGAGCAAGTATATGAAGGAAAAGCTGATGAAAATATGGTAACGTCAATTGCACAGGGGACCTTTACCTTACCTTTACACAGGAAATAATGTTTTCTGTGAGAACAGGGTCTCTTGGAGTGTTACGGTATCCTGAATTACACAGACTACATGATGAGAACAAGGAGGAAATCTGACAGCCAGATATCCACAAATACAGCTGGAGCACCTGAAAAGAGCAAAGTTGAAGGAAAGTAGTTGTATAGTTGATAGAAATCTGGTTATCGAGTTCACATTTAAAAGGTAAGAAGGGTAGCAGAGCAAAAACACAACCTGAGTCCAACAGGAGGTAGGTGATGATGGGATGTGGAAAATAGAAACAATTGAAATATACAATTTTTCCTCTTTCAGGGCCAACTAGATGTAATGGGGAAACAGTTGGTGAAGTTGCCTTGGGGCCTAATCAAAAAGGACATCCAACTAGCAAACCCTTCAGCTTCCAAGAAGGAATATGATCTAACCAAGAGCTAGCCACCTGTTTGACAACATCACTGCAATCAGCACAACAAAGTAGATTCCTGGTGGAGGTTGGGAAAACCCTTCAGAGTAACCTCAACCCTCATTCCTACACAAAGATGCTGCTGAATAGTATCCCCCTGGGTAAAATAATTACATAGGTTTAATTCAGTGACAATAAGCTATTAGATCATTAGATCCAACGGATCTGGCCAACTACCATCCAGTTTCAAATTTACCATTCCTGGATAAGGTAGTGGAGAGAGGTGGCTGAGCAGCTTCAGGCATTCCTGGATGACACGTCAGCTCTCGACCCATTCCAAACTGGCATCCAGGCCAGCTATGGAGTGGTGAACACTCTGGTTGCCCTCATGGATCATCTCCATTGACAACTGGATCAAGGCTGGTCGACACTGCTGTTGTTACTTAGTGGCATTCAACATGGTCAGCCATGATCTTCTGACCAGCACCTCGCCACCATTGGACTTTGAGGGACAGCCTTGCAAAGGCTGATCTCATTCCTCCAAGGTCAAGGACAGGAAGCCCTTGGTGTGTGGGATTCCTCAGGGGGTGATCCTCTCCCCAGTGCTTTTAATATCTATGTGACCCCTTATCCAGCTAATCAGAAGTTCTGGGCTGGGATATCATCAATACCAATATGCAAATAACACCTAGCTTTATCTGTTGATGGATGTCAGCCAGGGGTTATCCCTGATACCCTGGTTGAATGCCTGGAGGCTGTAGTGAAATGGTTGAAACAGAGCCGACTGAAATTAAATCTATCAAAGATGGAAGTCCTATGACTGGGTCAGAAAGGGATGGAACAGGAGAGCCTGATCCCAACCCTTGATAGGACACAACTGGTGCCATTTTCGTCCATCAGGAGCCTGGAGGTAATCTTGGATACCTCCCTCACATTAGAGAGGCAAATTACAAATGTGGCTGGGATGACTTTTTTCCCTTTCACCATGCCTGGCAATTAGTGCCCTATCTGTCCCACTCCAACCTAGCCCCAACGATCAATGCAACAGTAACCTCCAGGTTAGACTACTGTAACTTGCTCTATGCACGGTTGTCCTTGAGGTTGCTGCAGAAACTGCAACTGGTCCAAAATGTAGCTGCATGGATCCTTACAGGGACCCAGTGGAAGGCACACATGCAACCACTGCTCTGCCAGTTTCATTGGCTCCAAGTTGGTTTCTGGATCAAGTTCAAGGTGCTGGTGCTTACCTTTAAAGCCCTAAATGGTCTGGGGTCTTTGTACCTTTGGGACCACCTCTCCCATTACATCCCCCCAAGAACATTACGTTCTTCGACTAGCAATCTCCTGGTCATCCTTGGCCTAAAGTCTATCTGGCTGTCCTTGGAAAGGGTCAGGGCCTTTTTGGCAGTAGCCCCTCCCTGGTGGAACTGTCTGTCTGAAGAGACTCAGGCTCTGAGGGACCTTGTTCATTTCAGCAGGGCCTGTAAGACGAGATGTTTCACCAGATTTATCATTGAGGTCAGCGACAATTACCATCTGACCACTGGCCCTGCGCACTGGCCCTGCGCACTGAACCCTGCCCCTCCCATTTCCATTTCATTACATCTCCATTCTTAGTTCATCCTTGGTTATCTCTATTATCTGGGGTTCTTTATTCTATTCTTATACTCCACTCTACCAAGGGAAGGAGAAGACTGTGTACTAGCATTGCCATTAGTACAAATGATTTTGGAACATGGGATTTAATCAAATTTTAGACTGACTATGGTTGTAAATTGTTGTTGCTGATTTGTTGGAATTGTAGTATGTTGTTGCTGAATTGTAACCCACCATGATCCCTGCTTTGGTGGGGGGAAGGTGGGATAGAAATATTGTAATGTTGCTGGATTCCAAAATAAGAGACCAAAGGCATGAGGAGTAGTTCAAACAGCTTTAATCTGAGAAGCAACTCCAACAGGTTCATGCAAGCATTCTCATCTAACTGAACTGCCTATGTGAACATGTGACTTTAGGGAAGGTCTTCAAATTAACACACCAGACTAACATAATGGAACGTCTTGAAATTATAAATTATATCACAACAAATATGGTTAAATAAATACATAAATGATTTATTAGTCATATTGCACTCATGTGGGAGGCATTTTATGATATTTATCTTCTGAGGTAGGTAGCAATTATCTCACTTTAAAACACAGTGAATAGGAGCGACTTGTCTCAGGCCACCCAGTGAGTCCATGGCTGAGCTGGAATGTGAAACCTGGCTTCCTTGGCTCAGCTTCAATGCTCTGTCCATGATGAGTGACCACCCTGTCTCTCATAGCAGTTAGTGGTTTGGGTCTGGAGTGACAACTGGAGACAAGAGATGGATAGGGTAGCTCTGGGGAAACCTGACCTGTCCTCCAGACACTGAGCTCTAAAGTTAGCTAATGGTTCTAGTGTTAACTGATCTTAGCTTATACAATGATTAACCTGTTTGGGGTGTAATTTACACTTTCTTTTTTAATTTTTATTATTATTGTTTTTTAGGGTACAAAATTAAAAGGAAAATAGGGGGAGAAGGGAAAAACAGTAAGGAGTAATATTACATAGTTTGCATACCTTGTAACCCTTCTACAGTTTGGAACAAAACTTTACATTTAAGTCAGGTGTTTCCTTCTTATAAACCATACTAAATTACAGCATAACGCTTTTCATTTAAATCAAGTATTTCTTTTTTTATAAACTATTGACCATCTAAGGCTCATCAAGTTATACTACTTTATATCTTTTACTATTCTTCTACACTTAACTATAACTCAAAGTTGGTACTTTTCATGATAATATTATAATCAAGTCTGAAATGAAAACACTGTCAACCATACATAATATAAAACAGTTGCCATTTCTGTTGGTGCTCTTCATTCTGTTTTCCTTGTAATTGATTAGTAAGCCTTGCCATTGCAGCAAATCCCATCATTTTTGTAATCCATTCCGTTAGTTTAGGCGTCTCTTTATTTTTCCAATATCTTGCAGATAAAACCCTCGCTGCAGTAACTGCATACTGAAAAAGTTCCTTCTGAATAGCTTGGAGTTGAGTTGGGATCATCCCTAGAAGCATGAATTTGGGATTAAAATCAAATTCCACCTGGAGTATTGCCATAATCTCTTTGTGAATTTGCTTCCAATATCTCTGGGCCTTTTTACAAGTCCACCATTGATGATAAAAAGTCCCTTCAGCCTCTGAACACTTCCAACAACTTGCTTGATTAGATTTGTACATTTTTTGTAAGTCTTTAGGTGCAAAATACCATCTGTAGAACATTTTGTACCAATTTTCTCAAACGTCCTGGGATCTTGAAAATTTTATTCCAGTTTTCCACATTTTCTCCCATTCACACATTGGAATCATTTCACCAAAGTTCTGCATCCATTTTATCATACATGTCATGACTTGTTCCTCAGCTGTCTCCATGTCTAACAACAGCTTGTAAATTTTTGAAAGTAAGTGATCTTGTGATTTCACCACCAATTGTTCAAAACTCGTTGGTTTATCTGATGTTTGATGGTCTATTTTTAGTCCATGTACAACTTGATGATATGCCAACCATGTAATCTAATGTTTTCTTCTCTTAGTTCTTCGATTTAGTCTGGCCATCTTTTTCATTAAATCTCCGTACGTCAGATAGTCATTGGATTTTTTACTCGCGAAGTCCATGTACGCTTCCATTGGAGACATCAGTTTGGGTGCTCTCGGACTTACCAATGATTTTAGTGAATTCCATATTTTTATCAAATGAAAAGTTGTCGATGTTTAGGTATTGTCTTTAAAGCCTTTGACCATAACCAGTAGTGAAATTCTTTTTGCAATAAAGCCTTTTCCAGCCTGATTTCTCGACTCTCTGGTTGTAGTATCCAATCTGTAACAGCCACAAGTGCGGCAGCTTGATAGTATAAAAGTAGGTTGGGTAATGAAAGACCTCCTCTCTCTTTGGCATCTTGTAAAACCGCAAATCTGACTCTAGGCTTCTTCCCTCTCCAAACAAATTTGTTAATGATTCTTTGCCATTTGGTTAGCATCGTTTTACTGATGTCAGTTGGAAGTGTTCGAAATAGAAAGTTCATTCGCGGTAGGACATTCATTTTGATTGTTGAAATGCGACCTAGCCAAGAAATTTGGAGTCTACCCCATCTTTCCAAGTCTTTTTCAATTTTGGTCCACGTCTCTTTATAGTTCAGATCAAATAGTGAATCATTTCCAGTTGGGATTTTGATTCCTAAATACTTAACACTTTTTTTCGGAGTTGAACATTGTAAGAAGTCTGAAAGCTCCCATTTTTCTTTTTTGGACAGATTGAGGAGAATCATATTGGTTTTTTGTCTGTTTAATTTATATCCTGAGAAATAACTAAATTGGTCGATTTGATGTTTTATTTCTGTCATAGAGGATTTTGGATCTTGACATATCAACACCACGTCATCTGCATAACTTCTGATTTTGTACTCCTGGTCCTCGAATTTAAGTCCTTTAATTTTGTCACTTGATCTTATTTTGTTGGCCAAGGCTTCCATGGCTAAGTTGAATAGTGGAGGTGATAGAGGACAGTCTTGTCTTGTTCCTTTTTGGATTTCAAATTTGTTAGTTAGCATTCCATTGATTAACAGTCTTGCGTTCTGTAATTTATATATTCCCTTGATTGCCGTCAGAAATTCCGTCCCACAGTCTATTTGATGTAGTACAGCTATTAAAAATTCCATGACACGTTATCAAACGCTTTTTCTGCATCCAAGAATATCACAGCCGTCTTCTTCTTACTGACTTTAGTGTAGTTCATAGCTGCTAGTACCACTCTCATATTATCTCTCAATTGTCTTTTGGGGATAAATCCTGTTTGGTCTGGGTGTATTATTTTGTGAACACATTTTTTAAGTCTCTCAGTTAGAATAGATGTTAGAATTTTATAATCCACATTTAATAAAGATATGGGTCTGTATGCCTTTGGTGATTGTTTCTCTCGTTTGTCTTCGGAGATGAGCGTAATATGAGCTTCTTCCCAGGAACTTGGTATTTGACCTTCTGAGATTATGTCATTGTAGACTCTTTTGAGATGTGGCATCAATATATCTTGGAATGCTCAGTAATATTTTGCTGTCCAACCATCTGGGCCTGGAGCTTTGTCTAACTTCAGTTTTTTAAAAGCTTCCACTATTTCATGAGTTGAAATCCTTTGATTTAATATTTGCCGGTCCTCATCTGAAAATTTCTGAAAATTGGCAGTGTTGATGTACTCTTCTAGTCCTATTTGTTCAGTATCTGTATTTTGCTAAAGTTCTTCATAAAAAGTCCGGAAAATATCATGAATTTCTTCTTTGTTGGAAAGACCATTTCCCTTTGAGACCTCCAGAATTCTTCTCCTCTCCGATTCTCGCTTTAGCATACTCGCTAATAGTTTACAGGTTTTATTAGCTTGTTCAAAGTATTTCTGTTTGACAAATCTGAGCTTTTTTGCATTTCTTCGGATACTTCCTTTGCAATTCGGAGTTTCAACTTGGAAATTTCTTGAAAAATCCGTGAATCACCTGATTCATGATGTTCCTCTTCTAGTTGGCGTCGTTGTTGGTATAGGTTATTTAATACATGTTCTCTTACTTTTTCAACTTAGATGTTATTGCTATTAATTTTCCTATCATGTAAACTTTGCTTGCATCCTATACAATTCTTTGTGCTGGTCCAGAAGTCATGTTCATCTCAAAGAAGAATTTCAAATCTTTCTGACGTTCCAAAATATCCTTCCTTAAAAGAATATTATCGTTCATCCTCCATCTTCTTAACCCTATCCTGGGACTCAGCAAGTTTAATTCCATTGGATTGTGGTCCGCATAAGTTGCAGGTAAAATGTTGACTTCCCCCAATCTGTTGAGCAGGGTGCTGGATACCCAAATCATATCAATTCTGGAATATGTTTTGTGTCGATTAGAAAAGAAAGTGTAATCCTTTTCCTTCTGATGTTTATATCCCCCAATTAAACCACAATTAAATTCAATTTCTAATTCATCAATGTTCAGAACTGTCACTTTTAAAATACTTATACCATGATTAACCTGTGTGGGATGTAATTTACACTTTCTAAATGAAACTTAGGGACAGAGCATGTGCCTTGCATACAGAGAGGAGTCTGGTTTCAATTCCTGCCATTTCCAGTAGAAAATAAATAAATAAAAGGATCTCAGGCAGCAGGGCTGGAAAAGAGCTGGGTCTGAGTGTCAGAATACGGCATCTGCCATATCCCTTAAGTAAGAGGTGGGGTGTCTGATCTTGACATCTAAAGGATTATTCAACCAACAGGAGCTGAACTTTCCTTCCTCCTCACTTCCCTGACATCTGTTACTTTAGGCATTTTTTTGCCCAGCTCAGCTTGGTACTGGAGCTGGGCTGGAAGAAAAGTACAAGAGGTGACAAAATAGGGGGAGGGAAGGCAAAACAGGGGGAGGGTTCACTATTTTGGATGTAAAAATCACACACACACCCCTCCCTATTCTTGAACCACAAACACATGAAGCTGATCCATGAAACAGAGTACTTTTCTGAATTTGACTCTCAGGTTCAAGAAAGTGAGCATAAGTTTGCAAAAACATTTAAGATTGAATATCTTAAAATGGAAACAATCTGAAGACGCCTTTGGTTGGCCTAAGCAAGAGCAATGTTTAATACAAATATTTTATGCACTATCAATAGAAAGTTTCTCGGGTACATTTGATTTTTCACTCATTTAGCACCAGCCCCTTCCATTCAACTTCAGTTCTTTTAAAAAACTTGTTTTGAAGAAACAGTTTGTTTTAAACTAACGTGCCCTTCTTCATATGATTTCCAAGAAATACATTATAAAGCAGATAATTCCATATGGATAGCCCTTTTGGTCTGAAACAGCAAAACAAAACAGGAGTCCAGTGACACCTTAATGCCTAACTCAATTCATTCCCGCATACGCTTCTGTGAGATCCCACTTCATCAGATGTAAGCTGGAATTGGCTTATGGTGGAATAAAGTTTGTAAGGCTTCAAGGTGCCACTGGACTCCTGTGGGTTTTTTTTTTTTTTAAGCAGCTTCAGCATTTTTATGCATGTATTCAAGCACCACCCAACTTTTTGTGCTGCTCCTGCTCTCTCTTTTCTAGGATGCTTTTTTTTTTTTTTTTTGCCTTCCCAATCTCTTATCTATCTGCTTGGCCCGGTTTAAAGCTATGTGTTCAGCCCCATTCTAAAATTACTCATCTTACACACAGACAGAGAGTCTGTCAGGCGGGTGAGCACCTGGAGATCATTGAATGCAGCCTTGTGGGTAGCTGCCAGATGTGTAGATTGCTTTCATAGCCATGGTGTTCCCATCTTTCTCTACACTCTATTATCAGTTTGTGCATATCAACCTGTTCTGTATTCCCTCTCTGTGTTTTGCCTTCACTACACATCAGCTCTTCAAAATTAGAAATTCCTTTTCTTTTTTCTTTCCAGTCCAATTTTACTCTCCTTTTTCTCTCTACCCATGTTTGCCATACACAACCAGCCTGACCCTTCCATTTCTCCGGTCTATGTTTTCTACTGCACTTCACATCATTCTCTTACCCATGTACTCCGGTGCCAAACCAAAGAGTTTTAATTCCACATTAAAGCTATTCTCTCCTTCTCTTTGGGATGCACCAACAAATTTACCAGTGTGCTTAAGGTCCAAGCCAACCTTATTAGTGACTTAGCTAGCTGGCAAAATCTTATTCTCTTCCCAAATGACTCACATCAACCTAACCCCTTCACACACAAGGGGCAAATCCTACCACTTCAGACATCCTCACTTAAAAATGTAACTGTACCTATTATTTAAACAGCTGAAAGTTAGCATTTTGGAAAGACCTTTACAGATTTCAACAGAAACTCATATCCCAAGATTCACTGCTAAGTTTAGCAACAATAGCACAGTGAATGCACAATGCTGTCTGGAATCTTGGCTCTGAACTGTTGTAGCACACAGCTGCTGCCACCTCCTGAGTCAGACTCAAAGGTTCTTTCATTTGAAACAGCAAGGACTGTATTATGATGCTAGCCACAGGCTCCTTTTAATCGGGTTGCCAGCTCCAGGTTGGGAAATACCTGGAGATTTTGAAGCAGAGCCTCAAAGGGCGGGGTTTGGAGAGGTGAGGGACCTCAATCCCACAGAGTCCAATTGCCAAAGGGGCCCATTTTCTTCAGGTGAACTGATCTCTGTCGGCTGGAGATCAGTTGTAATGGCGAGAGATCTCCAGCAACCACCTGGAGGTTGGCAACCCTCCTTTTAAAAAATAGGCATTCCATCTCTCAGCTTCCTTGTACCACTGCTGCTTGTCTGTATTATGTGCAGCTGCAATGCCCTGACCTGGATGGCTGAGTCTAGCCCGATCTCATTAGATCTCAGAAGCTAAGCAGGGTTGGTCCTGGTCAGTATTTGGATGGGAGATCACCAAGAAAGTCCAGGGTTGCGATGCAGAGGCAGGCAATGGCAAACCACCTATGAATGTCTCTTGCCTTGAAAACCCTACGGGAGTCAATGTAAGTTGACTGTGACTTCACAGCACTTTCCAACACCATGCACATGAAATACGGGGACAGACAACTCCCTCAGGGCTGTTTTGGCTTGGGAAAACAACATAGTGGGAAGCAGGAGCCACAACCTCCCTCATGTTGTGGTCCTGGCCTCCAGCAGTCCTGTAAAAAGCAGGTCCCAGCAGCTGTTGTGTGGCTGAGGGGAAAGCTAGTCAGGTCTGGAGAACTCAGACACAACTTATTTTTTAAAGTATCATGTAGTTTGGCCCTTAATTGGATGTGGAATGAAATCTTGCATTTGGTTTGTGGCACATGAAAGACTTTGGCCAGATCCATAATTCACCAGGAGCCAGCAGCAGAAGTGCAGAGGGAGGAGCAGCACCGGTCCTTCCCATCTGCCATCTGAACAACTTCCTTTTCAGAGGCCAAATACACAAGATGGCAGCTGTGGTAAAGCATTCCGAACATACCCAGATGAGCACACTGGTTCGAATTAATCATTATTATTTAAAATGGAAGAATGCAGAATGATGTTGTAAGCTGCTTTGAGTCCCCCATGGGGAGAAAAGCAGAGTATAAGTATCCAAATAAATAAATAAATAAAAACATGTGAGTCAGGGCATAGCATGACAGCATCTGGGGTGCATCTACCGGGGACATAATTTGTTGGTGTGCTAACTCTAGATGCCAAATGTGTTGATGCGTCATGGGAAACACATGGAAAGTGCCTTTGTCCATGACCTTAGTCCTATCTTTCAGTCAGAGGACCCACATGAGCTGCCAACTATGTGCAGACCCCATTTCTGCAATTTCTTCCCAGAATGGGATGAATCATGTGAAGTGAGTTTCCCTGGCTCATGTGAGTGGTTATCTGCATGGTGGATGATAGGGTCTTCCATCTGTTTCAGAGTTGGTAGAAGTGAATACATGCACAAGAGTGCTGAGCTGGATTCAGTCTTGAGATAGATGGGGCACTTGCAAATGTTTTAAAACCCCTGAGGCAATAAAGTGTTCCCAGACCTTATTGCTTTATCCCTCCTTGCACTTCAGTGCATCCAACGCTGTTTAGTTTTTGTCATTTAGGATCAACCAGTTATGAAGTTCAGGGGTGCTAGTGGCAACGTTCTTGCCTCCAGCCTCTTAGGGAAGTACAATGAGCTATTTTTCTCCTCTCTTAAAATGGTGGAAGGGAACCAGGGAATCAGTATGTTGAAAACAGCCCTGGTGTAAAAGTAGTCCGGCTGACAACACAAGAAAGGCTTTGTTTTGTTGGGCACACCAGAGCCAAGAAGCTGATGAACAATTGAGAAGCCATGCAGTGAGATAATGTTTTTAATATATCCGTACAGCATCTTACACATGCTTGCACTTATAGCCATTTCTATACAATGTACACATACAGATATCCATTAATATCACAACAGCACATTTAACAAGAAAACTGAAAGTCTGGGAGAGAGATTAACAGCAACATACAACTGCCTGATGTATTCTTCCCAAACAAATCTGCACAGATTCTCAATAATTGTGCTTGCCAGATACAGAAAGTTTCCATAATAGTGGAATTAAAATCAGTCCATTTTCCATACATGGGGCTGTTCTGTTTACTCATTGAACAGAAGGCAAAGCCTAGCTCCCCTCTAACATTGGAGGCACAGTACCTCATATCAGTGAAATTTGAGAGCATGTCTAAAAATTCCACTGGCTTTGTATATTTAGTGCTGAATTAAAATACGAGGTCTCTTTGTTCAGCTGAACCACATTCTGGGCTCCTACAAAACTTGATGCTTGCCAAGACTCTGTGTCACTGAAACACTAACTAATAAAAATGTGAAACTTCCACCAGTGAAGTATTTTGAGGATTCAAAACAATAGCCTTGATCTAGCACAAACAATCTGCACCCTATGGATCATTTCCACAGTACTCAAATCCATTGCTCTGCACCCAGTAGCCAGGGTTATACATATGGCTCAGATGTAGGGTTGCCAGTTCTGGGTTGGAAAATATCTGGACATTTGTGGGTGGAGCCTGGAGAGGGCAGGGTTTGGGGAGGGGAGGGACTTCAATGGGGTATAATGCCATAGAATCCACTTTCTAAAGTGGCCGTTTTCTCCAAGTGAACTGATCTCTGTTGCCTGGAGATCAGTTGTAATCCCAGGAGATCGCCAGCCACCACCTGGAGGTTTGGTAAACAAAGGTTAGCGTGCTGTAGGATGCTCAGCAAACTAGAAACAGCACTTCACAAAGCTAGACACAATGATTATAAAGCAGTGGAATTTAATAACATATCCACCACTGATAGTATGTAGGCAAAAACATGTGTTGTTAATTATTGCCTTAAAAGTAATGCCAAAGAGAGGACTATGCCTTGTTACAAACAAATAGCAGTATTATAGGTAAGTCCATGAAAGGGGGTGCCAACCTCCCTTTCTTCCACAGATATGCTTCTTGAGAGTAGCAATTCGGTAGTGCAGTTGTTCTCAACAGAAGCCCGGTGATCTTTCTGTTTCAGCGATTAACGCCTTCTTCAGGGACCAACGCTGGCTGTTATTAACATTCTCTGCGTTGGCCAACATACTCTGACAACATGAGTACAACTACTAGCATGGACTCTCCCTTTCCCTCTTAGGGAAATGAAATCTGGGACAAGTCCTGAAATGGCATTCTTGTTTCAAGTAGTTAGCTGTTTAGGGGACCGGACTAGGCCTAAAGCCCCTTCCAACTCCATGATGCTTTCTACTTGGGTGAGCCCAGTAAATGGCTTGCTTTCTCTGGCAGGCATATCTGGTCTGGCCTACTTATGGTTCTCCTTATTTGACACAGGTGACTTTTCTGAGAGTATATATCTGGGTCAGACACAGTCCTTTGTCAGAGCAATGATCCTCAGATACAATGATCCTTCCCCTAGGCTTGCCACGATTTTTTTTAATTGATTTTCTATTTATTTATATTTTAGAGGATACAAGCTTGCCACGATTTTTAATGGACAGGCTCTCATGCCTTTCATAGCCAAGTGACAAGCAAAAATGCAAGAGCTGGAACTTTGCCTAGTGGTGTGGAAAGCTTCTACCTTTGCATTTCTGTCTATCATGCAGCTGCTAAAAGCATGGATGGTAATATTCTAGCTTTATATGCCAGTAATGTTCTAGCTTTGGATTTCCTGCATGGAGCAGTGGGTTGCACTAGATCACCAAATCTACAACTTCAATGTTCATTAAAAAGATGGCAATCCTATTCTCAATTTGTCCTCCCTCCCAGTCTACTTCTAGCTTTGTACTATTCTGCACTTGCTGTTTCTTTGAATACTATAATGCTGGCTCTAATTCTCCCTTGTTCTAGGAACTGTATGATCTTCCCAGCTCTTGACTCTGGATCTTGCTGACAACACCCTCACCTGTTTCCTGTTACAGTTCTCTGTGCTTCCTCTTGAGATGTGATCGCTCCTAAGTATTGACAAAGTGACTTGCACTTTCTAGGCAGTGTGGAAGTATGCATGCATCACCCTCATGATGATACTGCATGAGCTTTGCATGTGTTTGGAACTCAAGCACTCGTCTTAGAGGAAGTGTGCAGATTCTCCCTATCAAGATTACCAGGAGGTACAAAGGACATAAGGATCACTTGTACTTCTGCTGTGGCTGCTTTAATATCCAAAGTTGTTCATACCAGCCACTCCCCCCCTAGCTGATCCTTGGGGGTAGGAGATACAAATGTGGGAGGTCCCTGAACAATGCTGTGCTTCCAGATTTTGGGGTGTTTAGTATTTTGGTGACTTTTTAAAAAATTGAACATTTTCATATGTTCACGCCACTTTCTTACATTGGCCCTTGCTTTGCCTTAATATTCAGCCTAAACTTCTGAATCCTCAATCTGCAAGGCTAAAATTCTGCAAAATGTGCCTGAGTGTGAAATCTATTTATTGCTATCACAACATCAGGACTGCAACAGAGAGGTGAGCCCCCTAGTAAGTGAAATATGCATTCGTGGTTTCATTCAAAGTTCCCGTACCATACAGAAATTAACAACACATTCAGGCCAGAGAGATTTTTCATGTCATTTTTATGTCTGTTCTGTTGGCTGCAAGTAAGTTCAACTATAAAGACTTTCCTATGTGTGTGCCATTTTTCTGAGCCAAACTGTTACAAGGCAAATTCATTCCTAACACTACACAGCTTTGAAAGAGAGTCACCATAACATCAATCAGATGTGATGAAAATGTCAAGAGGCTCTTAAAATAAATTTTAGCCATCTAGAGCTTTGCTTCTAGGTCAGAGGATTTGATGGTTCACTAAGCGGATTTGAAAAGACTAGGGGGAAAATATAAATTGACCTTGAAACCTGTTTATATGAATTGATATGGAGTGAAATATCATTCAGCAGCAATCCATTATTTTTCATCCTTGCAATTGTAGTTATGTTCCAAGGAGACCTTTAATAACTGCTAGTGGGAAACTTGGAGTGGGAAACTTGTATCTAAACTTGGAATTGAAAACTTGCATCTAAAACCAGCATAGATTCAAAGGTTGGGCCACCTAGACCTTACTTCCCTGTTGTTCCTACATATTTACTGCATTTTTTTCCTGCTAAAGACACACAAGCACAACCTGTAAAAAGTTGGTATTTCTTAATATTCATTGTTCTTATTTGTTTGCCCTGAATTTTCTTCAGCCTTACATGGTTGTATTATGCATAAAATCAAGCCCTAATGTCACACAATTTAAGATGGTCAGCCACAACATAAACTTTAAAATTGTCCTCATCATGAATCTAAGGATTCTTTCAAACTATCATTTCTAATCTCTGGGAGGAGGAAGAAGAGGAGGAGGAGGAGGAAGAAGAAGAAGAGTTCTCTACCTTTTCAAGGAGAATCAAACTGGCTTACAATCGCATTCCCTTCCCCTCCCCACAACAGACACCTTGTGAGGTAGGTGGGGCTGAGAGAGTTCAAAGAGATCTCTAACTAGCCCAAGGTCACCCAACTAGCTTCATGTGTAGGAATGGGGAAACCAACCCAGTTTACCAGATTAGAGTCCACCGCTCATGTGGAGGAGTGAGGAATCAAACCAGGTTCTCCAGATTAGAGTCCACCGCTCTTAACCTCTACACCACACTGGGCACATTGCCAGTGTAATTCTAAAAACTCTATCTGGGATCAAATCCCAGTAAAGGGCTTGAGTACCTTTCCTATTAGGAAAGGCTGAAGCATGGAACTTTTCAGTTTAGAAAAGAGTTGACTGAGAACATGGTAGAGGTTTATAAAATTATTAATTGGGTGGAGAGAGTGGAGAGAGATAACTTTTCTTCCCTCTCCCAAAACACTAGAACTTGAGGGCATCAAATGAAGTTGATGGACAGTAGGTTGAGGGTGGACAAAATGAAATATTGATTTTCTCAATAAGTTATTAAAATGTGAAATTTGCTGCCAGTAGATGTAGTGATGACCACAGGCATAGATGGATTTAAAGGGGCTTAGACAGTTTCATGGAGGACAGGTCAATCAGCGGCTACTAGCCATGGCAACTGAAGGGACTCTCTAAATCCAGAGGCAGTAAACCTCTGAATGCCATTGCCAGGAGGCAACATCAGGGGAAGGCCTTGGCTTCTATGTCCAGCTTGTTGGCCCTCCAGGGTAACTGTCTGGCCAGTGTATGAGGATACTGGACTAGATGGACCACTGGTTTGTTTCTTATGTTCTTAAGCCCCATTGAACAGACCTGAGTAGGATTCTGAGTAAACTAACTATAATTGCTCTCTTAAAAGTTTCTTATTTCAGTTCTGCCTTACTTATTCAGTCAATAGAGTTGAGGATCATTATTTTCTTTCTCGAGACAAACCTTGTGATTTGTTCCCAACTCTGCCTGCTATTGGCATACCATATAAATGCAGGCATATTCACACAAGCAACCTCTTTTACTCCGTCCTATCCTAATCCATATTTCTGTTCCATATTCTAGCAAGACAGCTAGTAGACAAAGACTACACTTACTTGAAACTGACACTTTCCAATGAATGTGGTGCTTCCCATTAAGTATGCATATGCCTGGGGTATAGATTTCCCTGCATCAGGAAATGTGCATTCTCTCCTTGTCAGTCTTGAGATAAAAGAACAGATAACATACAACTGGAGATTTGATAGATCCAAGATCAATCAGATTACTATATTGGAGATAGCAAACAGGGCATGGAATTGTGTGATATTTTAGCTACACTACTGGCTATTTTGGATCACTTATGGTTCTCTGTATTTATCTAGGGAACTGTATTTATCTAGGGAACTGCAAACTCCACATTCCAGAAATAATAAGCCCTGCTATTGGTTTCGCATTATCAGTCCTGGACTAAAAAATAGATGCATCTGGAACCTGATGATGCTGGGAGTTCTTTACTCTTAACTGATGACATGAGCAGGATCTGTGTCAGGTCTTTCATATGCAACATCCTGTCAAGTCTGTTTGACAAAGGTGAAATTTAATATAAAGGATTTTTTTTTTTGTAATGGGGAAACTATTGATAGGGCTTGTAGAGATGTCGTGATTTCTACAAGATTCATCCATGACGCCATGAAAAATAATAGTTCCCAATTGGGGAGTATTAAATTGTATAAATATTTATTTTTCAGCAAGAAAACATTTCCTGTTTTTCTTATGCACATCCCGTCACAGGAAGTCGAGCTTGCCACTCAAAAGAGGGTGCTATCTTAAGTCTGAGTATCAAGAAAGGACTGGTCTGATCAGCTGTCCCGAAAATGGCAAGGCTATTCCACATCATTATAATTGTGCTATGAAATATGCAGCTTTATTATACCAAGAATGCCAAACTGTGGGGAAAATGCTATCCCGATGGATATCCACAAAGAATCAAAGGAATTGTGCAACACTTCTGTGCATCATAATGGAGCGAACATTGCAGCTCCCACACAGGATGCAGGTCCTGGAATCTCATTGAATAATGAAGGATGTGAACCGTGTTCACATGTTCCAGTGAACTCATGGACATCCTGCATGTACAGCTGTTTGTAAGAAATGCACATTCACTTTACAAATGAAACTGGGGAGCAGTATCTGGATAGATGTGGTGTTTAAATCACACCTTCAGCTACACATTTGCTGAACATAACATGAAAATTACTCCACACACATACAAAGAAAAATTGAGTGTACACTGTACACAGATTCACAGGAACTTGTGACAGGGCTGCGATGAAGGAAGTAGCATTGGTATTTTTAATGATTATGTAGAATTTGCATCCATTTGCAAAGTGATAATTTTGGAGGGTAGCTGTATTGGTCTGCAGTAGAACAGCTAGATTTGAATCCAGTAGCACCTTAGAGATGAGATTTTTAGAGCTTTCAAGATTCAAAACTCTCTTCATCAGATACCTGATAACTAGGGTTGCCAGGAAATACATGGAGATTTTTGGGGTGGAGCCTGAGGAGGGTGGGGTTTGGGGAGGGGAGGGACTTCAATGCCATAGAGTCCAATGGCCAAAGCAGCCATTTTCTCCAGATGAACTGATCTCTGTCAGCTGGAGATCAGTTGTAATGGCGGGAGATCTCCAGCTACTACCTGGAGGATGGCAACCCTACTGATAACTGATGAATGAGCTTTGACTGTCGAAAGTTTATACCCTGAAATACTTGTTGGTCTCTAATGTGCTGTTGGACTTGAATCTAGCTATTGCATAGGCAGAAAGAGAGTTTCCAGAAACAGCAAATGCTGTGTAGAATCTTCCAAACACTCCAGTCTTGTATTCTCTTTTTCTGACTGCATCATGTGTCTGCTCACCATAATCCTTAAAACTAAGGCAATAATCCTTACATATTTTAGATTTGGGAATCATCCAATGCACATAAAACTGGCTTTGAGTAAATTCTTTCAGGCTTCTGCTTTGTACTTACAGCTGGACTGTGATCACTATGGGTAGGAATCTGTACTTCCAGTACTCTCAAGGAGGACCAGGATAGTGTGTTAAGATGGTCCCATTTAAGTAACAGAAATACCTCAACCTGTATGCATTACAGATTTTCATTTGCATCATATGCCACTGTTGGTTTTCATGATTTTGTAAGGACTTTTACAACAACTAAAAGTCTACAGCCAAAGTATTGTTTGGTTATTTCAGATCAGCATGTGAACTTCAGATTTCTTCCACTCCCGCGCCTTTATTCCTCTTCTCTCTGTCATAATTTGCCTCCCCTTACAGGTTGTTGTTCTCTTTGAATTATTCCAAATCTGTCCATTAGTCCTAGAATCTGCCTCACCCCAGTCCCCTTGACCATCTGCTTCCTCAGGCTCCTGCTTCTCCCTTCCTTGACTTTCTGTTTCTTCTGCCCATTCTCTCCAAGGCCTTTCTCCCTGCCCTGTCCTTCTTCTGTAAAATCCAAGATGCTTGGCCAAAGGTAACCAGAAACGACTAAGGATCAGAGCAGTTCAGCCAATGGCAGTAATAAAGTTTCCTTCCTCCCCCACACCTCTGTGACATTAGGGCAGCTGAACCAACAAAAGCCACCCCTTTACCACCATTCATTTAATTGTTCCTGGTGTAACTTATGGCACTGACTACATAGAGATACGGGATTTCAGAAGTTATTAGTTCCTTTGTGAATTCAGATTGGTAAAATTAAAGCTTTGACTGAGCAAACTATTACAACATTCAAAGAAGTCAGTGAAGCAGAACCAGGTACGGCTAACTATTTGGACTTCAGTGCTGAGGAAATGGAGCAGAACCTTTCTCATTATTATATCAATTATCCAGTATGCCAAGGTTTTAAAAAGCATTTCTCTAGCAGTTGTCAGAATATGCTGTTGCCATGGCAATTCAGAAATAGTAGCCAGGTTGTTTTTTTAAGCTCCATTTTTTCCAAAATAATTATTAGGCTATCCTCTGAAAACATTTCATAAGGATACAAATTATTTCTGGTGGACTGGAGGAAGATATTTAGTAGTTTTCAGTGTTTTGTAATCTATACAAGTGTCTGTAAGACAGGGTCAGTATCAGCCCCCTACTGTGGACTGGGAGGGAGGAGGGAGAGTGGCTTGCCTAAGGCTATGAGCAGACCAAATATTATATTTGTGCTACCTCCCCTGCCTCCCATGGGGCTTGAGAGGGCTGGGCACTCCCTCCGTTGTGCTAGGCACCATTCCCTCCCCACCCCCCGCCACTTGAAGCTCAGATGAGCTGGGCCCTTCTGCTATTGGGCTGGCCTGGCTCAGGGAGCAGGTAGACCACTGGCCCACCAGGAGACACCCTGATGCCCATAATGGCCAGTCTGCCCCAGGGATTACTGTTTTCTTTTTTTTAAAAAACTAGGAGCCATACAAAGCGCTTAAAAATACTGGCCTTGCCCAGTGGACTAACAATCTAGTTTAGACACACACACAGCATCTAAAATTAAAATAAAGCTAAATATTGGACAGGGAGAAGGCAAAAAAATCACCAGACTTGCTAGCAAACAGAAAATAATGTGAAAGGCATTTTTAACAAGTAGAACCAAATCAGCGCAACTGACTGTTGCATAGAGAAATGGGTGGTTTGACCAGCAACAAATAATGCAAAAACTAGGGAGAAATCAGAGGAAAAAGCTAGAAAAGCAATGGACTTTTGAAGATAAATAGAATATTTAATTGAAAAGGAAAGGGGAAAGGGGAAAAGGAACGGAAGTCAAAAAGTGGATAAATGTATTCATATCTGCGTACTCAAAATTAAGCTGGACAGTAGAATGCAGAAACTAGAGGTTTAAAAGAACACTAGAGTAATCCAATCACAACAAAATAAAAGAACAACTCCAACTATGGGCAGAATCAACAGAACAAGAGAGGGGACACATTTTAGCAATATTTGATGAGTGAAAACAAGCGCTTAATGAAATCTGAGAAGAAAGAAAAGGATTTAAAAGCATCAAGAGTTCTACGTAAGAGAACGTGAAGTGATAACATCAGCAACAAACAAATAAAACACTGGGAACATTTGTTGGGAAAACCTGAGGAACGTGATGGATACATTATACTGCTGTTTGAGGGAGAAAGGCATAATTCCCCAAAGGGTCTTAAAACCATATCTTCTCATGAACAGCTTTAGGGCTACTTTATCCTGTTGGCAAAGTTCAAGAGTGGCCTGCTATACCTTCATTATTTAACAAAAAAAAAAAAAGCATCCTTGAAAAGCCAACAGATCCCAATTCATTCTTGCTCCTTACTCCTGTGAAGGCAGCAAACGTGGACAAGGAACTGATTTAGTATATTACCCTATATATAATATATTATATATTATATAATATATTATATATAATATAATATTATCGGTATTACTCATTATTCACATGGTAGTTTTAAACAATTAGATTAATGATATTGAAATGCTGCAGTGTTGAAAAGCATCACTGACACTATAAAAGTGCAATTTCAACAGTGTTCTATTGTCTCAGTAGACCAAAGAAAAGCTTATAGTTATACTCTGAGGTGTTCCCTTTAAAATGCCACTGGAAACTATCATTACAATGATTGCCCAAAGTCACTATGTGAGTCAGTTACCTATGGGAAAAGGTCATTTACAATTGCACTTCATTCTAAAAAGTACAGTACTGAACCTTTTTCTTTATAAGAGGTTTTTAAGTCCTTTGCTTTTAATGGGAGAGATTTAAAGACTTGCTTATAACTTCCTACTGAAATAAACGAGATTTAAAGGCTGCATTCCTATGTACACTTACTTGGGAGTAAGCATTGTCAAACTTAATGGGAGTTTTAAAAAAAGTAAAAAAAAAAAGATAAAGGTGCAAGCACCGGATCATTCCTGACCCATGGGGTGACGTCACATCCTGACGTTTCCTAGGCAGACTTTGTTTGCGGGGTGGTTTGCCAGTGCCTTCCCCAGTCATCTTCTCTTTACCCCCAGCAAGCTGGGTACTCATTTTACCGACCTCGGAAGGATGGAAGGCTGAGTCAACCTCGAGCTGGCTACCTGAAACCAACTTCCATTGGGATCGAACTCAGGTCGTGAGCAGAGCTTGGACTGCAGTACTGAAGCTTACCACTCTGCGTCATAGGGCTCTTATAATGGGAGTTACTTCCAATTAAATGTGCTTAGGAGGACTATACTGAAAAACAGTTAACTTTGTCTGGAAAGTTTATACAAATTGTTAAGAAGGCTTTCATAAAGGGCATCGGTAAAACATTCTGGGTATATCTAAATGTGCAGGCCAATCCTATCCATGTTTACTCAGAAACATATCTGAATTATGGGACTCTCATACAGAAGCTAGAAGGCAGGCAGGCACCCCTTATTGTGCTTGGATCTACATCCATATAAGTGCCCCACCCCATCTCCTGCTTCCAACTGCTATTGCCATCACTGATAAGGAAGCAGGCAGCTTAGGAGCATTCTTATTGAATTTTAATTGTCATTTGATTTTTGGGAGCCATTTGGGATCCAGTTGTGGCAGGAAAACAAGATTAAATTTTACAGGTCGTCATCATCATCTTATATTATTCTAATAGTGAAATCAGCCAAATCTTTGAATGCATAAAGCCGGTGACCAGAGCTGTAAACGGGCAAAACAGGTCTTTCTACAAACCTGAAAAGACCCCTAGGTTTGCAGAAAAATATGAAACCTAAAAAACAATGCATTGGGGTTTTTAAAAACCTGAAAATGATCAAAGGAGCGCCTGTAGCTTTAATCAATGAATTCCCTCAGTGGCTGTTGCTAGGCAACCACAGCATTCCAGGCTTCAGTTTCTGTGAGTAAAAGGTAGGGGAGGGGCAGGGCCCTTTTCAGGAATATTTTGGCATTTCAGGGAGGACTCACTGGAGCCTAGGATTGCCAGTTCCAGGTTGGGAAATTCCTAGATATTTTGTGGTAAAGTCTGAGGAGGGCAGGGCTTGGAAAGGGAAGAGGTCTCAGCAGGGTACAGTATAATGCCATACAGTCCACCCTCCAAAGCAGCCATTTTCTTCAGGGGGACAGATCTCTGTTGTCTGGAGTTCAGTTGTAATTCCAGGGGATCTCCAGGTCCCACCTGGAGGCTGGCAACCCTAGGCCTGGAAGCAACCTCTTGGTAACTTGATACCACCTGACTTCCATGACTCAACTAGGCCTGGCTGCTTGCCACTGTTTAAAACCACCCTATGAAAGTCAGTGTGGTGTAGTGGTTAGAGCTTCAGAGCAGGGTCTGGAAGGCCCAGGTTTAAACCCCCATCTTGCTGTGGAAGCTCTCTGGATGATTTTGTCACATACTTTCAGCCTAACCTACCTCACAGGGTTGTTATGCAGATAAAAAGGAGGAGAGGAGACTAATGAAAGCTGATTTGGTCCCCATTGTGGAGAAAGACCATAGTTTTCCAAAGTAGAGGCTGTGGGGGGTGGGAGACAGAAAACTTAAGACAGAGGGGCAGCTAAAAGTAGGTTGGCTGTTGGGTGGGAAGGAGATAGGGTTGCCAACTCCAGGTTGGGACATTCTGGGAAATTTGAGGGGTGGAGGGTGGGGAGGGTGGGGTTTGTGTAGGGTATGGACCTCAGAAGGATATAATGCCATAGACACCACCCTCCAAAGAAGCCATTTCCTCCAGTGGAACTAGGGTTCCCAACCTCCAGATAAGGGCTGGAGATCACCCAGAATTACAACTGCTCTCCAAATGACAGAGATCAGTTCCCCTGGAGAAAATGGCTGCTTTGGAAGGTGGACTGTATGACATTATACCCTGCTGAGGTTGTTTCCACCCCCAAATCTCACCCTCACAAGGCTCCACCCCCAAATCTCCAGGAATTCCCCAACCTGGAGCGGGTAACCCTAAGGGGGACTGATCTCTGTAGTTAGGAGATCAGTTGTGATTCCAGGAGAGCTGCTGCCATCACTGCTGCTGGGTGGGGGGGAAAGAAAGCATCACCACTGCTGCTATAGGAAGGGGAGAGGAAGCCGGTGGGAGGCCGGGAGAGTAATGGGGGGGGGGCAGAAAGAGTGATGGGGTGGGGTGGCAGAAAGAGAGAAAAAGTGACAGCATGGAGGAGAGAGATAGTAAATTAATGGGTGGCAGGAGGGAGAAAGAGTGAGAGACCAAGATAAGTAGTTGAGACAAGAGGAAGCAAAAGTGGGGGCAATGGGATAGCTGCTCCTGCGAGTTTCTTGTGGGCTCCCACTTGTCTATATGCTAATAGTCAAGTTGGCCAAATCTTTGGCTACTTAAATCCAGTGACTGGAGCTGTGAATGGCAAGACAGATCTTTCCACAAACCTGAACGATGTTCCAGGTTTTCAGAAAAATCTGAAATCTAAAAAACACAAAATGGGGAGGGGGTTAAAAATCCAAAATGATAAAAGGAGTGCCTGTAGCTTTAAGCAAAGGATTCCCTCAGTGGCTGATGTTAGTCAGCCACAGCTGACTTGGTTCTGTCAGACTTGGTTCTGTTGGTAAAAGCAAGGGTGAGAGGGCAGTACTCTTTCCAGGCCTATTTTGGCATTTTAAGGAGGGCACCTTGGGGCCAGGCCTGTAGGCTTGCCAGCTCCAGGTTGGGAAATTCCTGGAGATTTTGGGGAGGGCAGGATTTGGGAAGGTGAGAGGACTCAGATGAATATTATGCCATAGAGTTCATCCTCTAAAGCAGTTATTTTACCCAGAGAGACAGATCTCTGTCATCTGGAGTTCAGTTGTAATTCTAGAGGATTGCAACCCTAAGCTTGGAAGCAATCTCTGGGTGACTTGATACCACCTGACTTCCATGGCTCAACTAGGAGGGCAGAAAGAGGAAATAGTGTGGGGATGGGGATACAGGGGAAGGTGAGGTGCCAACCCACAAGTGTGCCTGGCCCAGTAGCCACCACACAACTGGGCCATACTTTTCCTAGGTAGAGGCTGGGCGGGGAGGGAGAGGGAAATCTGAAGACAACGGGGCAGATAAATGTAGGTTGGCTGTTGGGTGGGAAGGGGAGAAGGAAGCAGGAAAAGAGGAGAGGCTATGGGGTCTTTCGGGAAAGAAGAAATAATGGGGGAGGGGGAAATGATATGCCTTCTGCAAGTCCTTGTGGGTTCACACTTGTATATTCTAATAGCAAAGTCAGCAAAATTTGAGGATGCTTAAATCCAGTGACTGGAGCTGTGAATGGACAAGACACATTTTTCTGTAAACCTGAAAATACTCCACGTATGCAGAAAAAATCTGAAACCTAAAGAAATACACTAGGTGGTTTAAAAAACCCAAAGTGATAGAAAAAGCACCTGTAGCTTTAAGAAGTCCTTTTGCGTTCCCACTGTTCAATGGAACATAGTCACAATAAATATACACAGGATTGCAGCTCAGTCCTATACATGTTTACTTGAAAGCTGGATTCGCTTTTTACTGTGAAGTAAGCAGATAAAGGATTGCAACTCTTTTTGAGCTCATTGTTGACCAGTTCCAACCTCTGACACATTTCTGAAGACTTTGCAAAGGTGAACTTGCAGCAGGATACTCCACTCTGTTAATCATTGTTGCTTCATTTCTATAAAATGCAGTTTTCTTGGGGCTTGCTGATAGTTTCTGAAATATCAAGAGAGAAACTTTTTCTGCTTTGGATGCTTTTGTGGAAAACCGATGACTAATCATATCTTCTACATTAATGTGGGTTTTTTTTGGTGGTGGTGGGATCCTAAAGGACCATAAGCACTGAGAACCTTGTACCAAAAAAGCTACAGCAATATCTTAGGTGAGAAGTGGAAATGGGTTTTTCCCTGCAATTTCACTCGTTAACTAACCAGACAGTTACTGTTGATGTTCATCAAATATAATTGAAGAAGCTGATTATATGAAGACCAGAAGCCAGTAAGGGAGGGATGTATATGTAATTGCCATGCTGGCCTTCCTCTACTATGGCCCTTCTTCCAATCACCTTTTCACCAACACAAAAGGACTACATACATCTATCAGAGATGTCTGTTGTCAGGCCTGGATCATCAACAAGTAACTGCTGAACTATACAATGCCCTAGTTAGTCCAGCGCAAATGCCACAGAGATGTCACAATGATGTAGCCATTCTTACACCCACTTTACTCTGCAGAATGGTTCATAAAATTATGTAGCTAAAGTGAAGCATCTTTTAATCAGAGTCTCCTTCTGAGATAGCTTTATACAGGAAAATGTCAGGCTTGGCACTATTGGCCTTGTTATCTGAGGAAGGAGAAACAGCTGGAAACCTTGACTTCTTGCTAACTGGATCTTGTTTTTCTTAATTTTTTTACATAGTAACAGCTGATACAATAAGTCATAATCATAAGTCTTCAGGTGTTTCATGGGGGGGAAGGCCCTCTACTTTTACAGCTATACTGTTATGGCCAGATGATATCCTGGGAACCACCTGCATGCCACCTTGAGGATTATGATAGATTGTGTATGTGTGTGCATAGAGAGAGAGAGAGAACAAAAATAAATAAATAGAATGCAGGGGATCCAATTATCTGGCCAAGCAATCACATTCCTCAGTACAGTTATAGCCTGACTCATCATGTATCTCCAAAGTCTTAGGCAACAGTCTCTCCATACTCTGCTGTCAACAATTCTTTAAATGTGGAGGCCACCTATCAACATGGAATGCTGGTTTGCCAGGGGCTATTGACAGGGTTGCTCTTGGAGTCCCTTTTCTCCTTCAAGGGAGGTACAACCCCCTTGGTTTACCAGAAAGCTGAGGGATATGATGAGCTAGTGCTGTTGGTTGGTCGCTGAGCAGCTGCAGCGGTTCGTGGATGATGTATTGGTCTTAGACCCATTCCAGTCCGGCTTCCGCCCTGGCCACGGGACAGAGACGGCTCTGGTCACCCTTGTAGACAATCTCTATAGAAAGCTGGATCGAGGCGGGTCAGGGCTGCTGATCCTTTTAGATCTGTCAGCAGCCTTCAACACAGTCGATCATGATCTTTTAGATCACCGTCTCGCCGGCATTGGGATTCGGGGCACAGCCCGTCAATGGTTCTGCTCCTTCCTACAAGGTTGGGGACGAAGAGTGGCACTTCGGGAGGAGGTCTCGCAGCGGCACCCTTTGGTGTGTGGGGTGCTCTAAGGTGCGATTATCTCCCCTATGTTGTTTAATATCTATATGCGCCCCCTTGCCCAGCTGGTTCAGAGTTTCGGGCTAGGATGTCATCAGTACGCTGATGACACCCAGCTTTATCTACTGATGGACGGCCATCCAGACACTGCCCCGGACACACCTCCAAAAATGCCCCCACAGGAGTTTTGAAAACAATCCCCATAGACTATAAAGGGCCCAAATTTTTCAGTAAACCCGAAAATAGAGCTGAAATACAAATTTACCTGTATGGGTATTCGACTTATTCCAGGTTTACCGAAAATATCGTGTCCAATAATTTACTGAAATTTACCGAGTTGTTGTTGTTGCACAACCCTAATCCTGGCTAAATTTGCCTTGGCAGCCATGTTAGAAGCCAGCAATGCCTTGCTTTGGAGAAGGTGAGATCAAGGCTCTCCTCAGGTTATGCTAATGAGTGGCCAAAACCTTGGCCGGGAGACTGATTCACTGATGGGCATCTGCATGCCGACCCACTGCTGCAGGGGCTTGAAAAGCCAGGCACCTACCTTGGTTTATCAAGGTAATTTAATCAGTAAACACAACTTTTCCTGAGTACAAAATCTAATTACTATCAAGAGGCTAGGTGATCTGATTACCTTTTGCTGATCTTCCTTGACTTCCTTTTGGTTTGCCAGACTGCTCCAGGCATGTAGAAGCCACTACCCTGCCAGCCCCTTTGTCTACCCTGCCTGGATGCAATCTACTTTTGTCACCTTTCAGGGGAGCCCCTACCCCTTAAATCAGAGCCAGGAAATCCATAGATTCCCATACTGGATTCACCCTAGAGTTGCCAACCTCCAGGTACTAGCTGGAGATCTCCTGCTATTATAACTGATCTCCCGCCGATAGAGATCAGTTCCCCTGGAGAAAATGGCCGCTTTGGCAATTGGACTCTATGGCATTGAAGTCCCCCCCTCCCCAAACCCCGCCCTCCTCCGGCTCTGCCCCAGAAACCTCCTGCCGGTAGCGAAGAGGGACCTGGCAACCCTAATTCACCCTGAATCCCTGTACCTTATTTCGTTGAACTTCTTTTGTGCTGGCTCTTGCAACTATTGCTGCTCTGCCAGCCAAAACCATGCAGTCTTACCCACATGCACAGAGGCTGCTGTCTCCACTTTTCTTTCTCTAGGACTTGGGGGCATTTACTTGCTACACAGGAGCACCCCTCCACTCCCTTATTTTACTTTTTCCTTGGGATCTTTGGAAGTTCTGCCTAAAGCCTCTACTCTCAACCTGTGGATCATCGAAACAGGCAAAGTACTCTAAGTTAAGGTGATTTTGGTATCCTGGGACTTGTAGCTTTAGAGAAAATGAAATGGCAGAAATGGAAATATTTCTGTATTTAGCCATGTGTGTTGGGGGTGGGGAAGCAGAGGCCTGGGGCTCCAATGGTAGATGTTTTTGATTTTGATATCCTGGGACTTGCATAGGATTGCCAGGTCCCTCTTCGCCACCAGCGGGAAGTTTTTGGGGTGGAGCCTGAGGAGATCGGGGTTTGGGGAGGGGAGGGACTTCAATGCCATAGAGTCCAATTGCCAAAGCAGCCATTTTCTCCAGGGGAACTGATCTCTATCGGCTGGAGATCAGTTGTAATAGCAGGAGATCTTCTGATAGTATCTGGAGGTTGGCAACCATAGACTTGCAGTGTTAGAGAAGAAGAAATGGAAAAGATGGGACTATGTCTCTTTAGCCATTTCTTGGATCTGTGCATTGGTACATTGGGGGGGGGAGACAAAGCTCATTCCCCACATATGGAGATTATGTGGTCCTGGACCCTACTTCAACTAGACAAATCCCATATTTTCAGGTCAGGGTATCTGACATGCCAGTATATACTGTAGGTTCTGAAATGCATTTGGAGATTCATAGTGAGTATCCTTTATGTGAGTAGAAGAGTTGTTAGAGTGTTGGTCTAAGACTGGGGAGACCAGAGTTCAAATCCCCACTTAGCCATGAAGCACACTATGTGACGTTCGGCCAGTCATACACTCAGCCTAAGTTATGAGGAAAAGAGAGAGGGCAGGGGGAAGTATTTCCTTTCATACACAAGTTAAATATTTACTCAAATTGTCTCAGTGAAGGAGTTCATGACACCTTCCCTCTTAAAGTCCTCTTTCTTTGATTAAGATTCAGACTATTACAAGTGAAAAAATACATTTTGAAAACCACATGATTAAATGTTGATGGCATATGGTTTTTGGAAATATAAATAATTTCATATTGAAATAATTTAATATAGATTACTAAGTATGGGCCTAGATCAGGTTTTCCTCCCATGACCCTGGGACTAATCTTTCCGGGGGCTTGGAAGGGGTTGCAGAAATGAAGAGGGTTACAGGGAAACCCTGTGTTCCATACATGGAAGAGTGGAATCAAAACCACTGATCCCAAAATCTACATTGTTTACTGACTAGTTCAGGGGTCTCAAAACTGCGGCTCCAGAGCCGCATGCGGCTCTTTGGCCCGTTGAGTGCGGCTCTCCGAACTTGGTTCGGAGCCCCTGCTCTTGCGCCCGCTCGCGCCGGCAGCCAGGCTGCGGAGCCGGCGCACCTGAGAGAGAGAGAGAGAGAGAGAGAGCGGGAGAGTGGGCGTGCAGTCTCTCCCCCCTCCCGCCGCCATGGAGAATGGCCGGGTCCCCCTTTCCCTTGCCGTCAATGGTTGGGAGGCTAAAGCCTCCCCTCCCCTCTAGCCGCACGATTGCTGGGCGGGCGGCTCGGCGGTTCCTGGCTCCCCCGCCTATCAGCTGTTGGGCGGGCTTCCTTTGGTAGACTTGGCCTCCAGCTGAGTCCCATTGGGATGCCATGTCTACCCACTGGCTTTCTTGGCGGTAGACCTGGACTCCGAGGAGGGGAAAAAGTCCCCCTTCAGAGGCCAGGTCTACCAATTGGCTTCTATGGGCCTCCAGAGGCCAGGTCTACTGCCAAGAAAGCCAATGGGTAGACCTGGCCTCCCAATGGGACTCAGCTGGAGGCCAGGTCTATCAATAGGCTTTTATGGCGGTAGACCAGGCCTCCAGACGAGGACTCCGGACGGGGAGGGGGAAATGGCAGGGACTTACAATTTAATTTTTATCAATAAATAAGATCACTATTAAGTATATCAAGTTTTATTCAGTGTACCTATAGTTTAATTAAGACTTAAAACTTTAATTAAAGTTTATTAAGTTAATAAACAGTGTACCTACCTATATAGTTTAAGTTTAAGAAATTTGGCTCTCAAAAGAAATCTCAATCGTTGTACTGCTGATATTTGGCTCTTTTGACTAATGAGTTTGCCGACCCCTGGACTAGTTGATAGATTTTTTCAGTTTACAGTGACGCAGAG